>NC_092819.1:74171901-74505339 GCF_023375885.2 Dermacentor andersoni
CTTGCCGTGCAACAGAGCTGAAGTGCCCAAATTGTCAAGGATCGCACGCCGCATCCTCAAAATACTGTCCACGCCTAAAGAAAGAGCATATCATCTTGAGAAAAATGGCCACAGACGGATCATCACACAGAGATGGTTCTGCAGCGATAACGCGACATCGCTCCCGGAAACGAAAGTCTACAAAATCCTCTTCCGGTTCCAGGGAGAACTCTCGTCCGGCAACGCCGCTTCCTGTTACATCTGTCTCCAGTAAGAGCACGAATGTCAACGACAAAAGCCGCCATGCTATTCATGCTTCATCAAGTGAGGTGTGGCCAGCACTGCCGAAGACATGCCACGTGCCAGAGCCACAGCACATCACTCGCCACTTAACGTCAAATGTCACTTCTGCTGACAGAATGCGAGACAAAGATTCACAAGTGATTGCTATGCTCAAATTGCTCACGAACGTCAAGCCTCTACTACTGACAAACATGGACACTCCGGCTGCTCGTAGCGCACTGCAAGTACGGGACGCGCTGGCTCCAGTACTTGAAAGCATCGCATAGCACCATGGCCCGCCCCTCGCTGCCCTTCGACAAGGAAGTCAAGAAAGCATCTGTATTGTAGTGGAATGCCCGTGGTCTCAAATCGAGAATTTCAGATTTTAGACACTTTGTCTTCGAAAACCGTTTTCCCCTCCTCATAATTTGCGACCAGAACGTGCAGAAGGTTACACGCATTTCTTTCTGGGGCATTCATGTCCTCCACCTGTGGCGATGTGAGCAAGGTAATGGTATATATTAGATGTGATCTGACATATGTCTTGCACCCAGTCCCGCCTCACGATGATATGTACGTTTGTTTTTTTGTGAAAACGACTAAGCTTACGTTCACACTCATCGCTGTTTACATCGCTCCTTCAAGTGGTTTCGACTCTAAAAGACTGCACGACGTGCTATCAGCGACACCCGACCCAACGATTCTCACCGGAGATTTTAATGCCCACCATCCGCTTGGGTGAGCTTGAAGATGGACTCCAGGGGAAAGGCACTAGCATCCTTTGCCACACAGCACGACCTTTACTGCCTCAACGATGGTAGTGCGACATATTTACGCGGGCTTACATACAGCAGCTGCCTAGACTTGACCCTGGTTTCTCGGTGTCCTGAAAGAAACGTTCAATGGTTTCCAGACATCGAATCACATGGAAGCGACCTCATCCCGACGTACCTGATGATCAAGTGGCTATCTAAATGCCCCTCTACGACCCTCAACCTAATTGACTGGTCGGCGTTTCGCTCGCACATGGAGGAAGTATGTCAGCAAGGGCTGACCATTCAAATCTGGAACACGAAATTCAAAAAGCCATGCAAGAGGCTACGCGTGGTTTCCAGCCTTTCCCGAAATACGAAGAATTTGAAGCCGAACTGTAGTGACTACGAGCAATTGGCAGGTGGGCTGAAAGAAAATAAAGGAGAAATAAATCCATGCAAAAGAAACTTCAACGCCGCATTGACGCACTACAATTTCAAAGATGGAAACGCTCTGTGAGTCTTAAATCCACGTCAGCGGTTATCTCAGGTATAGAGATCTGTGCGTGGAGTTGCTCTTTTGTTATCGCTTAACGTTACACCTATCATTCTTCTTTCGATAGCTCGTTGCGTCGTCCCCAATTTAAGTAGAACCCTTTTCGTAAGCCTCCAGGTTTCAGCCCCGTAGGTGAGTATTGGTAAGACACCGCTGTTATACACTTTTCTCCTGAGGGAGAATGGTAACCTGCTGTTCATGATCTGTGAATGCCTGCCAAACGCACCCCAGCCCATTCTTATTCTTCTTATTATATCAGTCTCATGATCCGGATCCGCGGACATTACCTGCTTTAAGTGGATGTATTCCCTTACCACTTCCGGTGCCTCGCTACCTATGGAAAACTGCTGTTCCCTTCCGAGACTGTTAAACAGATTAATATTTAGAGCCACTCTTCTGCGTTGCCTCTACAGATCAGTGAGCATACATTGCAATTGGTCCCCTGAGTTACTAAGCAAGGCAATTTCATCAGCAAGTCGCAAGTTACTAAGGTATTCTCTGTTAACACTTATTCCCAATTCTTACCAATCCAGGTCTCTGAATGCCTCCTGTAAACAGGCTGTGAATAGCATTGGAGAGATCGTATCTCCCTGCCTGACGGCTTTCTTTATTGAGATTTTGTTGCTTTCTTTATGGAGGACTATGGTGGCTGTGGAGCCGTTATATATATTTTTCAGTATTTTTACATACGGCTCGTCCACACCCTGATTCCATAATGCCTCCATGACTGCTGAGGTATCGACTGAATCAAACGCTTTCTCGTAATCAATGAAAGCTATATATAAGGGTTGGTTATTTTCCGGACATTTATCTATCACGTGATTGATAGTGTGAATATGGTCTATTGTTGAGTAGCCTTTACGGAATCCTGCCTGGTCCTTTGGCTGACAGAAGTCTAAGGCGTTCCTGATTCTGTTTGCGATAATTTTAGTAAATACTTTGTAGGCAACGGACAGCAAGCTGATCGGTCTATAATTTTTCAAGTCTTTGGCGTCCCCTTTTTATGGATTAGAATTATGTTGGCGTTCTTCCAAGATTCCGGTACGCTCGAGGTCATGAGGCATTGCATATGTAGGGCGGCCAGTTTTTCTAGAACAATCTGCCCACCATCCTGCAACTAATCTGCTGTTACCTGATCATTCCGAGCTGCCATCCCCATTTGCATAGCTCCCAGGGCTTTCTTTACTTCATCCGGCGGTACTTGTGGGATGTCAAATTTGTTTAGAATATTCACTCTTCTTTTATCGTCGTGGGCGCCATTGGTACTGTATAACTCTCCTTTTTCACATACCTTATCATCTTTACATATTCTATTAAATTCAACCCCAGAAATTCATTTTAATCACATATCCTATCTACGAGTCGCGAAGTGCCGTTTTCTATCGGATCGCCGCGATTCAGGTTCAGCCAGAGACATGAAGACGCCTAATAATTTCTCGACAAGCAGCTGCGTGACCGCAGCACCCTCATCTCGGCGTTATCTCTCTACTAGTTACAGTATTTCCAGTGTAAGGCAGGGACGATGACAAAGCTCGTGCCGGGAAAAGTGACGTAAGCGATCTTTCGAGGCGAGAACGCTGATACTGAATCCGCTGAAGACCTACTGGTACGACCGCAGCCTAACGGAGATACGTCGGCGACTATAGCGACTGTTCCTGCGAAAAATATTTCATTGGAGTTAACTGTGTTGATCTAAGGCAGAAACGTTAGTGCACTAGTGGATACCGGTGCAGATTACTCGGTTCAAGTTATGAATTGGCGAGCACGCTCAAAAAGGTTCCGCTGCCCGGGACTGGGGTGCCAGTTCATACGGTAGGCAGCCACGTTAGCGCATCACTTGTCTTCTCCACCTCTAGAGCAGATATTCATGGTCGGATTCGCCGCATGTATGGAATTGCTTTCTCGACAAAAGCCCAACAGCATAAACCTACTCCATCTGACATAGAAGCGTGGTTTGCGTGTAGGACGACAGCTTCGCGATACCACCGCATACTAGCGTGGTGGCGACGTATATGAGCTATGAGAGGGTGAAGTGATCACGGAATACACTACTGTTTTCTTAATTGAAGGCATCTCCCTAGCACAAAGCCTTGTGGAACTTCGTAGCTATCAACCAGTTGTCCTCCTTACCAACTTTACTTGTGAGCATCGGCACATCTTCGAGGCACTGCCACCACCTTCACTGAAGCGTCAATGGTCATCATCGAAGGTTTTCCTTCTGAACAACAAGGCACTGACAATGTTTAGCTCAGAAGGATTGACGTAAACTCCGAGCATCTGGAAGACTAAACAAGGGCACGTCAAGAAATCTTCGTCGAACTCCAAGCGTACTTCGCTGCTTAGTAAGGGTAGGTAAACTACAATCAGTACCACTACAAAGGCGTCGCCTTACCCTCGCCCTCCTACCCGACAACGCCAATGCCCATCGCCCTGCCACCGCCCTCCCTGTGCAAGTGGTCAATGCCAAACTTGTCACCCCCATTTGATGTTCGTTTCAGTTGCGCTAAGTTTTTGTTCAATAATTTTTATTTGTTTAAAAGCTGGTCAGAACTTTATTGGATAGGGCCTGCTTGGCTTCCTGTAAATTTTTAATTTCGAGTAATTTATGTGAACCGTGATAATTGCAAAAGCACATAAGCTGGTTGGCGCCGACCAGCTCGCTTGCATGTTAAGCCAGACATTAGTTCTCTTTCACTGTACTTGTCATGGTGGCGCCGTGACTGTGGTGTGCTGCTGAAGCGCCTTTGATCACGGCATCGGTGGCCTTATTCTGATAAAGCAGAATTCAAAAAACAAAAATATAAACAGGAAAAACAAAAGTAATTATATAGCGTGCTTTGCTGCACAATAAAGAACATCACGAAAGTGGTTAAGTATATTCCAAAGCCCGTCACAATACGGCGTCCCTCGGCTCACTGTACAGTTTCGAGACGTTAAACTTTTTGGCCTAATTTAATTTTTACTTACAAGCCAGTAAAAACCTACACTCAAATATAAACAATTAACAACCGCAATTATTAATGCTCACTTTCAACTAGGGCTCAATTTCGATTCTTCCATTACCTGACAAAGAACACAACTTAATGCTAAGAAACGTATATTGTAGAATTACTGTTTGACTGATGTTCAAAATGTGCTGAATAAATGGACGTCGCGATAAATTTGAGACACACGCGCTTCCTTCGAACGAGCGCGCGTCCTTTTAAGTGATTTTCTCCTCGTCTACGACGTTCTGATACAAGAGCTGCGCTTACGTGAAGTGTGAACCGTGGAGCAATTATACTCGTTTGATACATATTTGTAGGTGTACATGCGCTTTGTAATAGGGCACTTGTCACTGTTAATGCGGAAAGTAAGGCGCGCACAGAAAGTCATTTTTTTCATGGCGTAGTGACACGAAGGCGGACGACGTGCTCCACGCCCGGAAGTTTTTAAATTTTGGCTGTAAGTGGCGTCAGTTGTAAGTGGCGGGGTCTTTGCCATAGTCTTTGCCATGGTGTGGTAGGCTATCAACATCTGATGATGAAATATCGCAAGTTCACCAAAAACGCTCATCAGTGACGCAGTTGCTACGGTAGTATTATATTCAGTAAGTTTTGCGATCTTTCATTTGTTGCTGGTTCGAGTTACCGCCATTCAGGCCGGTCCCCTTGCTTTCACGGACGGGCTCAAGAACGCGCTTTGCTTTCAAGGACGTGCTCGAGCAAACTGCTTTAGAAAAGAAAATGTCTTTTTTTCCGTGTCGACTGCGTTCCACGACGTCGTGCTCTGTGGAGGGCAGCGCGACGCGGAGGTAAAGGAGATACATCAGCTGTTCTCTCTTTTTTGCTATCTTCCCTTTTGCTTTATACCGTTCCCTTGTTTTATTGTCCTTGTGGTCATTGCTGGTTTATCGATTCGTTGCATGAGCGTGGCGTTATCAAATCATCAATCATCAGGTGCGTTTTTTTTAGAGCATCGACAGAAGCAACAATATGTGCATTAATTCTTGACACTTTGCATGGTATCAGTTAGGATGAATACGCAGATGCGCGCAAGGCAATCTCTCGTCGATAAAAAGGAATTTTCCTTCGTGGCGGAGCTGACCATCGCAGTTTACTACTGCGGACATCTAAGTTATTTTTCTTCTGTGCAGGTTACTTGGCAACCCGCGTAGCATGGCCAACAGAGTGGCATATGCGCTATAAACGTGACCGCACTTTCCAGGCGCAGCATTTTTCCCTAAAAAAGCGCAGCGGCTGAAAAGTGAAACATCCGGCTTCAGCTTTGTGGAACCGGACTTTAAATGCACTCCACGTGGTTCACATGTTTTTTGACATATCCTCATAAACTCGAAAAGCAGTTTGAGTTTCCTGTGATGGAGGTCGGTGCGCACAAGAACTTTCTACATGGTTACAGCACAAGGGCTGACTGGGGCCTGTCAGATATACAAAAATACACCACAACTCTCCGAATTTGTGTTGTGCGCACAATACCATCGAAATTGCTAAGCTTACATATTGCCCGGCAGCGTAGCGTGTATATTATTGGTAATAATGAACTACAATCGCGGTAAAGAGGAAAGCCACAAGTGCTCAAGGTATATAATGAAAGAGTCACTAGAATTTAACTCTATGTATATGTATAGCGCGGATACAAGTGCATAAGTAACATGAAGAAAAAGTCGCCAGGACATCTCTCCCGCGATAGCGTGTGTGTTTTCATGGCAGGATATAACCCTTGTTCTTAACTTCTGTCGGCGTAAATACTAGGGCTTGCCTAGAAACTGACGTTAAGCTGAATTCTAACATTTAAGGGACCTCGCCCAATCCAGTGCATTTTTTTTTTACTTTCATGTTGACACGTCTACAAGACCGGATTCCTTGAACGACCGCTTCAACATACACGTCATAACGTGCGTCAATAAGTTGCTACAGGATATAAAATATAAAAAAGATGTAGTGATAAAGCAAACAATGTTCCCGCAGAATATTTCTTTTTAACTTTCAGAAATGGCAGGAGTCCTTGCTCGTGTGCCCTAAGATGAGTGCGAGAGCTTGCTTCCAAACTAACCAAAGCATACATTTCGGCTATCTATGCCCTTTCTTTTCTATATTGTTCTGAATGAACTATGACGCACACGCTTCGTTTGAACTTGATTTTTGAGCAGAGTGTGCTTGCTTAGGCCTAACTGTTCACTGAAAGCAACTCGAGGCTTCAAACTCGAAGGAAGAAAAATAATCATATACTGTCAATGAAGAGAGAAAAAACAAGGAAAAGTATAGAGGCTAACCAAAAGCTGATCAAATAACGCAGCAAAACAAGCAGAAAAAGAGAGATATAAAGGTTTCCTAATAAAGGTAAGGATATAGGCCTGTGGTAGACTTCTCGAGCCAGCTTGTGTGCACTGGAAGACAGGAAAAAAAGTAAAGAGTGGCAAATGGTTCAGGAAACCCAAAACGGGCGAGTCTGTTCATAGGCTGGAGTCTGTGATTTTCAAACACTGAAGTAAGGCCTGGATAGCCTGTAACATAAATTTAAAATCATGCGGATGGCTGAATATTATAGTTCTGACAAAAGCTTCCTGTTCAAATGGGCGAGAGCATCAGTCAACTTCAGTCGATCTTCCACATACGGAGGCTACTCACAAAGCACATACCCATGGTTCGAAGCGGAAGGCTGGATCCGCCCGTATCATATATCATCCTCCTCTTCGTCCTTAAAAAATCATGAACATCGCAGAGTTCACAGTCTGAACACCTCGAGGTGTCCCTCTTGACATGCTACAGTCTGTCAGCATGGTAATACACTGAAAAATCGATAGCTGTATTTGAATAAATATGGAAGAACATCTAATATATATATATATATATATATATATATATATAACATTATTATACATATATTATTACATATATTAATATTATATTATCATATATAAAGACATAACATAATAAAAACGGGATCGCATGTCTGCATACAGCCCTGCACTCAATAGCAGTAGCTCGGATACACATACAAACAATTCCCCCGTAACGTAGTTTAACTCGTTTCGACTAGACACAGCGTTTATTGTTATTAGTAAGAACATCTTTTTAGATAGGATTGCGTCAAGCTTTGTGAGCGGATAGGGTCAAAATTCCGCCACGCTCAACTGTTCACAGCAAGGAGCCCAATCCAGACCCCCAGATGTCGGATTGCAGCTTGCGATACAAGGTTTTCCTCATGGATGTATGCAGGCTACTTTCGACGTACATGCTGATTTAAACTTGGGAGGCATAGCGACGTCTAATACTTCCAGTAGGTCCACCGCAAGTGCACTGGCAGTCCACAGCAAGTGAGATGTGTCTATCCATGGACACATCGTCATTATGGGCATAAGGGACAGCTAATGAGCGATTTGTTGGATTCAGGGGAAGCGCGTTTGCTCCTTATTTTTCGTGATGCGAGACATTAGGCGAACACCCAAAGAAAATCTGTGTAACATCACCTTATATTGCTGCTATCAGCTGTTTTTGGAAACTTCCCCTAGTTTGCGGTATATGTGCGTCTATGTACCTATCTACGTATGTCCACGCCTAACCTCTTTCCCATCAAGTAGGGTAACTGGGTATATTCTAACCAAGTGGGTAGAGCATTGGCCTGCTGTGCGGAGGGAACCGGGTTCACAAACATCTCTTGGGCCTGCTTGAGTAATTAGATATGTGCTAATTTTATGTATCTACCACTCTTCAATGGCCCTCTTTCACGGCTACTTGAGTCACTCAATATGCGCCACCAGATATGTGCCTCTCATCAGTGGACCTGTCACACCAACCTTGGTCACTGTGTGTGTGCCACTGTGCACCGTGCCGCTCTTCAATAACCCTCCTTCATGCCTGCGTAGGTCTCTGGGTATGTGTGACCAAGTTTGTGCCGCTTTTTCATGAACGTCTCTTATGCCATTTGGGCCACTAAGTATGTGAAAATACGCATGCTCCGCTATTAAATGAACGTCTTTGATTCTAACTTTGACTATTTGCTGTGCATCACTGGTTACGCCGCCTTTCATATTAAACAATAAACAGAGTGTTCCAGCTATCATGTACCAATATCTGAAAACAGGCGAATGACACGTAGCATGGACAGAACCAAGGTACTGTTCTTAGCCCTCGCTTTGAGATCACAGATTATTTTTTGCATTTCGCCTAATTAAATGATTAGTCTTATTAATTAATCGACTTCTCAAACATTATAATTATATGAAAAGTGTCAAAAATCAAATTATAGACCTACATGAGAGACTCCCGATGCAGCTTTCTGTTGGTCAATACATGCTACATAATATTGCTTTTCCGAGCGTGAAAGGAGCCCCGAAATAAACGCAAAGTGCCTCGAGTTGGCATTCGCGGGGCAATATTGCGTGAACGGGGACTTGGAAGCGGAGGTCCGTGTTTCTCGCCCTTAAAGTCGTGTGCTTCTTTTGCGGACGATCTTCACGCTTGTAGACGTGCAGTGCGTCTAGAAATGCACACAAGACACGAGCGTAATAGCACAGCGCACAAATGTGGTTACAAGTAAAAAAAAACAACAAACGACAAAATACACGACAAGAACAAGCACAACAAGCAATTGACGCGGCCTCGACTACTACTACGCTAAGTTCTAAAGTTCGCGCGCCAACAGCTACCATGAACGCTAAACCCTAAGTGCTATGGCAGCGTATGAGTCAATAACAGGGTGGCATGCTAACAGTGGTGTTGGTCCGTGAAGGATTCGGCTGGAGGGTACGAAGAAGTCAGTACTGTTGCCTTTGGCATTAGCTGATGGAGGCCGGGAGTGAATGAGGAGGATGGTTGGTGGAAACAGGGACGACAACGTGCACAGGGTCCGGTTAGCCCGAGCACCCATACAAGCCTGGACCGGGAATCTGGCAGCTGTTGTTCGATCAGCCACCGTGGATTTGAGCAGCAGGTTCCCGGTAGCACCGGAAAGCCAAGCGGCCCTCCATCCCGCGCCTGCTCGCGGCACCTTGTTTACTGCCTCGTTGGTTGGTTCCGGACCATCAGGAAACCGAGGCGCCACAGCGTCGTCACATGTCTGTGACTGATGGCCACCGTTTGCCGTCCTCTCATCGCCTTCCCCAACTCCACACCTTTTTTTAGTCATGCCCTCTTTACACTTGTGGCAATCCCGATACACCAGCATTTGTGAGCACCGCTGGGCCTCCTCTCCCTGGTCCATTTCGCAGAAGCATGCAGCCCAATCACCACACGACTTGTCAGCCACTGCGACTTCTTTCACGTCACTGCATTTCGTGCACCACATCTGCAGCACTTTGCGTTCACGAACCACCACTGCAGCACTTCAGCTTACACATACCCCAACGGGTTTACCTCTATCGCCGGGTGCACTCGAGAATAGTGCTAAGTACAGTTAGCGCAAGATAGGTGTGGAGGGGCCTTCATCCTACAGGGAACATAAACATAAACTGGTGATCACGCCTCTAGGGACATAAGTAGCAGAGCTGTCATCCATTCCTGGTAATCATCACTGAATCTACCAACAGCGGTTCCTTGAGGGCGGAGTTTAGTACAAAGCACCCACTTCATCCTCCAAATAGAGTATCCGGTGCCTAAATACCTGCTAGAAACCTGCAGCTTGTGTTCCGACAGGTTGATCGTTTTTGTCGTTCTGTTCTTGGTAGACTGCCTAAGTCGCTAGATCCCGCAACGCAATAGTGCATTTTTCGCTTCTTGTCTAACGTGAGCAGACAATTTCGAGTTGGCGCTCATACGCTAAAAATTACTTTAATGTTATGGGGAGGCGTACAGGGAAATGCTGGCCACCTGACATCAGCGAAAGAAAAGCAGGTACAAAATACCTCTTTCTTCAGCTGGTTCGTTGATACATTGTAAATAACTGTAGCGCAAGTACACTATACAAAACAAAAGAAGACCTCACACTACGAGCACCTCTACATTCCGATTTCGCCTGTTTGAGCCTGCTTTATTTGCGCTAGGATGACTGCAGCAAGAAAAGCGGATGTACGAAGTCATTGTGAAATTGCTGCTAATAAATCGTGTGCAAACCGATATGCTCGAACAAATTCACTTCATTCGATGAGTTTGATACGCCTTCAAGGAAAAAAACAGACAAAGAATGTCCTGACTTCGACAAGACCAGCACGCTCTCGAACAGAATGTCACGGCTCTAAGCAGTCTGAAATAATTCACCGTGGTTACTCTATCACAATTTGAATGTGGCAACCATGAAAATCTTCTAATAATTTCATGGTCTAATTGTAAGTATTTTCATTCACACATGCGTTCCAAACAGTCGTTCCCTCTTTTGCAGTCACTTATATTGCTAGCCGGGTGTTTACACTTCGCGCAAGCGTGGGGCATATTACGGCTCACGTGTGGACTAAGTTTGCAGTGCCCAGTTGTCATACAACGTTTGCATTAAATTTCAGTGGGATACTCTGGAAAGCGCTCTACAAGTGTTATGTAAGCTTTGCCCGTATAGTGGAGAACTAAATGTTTCGCCGAGTTAAATTCTGCAGAAAGTTAAGGCCATTTCGGGGAAAGGTTTTTATTATTTGACTTAAATATGTGTTTTGTGTACTTAGGTAAACACTCGCAAGCATTTTATCCATGGTTATATTTCAAAAGAGATTATTTTTCTCTTCTCTTGTTAGATCTATATGCGGTGAGCGTGTACCTTGCTTTAAATGTGGTGGGGATGGTGTATATTATGCACCCGAAAATGTGTTCAATGTGCCGTTTGATTAGGTGATTAAGCAAGAATTTGCAGCGTTGGAAACCTTGTATACCTTTCGGGATAGCTTTCTCGTGTCTATACAGAGCCAAGTAATTTGACTTTCAGTTTCCAAGGAATAACAGCTATGTTATACTTCATGCGTGGGTAAAGCATGAAGTGCATGCGTTAAATGCTGGCTTTGGAAAGCTGATTAATGCAGGCTCTTCATATCAGATGCCTTGCTGGAAGTAGTTTCGTGATTCATAAAGGTCGCATAACTGCTCTGCGTTTCTGTGCGCATTTGTGCATGCGTGCCTGTGTGTGTCGGTGCGTGCGTGTGCGCGTACGTTTTTTTTTCATTGTTTTAATAGCAATTGCGACCCCACTGGGGCGGCAGCAGCCCCATACAACCCTGGTCAGATACAATATGAAGATGCATTTCGGGCAACTTGAACCCATGTCATGGTACATTCGCCAGCACGTGTTTCAGTCTCCTTATTTTTGATGCACGATACGAAGTACCCTGTATGAGAGATCATCTAGATGCGCCCATTGCAAAATCTCCGAATTACGGGGTATTCAATGAGGCCAGCAATATAAAGTAAATAAAGCCTATTCTAAGGCACATATTTATGGTAACTATTATCGATAATAACCAAACACAATGGAGAAAATGCTCAACTCTGCGGCCCCACTGTTGACAAGTTCTTAACTTTGAACATTTTACTAATGTCTGTTGGTGGAATACGCAACTGCAGAATTGTAGTAAGTTCATTACTTTTGCTGGTACTTTCTTCTTAAAAGCAGTTTGGAGAAATACGGACGAAATACTTGTCACTAAACGCATTCCTATTCCAACTCGTAGTTTGGCATACAATATCTTAAACAGCGCAGAAATCAAATTTCATTTTATTTCATTTTATTATAGTGTCAGCCTCATCTGGGCTATAGCAGGGGTGGGCAGGAGCATACATACTACAAAAAAGCACTCCTTATACAAACAACTACAAACATATAACAATGATTGACAAGGGATAGCGAAAGCTCTTTACTCTGACACACAGGAAACAATGCATAAAATACACTATACATCCTTAAACAATAAATCATTTAGTTTTTTAACGAAAGAAGGCACACATTCAGATGAAACAGTTGAATTTGGCAGCATGTTCCACTGATTGATCGCCCGCGGAAAAAAAACTGTACCTAAAGCAATCGTTGTGGTGTGTCGGAGGACGAATGTACATGTTATTCCGGTGCCTTGATGTTTCCCCACTTTTTATTTCTATGTACTTTGATCTGTCAATTTTTACTTGATCTTTAATTATTAGAAAGAGTAATTTAAGCCTTTCATACTATGTCCTTTGTTCTAGTCGTTGAAGGTGAGCTAGTTTACAAAGTTGAGTTGGCGAGTGCAGACGTTGGCATTTATTAAATAAGAAACGTAAAGCCAGTCTTTGTATTCTGTCTAGCTTACTGCAATTACTTTTTGTATACGGATCCCACACCACCTTTGCGTACTCCATGATTGGCCGTACGAGTGCCTTGTAAGCCAAACATTTGATTTCTGGGCTGGCATTGTGCAGATTTCTCCGAAGTCTCCGCAGGGCTTTGTTGGCCTTAGCGCAACCGGAGTCGATATGTAAATTCCATCGCAGATCTGAAGTTATCCATAAAGCCAAGTATTTATGTTGGTCGACTCTGGCGAGCTCGTGATCACCTATGGAGTACGGCCATTCTAGGATGCTTTTTTTCCTGGAAACGCGCATTGCAACGGATTTTGCCTCGTTTAGATGCATCTGCCAAGTAATTCACCAGTTATTTATCTTCTGGAGGTTTAGTTTTACTTCTGATTAATCAGAAGGAGATTTAACTGGATTATACATTACTCAATCATCTGCAAAAAAAAACCCTATGGGGACCGTACGATCTTTGGGTAAATCGTTGATAAAAATAAAAAGCAGCAGTGGGCCCAAGACACTACCTTGGGGAACTGCAGAAATAACGTCAGTAAATGTAGATTTCTTAGTGTTGACTTGAACGTACTGCTTGCGGTTGGAGAAATAGGAGGAAAACCATTGCGTTATGTTTTGGTTCTTAAAGATAGCATCTATTTTTAACAACAGCTTATCATGGGACACCTTATCGAACGCTTTCGCGAAATCCAAAAATATGATGTCAACCTGACCCCGGGAGTTTATTTCAGAGGCGAGATCGTGAACAAGTTCAACGAGCAGAGTAGTCGTGGATAAGTCTTTTCGAAATCCCTGTTGCTGATGGCATATTATATTGTGATCATCTAGATATGCCAAAAGATGTTTGGAGACAATATGCTCGAGAAGCTTGGAAAAATTATTAGTAAGTGAAATGGGACGGAAATTTTTGCAGTTGTTAGTACTGCCACCTTTTTGTATGGGTATAATCTTAGCCTCCTTCCAAGCATTGGGAAAGCAGCCACTAGTTATTGAGGACTGGAAAATAATTGTTAAATACTTCGAAACCCAAACTGCGTACCTATATAGGAATTCATTTGCTATTCCATTAGGTCTTGCGCTTTTCTTTTTATCGATTTTAAGGAGCAGGTTCAATACCCGTTTTTCACTAATCGCTAGTTCCTCTATCGCAGGCGTGTCAGAAGCCTCATTAAAAGTCGGTACTGCTCCATCATCGTGGGTGAACACTGACGAAAAAA
Source organism: Dermacentor andersoni (assembly GCF_023375885.2). Taxonomy (NCBI): domain Eukaryota; kingdom Metazoa; phylum Arthropoda; class Arachnida; order Ixodida; family Ixodidae; genus Dermacentor; species Dermacentor andersoni. The sequence continues at coordinate 74,185,883 of NC_092819.1, forward strand.
AAAAGCATTAAAACTTTCAGCACGTACTTGTAGGTCTTCTTTATCGGCATTAAGACGGGTTTGTGTTTTTGGGTTCACGTAACTCCAGAATTTTTCTGGCGCCTCGTGTGAGAATTTTTTTAACCTAACATTATAAAAATTATCTTTGGAGTTCTTAACCAAACGCCTAAATTCCGCGATCATAATGTGAATGGCCCTCTTCCCCTCAGGGCAAGGTTTCTTTGAGTGTGCTTTACGTTTCCGTTTCAGTTGCCTTTTGGCATGGATCACTTCACGTGTTACCCAAGAATTTTTCTTTGCTATCTTTTTTTGCCGTGTTGGAATAAACATTTGAATGCATTCAGAGACCACCTGCGAGAAATGATCCCATTGTATATCCGTACCTGCATTTGATCTTTGTAGGAGAACAAATGTATCGAAAGAGTTTTCAAGGTAACAATAAAATTCAAACAGCGCTAGACGACAGGACCAGAAAGAGGAGGAGACAAACACGGCGCTGGTCCTGTCGTCTAGCGCTGTTTGAATTTTATTGTTACCATGGAACACCAACTCGCCCAATCCGCTGCCCTTCTGAAGTTTTCAAGCATTTCTAAAACAGAGTGGTCATTGGCAGCTTCAAAATTGAAAACTGTATTTTTGTAATCACTATGCGACTTGACAGGTGCCATATCTAAGGAAACGATAGCCATCTTAGGATCAGAGATACCATCAATTACATCACAGGATTTAACGTTTGCTTCCAGGGGCGAGGATATAAATACAAGGTCGAGAATAGAGGAAGCAGATTTAAAAACACGTGTGCATTCTGACACAATTTGGCATAGGTTAAAACAAAAGGCAAGGTCTAAAAGATGTTCACAATGTGCTATTTCGGCTCCTGTAATTTCATGTGAATCCCATTGAATACCTGACAAGTTGAAATCACCCAGCAAAATTATTTTGTTGTTATGGCGCGTATTATAACCCATAAAGCATTTTAATTCGGTCAAAGTCGCAACAGGGCAGCAGGGGGGTCTGTACATAACTCCAATGTACACAGGGAGATAAATTATACGAATCTTAACCCATACCGCCTCAATGACAGGCGAACCTGGTAATATTTGAAACACTATGCCTCGTTTAATCATGAGTGCTACCCCGCCTCCTCTCCCGTCTCGATCTTTCCTTATTAAGACGTAACCTGGTGGTGTAACTTCCACATCATGTACATCACTGTGCAACCATGTCTCGGTGATTGCCAATATGTCAGGATTATGCTCTAGGGTTAAACTTTCAATTAAATGGATTTTTTCAGCACGCTTCGAGCATTTAAGTTTATGATATTAAAGTCGACTGGTTTGGGTCTTAAAGGTCATTGGTCGTTGGGCTTAGCAGATGCTTCGCACTTGACCTTTCCCTTGGAATTTTCATTCCAGGTGTATAGAGCATTGTTCATCAGCACTTTTTCATAAACCAGTCTTACTTTCACTCCTTTCTTTCTTTCTTCTTGAGTTGAGATCCACAAGTTTCTCCGTATTTCAGTAACTCGTTTTAAGTAGTCCTCACTGATGTTAATGCCAGTGCCCTTTAGCTTGAAACAATTCGTCAATATTTTTACTTTGTCCCGGTAATCTGAAATTCGAATGATTACAGGGCGATCCTTGTCAGGAAATTTCTTTCCCAGTCTATGTATCCTTTCTATAGAATTCAGTTTCTGATTAAGAATGGACCCAAATATGTCGTCATTTATTTTTATGAGTAGGTCGGCTTCATTCTCGGGGCCTTCTTCTTTTACTCCTCTAATAATAATGTTATTTCGTCTCCAGCGGTTTTCTAAGTCATGGGGTTCTTGAAACATCTTGAACTGCGATTCTTTTCGCTTATATATTAAGTGTTTTGATTACACACTGTGACCGCTCTTTCAGTCACTGCTAAATACCATCATAGACGCTCCGTAATAAAATTCGAAGCTGCAACGTAGGCGTGAACAGGAGAGCAACATTTTACAGAGCTCATTATGCTATTCCTGCTGTCACCTAGTTGCCGCTGTCACACTTCATGTTCATTCATGCTGGCCTGCTGTGTGAAGCCCATGACACAAAATACACATGCTGGTAAATTATTTCGTGGCAGCTGTACTAAAGTTCCTCTGGAGCTCAAATTAGGACAGATCTCTGTATCAATAGCAACGAAAAAATGGTTTCCCTCACATTCAGTGAACAGCACTAGACTAGTTTAGAATATTGAGAGAGCGGCCAATATTGTATGCGAATACGAAGAGAAGGGTGAAGCATTTACGATGTCCTGCTTTGTTAAACCCGCGGGCGCCTCTACAGGAAGTTTCTGTTGCACGCTGAGCAACACTCTGTAGAGAGCTAGATCATCCGCCATAAAGTTTTGCTTTTGCAGTACCTTGTTTTACAAAGCAAGGCAAACATTTTTCTAGCTTAGAAGAACTTGTTGAGCAAGTTGGTGCATCTTAGCAAACAGTTTTATAACTGCGCGAACAAATGACCACAGAGGAAGCACACAAGGTCTGCGCCAGTCCTTGTGTGCTCTCTCTGTGTTCGCTTGTTCGTGCACTTATAAACATTTTCGTGTGGTCTCACTTATCTTATCTTGACGTTCGCCTTTGCGCTAGCGGGCCTAACGCCGCATTGTTCGGCAATTAAGCGGCTGTTTTAGTCGCTTTTAACAAAACAATAAATAATAAACTAGAACAGATGATAAATATATAAGAAATAATAGACTCATATCAAGTTCCTGCCGCCTAGCGGAAAACTCGCACGTAAAATGCAAATTTAGCCTAAGATGGTATGGACATCATGACCTTTCACAGCACATGCCAAGTTTGCTCGTTTCCAAGATAATAATGATATGCTTAAAGAAACGTCAGTAGCTGACGTTGACAACTATTAAGGACACGTAAACGGGCTTTGCTAAATGGAGCCTTTATATCTGGTATTTGGTGACGTATGTCTGAGATGAGCGTGAAAAGTTTACCATCAAGCAGAACCCATCTATAGAGAAATATATAAACGATGTGCTTAGGCGAACGCATATAACTTGATACACCTCAGCTCCGCGCTCGTTTTTCGCTTTGGTGGACACTTCTGGAGTTTACGATGAAGATACTTCTGATTATATCAACCTTTATTTTGATTGTTTGCACGTTTGTGCATGGTCGTTATCATCAAGCACAGACCGAGGGCCATGGAACTCTAGGACAACTCTACACTGTAAGAACACGCTTTGCACAAATTTCCTTAAATCATCTTACTTTTGCATGAAACCTGGCACAGGGAGACCTGGCACAGAGCGTTGCCATCCATTAATTATTTATTTAGAAAGTGCATACTTATATTCAAGACATATACTTTTGTTTGGGATACCTACGCTTACTGCAAAAAGGGCGAGCGCCCCTCACACGTTCGCGTGTGCGAGCGCACGTGCTCATGTCCATTCTCGCGCACTTCATTATACGATACAAATGTAGGAATCGGACTAGTTAATGCTACTAATAAAGTTTATTGCTTTTCCTTTTACCGTACACCTTCTCGGCAGATATTATTCAGATCTATAAGATTTCTTTTTTTTCCATTACGAGATGCTTCCGCAGGCTGTTCAAGGCTCACATGCAATGTTCAAACTGTTCGTAGACTTCTATAACATCCTAGACCGAACGAATTGTTGAACATTATGGCTAAATATGTTGTGGTTGTCAAACTAAATGGCGCTAAGAAGGGGATATGCACCGAAGCGCACAGGACGAGTGGCTGAAATGTTGAGGATGATGACGACGAAAACATGATGGGACAACGTAAGAGAACGACGAGTGTGAAAAGGCTGGCTTGTGCTATTGCCGAATGAGTCCACATGTACCATTGATGTTTCCTCGTCGAACAATTTCTAAATTCGAGCCGCTTGCGTCCCTCTCCCAGTTCCCTCCTCCCCTACCATGTAACAAACCACAGCATCCGAAACTGAGTGTGATTAAATATAGATTCCCGTCAAATATAGAAACCACGCGTCCCGGGGGTTGTCCAAAGAATCTTTCTTATTAGCTGTCCTAAGCACCGTATTTCTGCTGGTTTTCACTGCAGCGAGTTCATGTGTGTTCATGGTCCCAATCTGGCATAAAATAGAACAAAGCAATTACAAACTTCAAAACTCTATCAAAGACGAACCTACTAATGCAAACATGCCGTTAAAAAATGTGGCAAACTGCAAAGTTTGCACAGGGGGCGCTATAAGGATGCGCTTTCTTGGGGAAAGACTCACATTTGTAGTGCTTTTTGATGACTTACATCACTATTTTACATGTGTGCTAGAACAGCATTATTAGGGTCTGAACTTTAGCTTCTCGGCACGACTTAATGGAAAAAACGAACACGCGACGAAAACTGGGAAAGAAACGCAAGACCCGACGAGTACTGACTAGTAACAGGCGCATTTGTTATGCATACACAATTGTATACGCCCTAAAGGAAAGAAGTAACTCACAAGTTTTCTGCTGATAACGCGCATGCGATTCATTACTGGGAACAACCGGTCTTGCCGCGTTAAAGAAACGAAATGCGTGCAAGACAGATGACGATTATTGTTGTGCGGCAAAAGGGTGTAGTTTTGCTTACACTCTAAGAACAGTTTACACCCTTTGGCGTGCCCCTACTGCCACACAACGACGTCATCTGCCTTGATGCGTTTCCTTTCTTGAAAACGCCGTGCCCGCTACTTTCCTGTCGGGAATGCTATCATGCTGATAACACGCATGCCGTTCGTTACTGGAAAGTATCGGGCTCGCGGCGTTAAAGGAAGGAAACGCATCAAGGCAGATGACGATTATTGTTGTGTGGCAGAAGGGGCACTCCAAAGTGTGTGAACTCTTTGAGTGTAAAAGTGTGGCACACGCCACCCCGGCTCCGCTTATCCGCGCCACATTTTTTTTTTCGCTTCTACTGCCGAACCGCGCGCGGCCTTGGTGCGGAATCGTTTCATTATTCAGTAAAAAAATATTGCTATTTTTACTAGCCTCCATCGAATCTGGGCCACGTGCAATTTCGTAAAGTAAATGCAAGATGTCTTATGAAACGCTGAAATGTTTAGCTCGATATGAATCCTAGTTCCAGGCTTTTGTTTCATTTATCCAACGTTGTGGCACCAGGTAAGCCGCAGTAGTACCTGTACGAAGCTCCACCGGATGGCATCAGCTCAAACAAAAGTAAATTACAAGCATCTGTAGTTTGGTATAGGACCTAACATGAATACTGCGTGTAGAGGCGAAACGTGCGTAAGTGCTGAATGGGCGGCATTAAAAATCAATTCACTGTTGCATACATGGCATAGAAAATACACTCCTAAACAATACCATAAAATATGAAGAAAACATCTGATTTTCAAGTACTCCCCGCTTCCCGGGCATTATTTACTGCACTTTAACAGCCTTTTGTAGTTCGGCTCATGAGAAGTGTAAAATCGTCGTTCGACGAGCCGACGTTGTCCGCGTGTTGGGGACCGAGAAGTTAGGGAGCACTTTAGGGTGTCATTGGCGGCATGCTTTTGTGGCTCTAGAGTTGCTTGTAATGCTGTAGACGTGGTGATAGTTCGCACAAAAGCACTGCAGTCCATCCTTGTTTTCGGCTAACATGACAGCGGATGTACAAAGACTTGAAGATGGCTCGATACTGTTCTTTAAAAGCATCTTGTTGATGTCCATGTGAAGGACGCTTTGCTAAGACGCAGCCGCGTGGTAGGGTGGTCGGTGAACAGGGCTGGCATTTTCTTTGTGTATGCGATGCATGAAAACAGACTTCTGAGCCTAAAGCCGAATACCAAAGTTGAACGTGTCTCAACATGACCCTAGAAAGCGTCAGAGAAATTCAACATGCTCAGTCGGAACGTCACGGGCGAATATGCCCTGAACTTAATGGGTAAAAGAGTCGTTTAAGGGCAGGCAGCACGAATTGAAAAAGTTTCCACCTTGCAGCCTTGCCACGGACAAGCTTGGCCCCGGAAAGTTCCAGCAGGAGTGCCTTTTTGATCAAGCCGAAATTCACGACCGCAAGCCATGTTCTTTTAGCCATGATGCTTGAGATCGTGAGCAGCGACGTGATGAGGGCGTCAGAAACACGCGTTAGGTCGTGTTGCCATGTGCAACAGCTGGCGAACGTAATTATTCTACGTAAGTCAGGGCTTGAGGCGACATGTCAACAAAAGCGCTGCAACTTAAGGGACACAGTGGTTGGTCACAGAGTTTAGAATCAAGGCAGTTCAAGACGGAGGACACCGGCGTGGAATTGAATGTCAGCGAGTCGCCCCCCAAAAAGTTAAATCCAAGCATGATGTTGGGGGGAATCACGCAAGGGCGGCAGAAAGGACAAGGACCTAGTGACCTGCAATGGTAACCCGGGCTGTGTACATGCCAACGACAGCGACTATTGCACCGTAAGCGGCGGGTACGACTTTGGTGGTGAGAGGTGTAAGGATCTTGTTCATAAGACCCACATCACAGAGATCGATGCACCAGTATAAATCAAGTATTTATCAGGAACGCCTTTGATTTAGACTTTAACAGCGATCCGTTCGTATCTGAGGGTAACAGATTATTCTGGGACAAGGTCGATAGTGCTAGTTTAGTTTAGTTTAGTTTAGTGCTAGTCAAGTTTTTCGGAGAAAGGCTGCGGCTATAAGGACAGCGAGAGAGAGCAGTGGCATGTCGCCGACTGTCACGAGCTGAAGTAGAAAAAGAAAAAGAAGAGGGAGAAGAAGGAAGACGAAGAAGGCTGACGTGGCCTATAGCGAGCGAGGTGGCAAATGGCAGCACACCGCTAGAGTAGAAGAAAGAAGAAGTCAGCTAAAGCACTGGGCGAGGAAGGCGCTGAACCAAGGACGTCGAGATCGAAGAGTTGAGCTGGAGGAGGACACCGGTGGCTCTGCACCAGCCGGATTCGATCCTCCACGCCCGCGGCTGTGCACCGTGGTCGCCAGCGAAGGCTTGGTCCGAGGGCAACGGTCCCGTCCTATGCTACGGGGACAACCTCGCTTTCACCGACGACAACGCTCGACAAGCCCGACCTATTCTATGGAGACGGCCCTTAGCAGAGATGACAGTGGGGCACCGAGCAATGCGGAAGAGCTGCACTGACTCGGACATGTAAGCGTCAAACCGCACGTGACTTATCAGGACGTGAGAACATGTGAGACGATTTAAGAACTCGGGGAAGATATTAGTGTGAAGGAGAGAGATCGAACTCAGTGTAACCATTGTTGCGGATGTATGTAAATGTGACGAGGACTTATCGGTGAGATATATTAGGCGTTTGGCGTGTCGGTCCAGGTTCATGTCTTGTGTGCCAGTAACCGTGTGACATCGACTGAGACGTGCAGTGGTAAAGCGGAAGCGACAGGGCGTAGCCGGCACCATCCTCATTGACGGTGCATGCAGAGGGCTCGGTGTTGTGAAGTTATGGTAAGCTACACGGAAGGAACTGGAGTAAGCGACGGGCTACGCGATGGAAAAAGCCACAGGCTGCGGCAGAAGGTGGACAATCTGGACGTCAAGGCCGTACCGGAAGAAAATAGGTTTTTCTTCAGCTTTAGGCATTTAGACACATATTTGCAGCGAGAAAGGAAGTACATATGGCTATGAAGAGTCTTGCAGCATCAGGATTGTTCAAGCCGCAATAGCCTCCGAGGACACGCTTCGTCGCATCACATCCTCGCAGTCCCGGGACATTTTTACTGTACAGAAAGCGTTAAAATATATGAGTGGCTGAGCATGTACGAGCATGCTTGCAAATGTAATGACTGCGATCTAAATGTAATGCTGGAAAACGTCACATTCTACCTCGGTCGAGCCCCACCTTTCCGGTTTGAGACCAAAGAGGAGGAACTTACCTTCAAGTAGCAACATTAGGCTTGTTGGTAAAGCATGCTTTAAAGTTCGATTAAGCGTTCTGTTCTCTATTCTATCCCGTCTGGTCTCCTTGACCTATTAATCGAACTTCAGGTAGTAGCTCAGCGACTTTTTCGGCAACCCGTCTCGTGGATACCTTGACACCAAGAAACAATTGGTGGTACTCACCAAGACGTCTGCTGCGCTCTACATTTCTTGTGTCATAAAGCCTAGCAGTGGATGCCCGAGGCTGATAAGGTTGCTCAAAATTTGAATGAGATAGCAGACGACGCGTTCAATGTGCACGTCTTTACGAACGTCAAACGTAACGACCGCTGAATGTGTAATCAGAGTGTCGTCACTTATAGCGAGTGAGAAGTCCGCGTATATCGCCTCTTCTACGAACGTCACGTAGCAATAGTATTAGCGATTACAAACAAAGCTCTCTTGCTCTATGATAAATTTAGTGGATTGTTTGCATAATATAAACCCAACCACCGACGACGGGCATTTACTACACCGCACTCATATGCACGGGTAGCATAGCGTGAATCTTTGCACATGTTGTGTTGGAATGCGTGTACGTAAGCCCACAAGCTTGCATGCTGTCAAGCAAACAATAGGCACTTTGTATATTTGACCATTTTCTTAAGATCGTGAGCGATTTTTCCCAGATAAGGCACAGCCAGCCGCCTTTTGTCCAATAACGACCTATGTGTTTTCTTTCTTTTCCTTCAAGTTTTGAACGAATGTCTGAAGTGCTCAACAATGACAGAGCAGGGATACGGGCTTAACGTAGCCGTACAAACTGGTAATTAAAACTCCTGGATCATGTGACAACAAGCCTTTAATGCACATGAAGCCAATATCCCTATGGAAAAGTTTAGTCTGGCCCGAGTCAAGCTGCATTCTGCACTTCCGTGTGGTAACGTAGTAATCGATAAATATATTGTGGAATACATGCCTGCAACTCTACTCAGGATCTGCTTATGCATTCCTTTTTACCGTAACCTTCACCAGGTGGGCATCACTGAACTTTGAAACCTTTTGGGTAACTAGCAAGGTCACCAATCTTGTGACTATTGTTTGGATAAACTACCAAAACTGATGTTTGACCCAATCCCATAATAAGGATAAAATACCTTCCTTCTATAAAATCAGCCCTCCTTCTACAAGATAACTTCCCACGTGATTTTCTCCTCGCTGGGTATTTCCCAATGATTAATTTGCCTGGTAACACCGCTTTTCGCACTATAAACGGGCTTCGCAACGTTAATATAGCATGGCTGTTTTAAGTTTCGTAGATATAATAAACGCTTATTTGCCCAAATTTGATGTCAAACTATGCCTACAGTAACTTTTATGCGACTCAAGTGCGCCTTCAATACCTATTTTATGATATAATGAAACTTTGGTTCCATAGTTTGGTACCGTCCGGAACAATTAACAACACGCGAAAAACATGTGCGTCATCATTTGTTGTTAGTTTGTATAAATTCTTCTTGTTATCCGTTTTCTTCCAATTGTGCTTGAGTCTGGAATGCTATATAAAATGCTTTCGGCAAATTGTTTTATAACTTTCTTAGGCACTCGACACTGAAGAACCAATCTGGTTGATAAAACGTTCGTACACTGCGGTTGGTGAAAGCTGCGTCTATTCAAAGAAGGTGCTTCTCAATCAAACTGAATACGATTTCATTCGATATTCCATGAGTAATGGCACGTAAGTACAAAGATACTAAACGGGTAAAACAGTCTCTCTTGGCATCGATTCTAACGCCTTGAAAAATTTTTATCACTGAGGAATGTGTTTAGGCAATAAAATAGTTTTCTTGAATTGATAACATAACATGATGCGCATTATCTCTTATATTCATGTGGGTGTGTGTAACAATGGCATTAGCACTCTTCAGTTGTTGTACAAAAATATATCCAATGGATAATTTAGTGAAAGCTGAGCTCAGCAATTATTACTTCATAAATCTGGGCATTACTTTCATATAACTGCGTTGCTGAGGAAAAACATACGTATCCTTCATAGGCGATACATTCTTAAATCATATGAGATGGTGTATCGTTACAAGTGGTGGCTACCAGATATCGCATGGAAGGTACATTTGTAAATGAAGACTTCTTTGTTAATTAGCTTTTGTGGCATTTCTCGAAAGAAAATCGCACATCTGCAGCTTATAAAACATTCTTACATTGTTTCGAGAAGATGACACGTACAGGGTGAAAATAATTCATGATGCGGTAACCTCTTTTGCGCTTAGTCAAGATGTGAGAGACTCGATTTTATTAGCGATTTATACAAGAAGGTTTTGTAGATACGGACAAATATTTTAACGCACTTGCTGCTAAATCTACTCCTCGCGGGCGGAAATATTTTGAACGTTGATGTAATGGCTGTAAGTAAGAACTGTAAAGAAAAATCAAGTATTGGGATACTATTTCGTAGGCTACACAGATGCACTAAATTTAGGCCACCTGCACATGTCGGTTTAAAAACGTGACCTTTCTCACAGATTCATGAGAAAAAAAAGTCATTTTAATGTTGCAAGTATAGTTATACATCGAGCCAGCAGAGCCACTTGTAATACGTAGAAACGTGTTATTACTGACAACGCGTTCCAGGCTTCAGCTTTACCCATAATTGAAATGTTGTGTGGTAAAATTGATAGCGTAGAGATCAAGGGCTGAAACACTATTATTTTAATATTGTTCAATTTTATTAGGAGTTTTTAATAGAACATCGATGTTTATTTAGAGGCCCCGCAATAAAACTCTATAACAGCAGTTCACATACTATGCAACAGGTACATGCATAGCTCGACAATATAACACCATTACCAATTATCTTAGTGCTTCGCCAAGAGATACTTATTAAGTACGTTCTTCTTATGAGTTCGCCTTATGTCGTAGCCACAATTTAGTTATCAAATTGAAAACGCGCCAATTTCACTCGTCTCATTACAGCCTGCGTTTAGAGCCACCATGTCTAGTTATTCGACACAATTTGTTTATGTACAAGCAAACGCACCACTTCCGCCATATGGTATGATATTTACTTGCATCCAAGATGTGGTGACCTACCCACTTGAACTGCCATGGAATAGGCGTGCCAATCTGAATGGCAGCAGAGGCACATCCGTTTGATGCCCGCCTTGAATTTGACCAGCGAACGTTTGCTCCAGCCATGGCGGCAGCGTACAAACGCGCACTGGTTTCGCATTGTTCGTTTCCGACCTTCTTCTCTCAGCACAACAGCCCGGTGCTCTATCCTTTGAACAGTCGATTTCCTACTGCCCTTAGTTGCTGGTAAAGTGGTAAGAGACGCAGATGGCTATAGAGACAGATAGAAACGCTACCCTTTAGGCCAGGAACTACCCAGTAAGCCAAGTCAGCGGGAAAGTCGTTGGAGACATGGACAGACAGTTAGACTTCCCCCGAAGAGTATGTCAAGTACTCTAATAAGGCCAATCGCCATAAAAGTCCTTCATGTATGACGAATATCAGTGCTAATGCAATTAACAATGAAATGTTTAGCGATACGCCATAATAAACCACCTAAACGCGTTATGTATAATGGCATATGCAGCCTGGCTTCTGTCTCGCGCTTATTCAATTGACACCCTGTGGCACATGGCCACATCGCCACACGTTGCGTGTGTGGGGCGTGTGTAAATATGTATTCAGAGAAAATTGCCCCAAATCCATAAGAGGCCGTTTGTCTTCCGGTCAACACTGAAATAATTTGAAGTTTCAAATGCGCTTAGCATCCTTAGGGTACTTCACACACTTATCTGGTGTTAACTCTGTGTGAGTCTATCAATCTGCCTAGCTATCTCTCTATCCCTCTAACCATTTTCCTGCACACATGACTCTGTGGGTAGTGCACGGTCGAATGGCTGAAACGTCAGGCTGCTATGTCGAGGGAAGAGGGTTTCAAACCAACCATCGGACAAACTTGGGCAACTGGGCATGTGGCATTGAGTATCTGTGTGCCGCTCTTCAATGGACATTGTGACACCGACATGGGTCACTGAGAATGCGGGACTGGGTATGTGGCATGAGTATGTACTTCCTCTCTCCCTTTCTTCCTCTTTCTATTCCCCTTTCCCCCACCCCCAGTGTAGGGTAGCAAACCGGATGCTGTTCTGGTTGACCTCCCTGCCTTTCCTACCCTTGTTTTCTCTCTCTCTATGTACTTCGCTCCAATGAATCTCTTCGTACTGACTTGGAGCACTATGCATGTACCAGTCTGTCTGTGCTGCTGCTCAACGAACCTATTAATACCAACTCGAGTCAGTGGGCATGTGCTAGTACTTATGTGCTGCTCTTCAATAAACAATGTTGACGCCAACTATGGTCCCTAGGTAATTGTCACTGGGAATACGGCACTCTAACATGACAAGCAAATCATCGAACTTCTCCTGTACTTCACAGAATTAAACCCACGGACCCTATGGCAGTGCTGAATGACGGTACAGCGCGGGCAGTGGGAAGCAGCGTGCAGTAACAGCAGTGTAACGGGAGATAGCCTGGCTGCTTTAGAGCAGTCGATTTGGCGATGGCCAATTTTAACCAGCCGAATGCGTAATAAAAAAAAAAGTTTCAAGTTTCTTCCGTGCACACCATAATGGAACCCAGCCTGACACGGTTTCCTCAAGGACAGCAGCCCGACGCTTCAGCAAGCTGAATCACAAATGCACTGGTTATGCGCCACTTTTCAATTGCGGTTTATTGCGAAACGATTATATGCTCCATTACGCGAAAATCTGTCGCCATAGTCGGCGTTACCGAAAGATGGTACAAAAAAATGGCCGACGACAGAGAGTTAAAACACGTAAAAAATCCTCTGATTCTCATCAAATTTCTCAGGGAGGTTCCTGAAAACAAAATGAATAATGAGTTTGAAAAGAAAATTAGGCATATTAAGGTCTGGGCGGGAATCGAACTCTGGTCTTCCCCGACGACGCCATGGCCGCTCCATGGTTATAGTTCAATAAATGTGTGCCTAGTGCATACATCATTGCACACGTGACACCGCAGACATCCCACTGGGTTTCTTCAATTATGCTGTCCCGGACTGTGTGCAAACCGTCTGCGGGTTCCTGTCTTACTAGCTCTGACAGAAGAGCCCGTCACAGTCCAGCTGTCAGAGACTGTACGAGATTCTGTTCGAAAGCACCGCGAGCTTAAGTAACTTTCCAGGCTGCCGTCATCTGCTATTAGCTAGTCGTACATAGCCCGCTACCCAGCGAATTCATTAGCCTGGCCTCCGAAATGACGTAGTCTCAGAGGCCATGTCGCCGACACATCCATAAAGCTTGCATAGTGGAATCGCAGCCTGAGGGCATAGAGTGTTCGCAAAGGGCAGTGCACGTCACGCTCTTGCTCTTTGTGCCCGTTAACCACTGTGTTTAAGCTAGCTCATTGTCTGCGGAAGTTAAATGGCATTCCCACACGGACATAAGGCAAATCGCGGTTGTGCCACGTCGCCGTTCACACAGAAAGCACCCGCCGATACCCGCAAAGCTCGTGCGAACGTCTACTAAAGGCCCTACAGGTGTCTATGACAGAGAACGTTTACACCACCCACTGATCCCGCAGGTCCAAAGGCAAACGCTCGAACTTAGTAACAGAAGGGATCAGCATATATGTGAATAGCAATCGACGAAGCTCCGGTTGTATACTACCCCAACTACCGGAACGAAATAGCCACATGCAATATGATATGCTACTTCGCGCAACAGTTTCGCTCATCTAAAAAGCGAAATCTACGTGTTTACTAAGCATATATCAATGAGCATGACAGATTTCACGAAACACGTCCAGAAATACAAGCATGTGCGCGTGATCGCTGTGTTTCTCTCTTAAAAAACACGAAAATAAAGCTGCAGCAATAAGACCGCCCATGAAAAACTCGCATGGTGGCACACAAAGCACCAACGTAACAGAGGCGATAGCTAAGTGCGCAATATTTGCCGTCTGGAACGCGCTAAGTACGCAGAAGCACACAGCACCTTTCATAACATGGCGTCAAACACCGCGCGCATATTTTATAACAGCCATCGTGTGCTGGCTGCTTGCGCTAGTGTGAGCTAAAATCTCCTGAAAGCTCCGAGACTCCGCTAACAGTCGGTGACTTCCGGTCAGTGAAAAAGGAACGCGATGCCGGCAGCTCTCGGAGTAGTGGGTGGAGATTCCTAAGCTATTGGATAACATCGAATGCAGCACAGCAGTTCTAGACAGTGCGGGACTGTCAGGGACGGATCATCGAAGAGTACCGCTTCCAGCTTCGTCATCTCACTTTTGTCATGCCATCGTCGCCATGCCTTCTATGCCGACGCAATGGCCCAAGTTGTCTAACAGTTGTTCCACATGTATGCGCTCGTGGTCATGATGCTGCCGAAGTCGTTGCATCCTCGTCGTTCAAGCTTTGTCATTTGACTTTCGGCATGCCATCGTCGTCACATCATCGTCACCCCAGCTTCATCATGCGTCTCTCGTCGCGCCATCTTCAGCATCCCATTCTCCTGATACTGTTGTCATGCTATCGTTGTCATTGCGTAGTCTTCTTACAGTCCTCGTCGTCTATTCGTTGCCATACCGCCGTCGTGAGCCCGTCGTGTTCTTTCCGTTGTCGGCATTCTAACTTCGTCATCCTACGCTTGTCATGCCATCGTCGTCACCCTGTCATCATTACACAGTCATCATCATACGGTTATCGTCACGCCATCGCCGTTACGTGGCCGTTTAACCATGTTCACCATTTGAGAAACATCATTACACTGTAATTATGCTATCGTCGTTATACCACCTGTCTCGTTCATTCGACGTCATTCCTTCTCCTTGAGTCTCTCGTAATAATGCATCCGTTATTAAATCGTGAATATGCCATCCTTAGAAAATCATCTTGGACATTCTATCGTCAGAGTCACTGTTATGCATTCGTTATTACCATCGCCATGCCATCGTGTTCATGCCGTCGTTGTCGTTCCAGCTTCGCTATCAGCATGTCATCATACCATCGTCCTCCCACCGTTGTAGTCATGCACTAGTCGGCATCAGATTATTACCACGCTCTCGTCGTTGTACCATCGTCCATTTCAGAATCGTGATTTGATTTCGTCATGCTATATTCGGCACTCCGCCTTCGCCATTTCATCGACATCATTACATTGTCGCCCCTGTGTCGTCATCATTGAGTCATCATCATGTCTTTACGCAGACCGGCCAGGTTGCCAAGTGGGTGCCATAGAAATATGAACCAGTAGCGGGGAGTAACCCCGGCCTTCAGTCCCCAGCAGCTGCAAAGCAACAGACCACGGCGGCGGTCAGACCTGCAACGCAGGAGAGGGTGCTAAGAATCCCTGGTTCCGGACAGGCCGCCATTGGAATCTGAACCTCGCAATGTTTAACCCTAGAACGTTATCTAGTGATGCGAGCCTAGCAGTGCTATTGGAGGAATTAGAGGGCAGCAAATGGGATATAATAGGGCTCAGTGAAGTTAGGAGGACGAAAGAAGCATATACAGTGCTAAAAAGCGGGCACGTCCTGTGCTACCGGGGCTTAGCGGGGAGGCGAGAACTAGGAGTCGGATTCATGATTAATGAGAATATAGATGGTAACATACCGGAGTTCTATAGCATAAACGAGAGGGTGGCAGGTCTTGTGAAACTTAATACCAGGCACAAATTGAAGGTCGTACAGGTCTACGCCCCTACATCCAGTCATGATGACCAGGAAGTCGAAAGCTTCTATGAAGACGTGGGATCGGCGATGGGTAAAGTCAAAACGAAATACACTACACTGATGGACGACTTCAATGCCAGGGTAGGCAAGAAGCAGACTGGAGACAAGTCAGTGGGGGAATATGGCATATGCTCTAGAAATTTCAGGGGAGAGTTATTAGTAGAGTTTGCAGAACAGAATAATATGCGGTTAATCAATACCTTCTTCCGTAAGCGGGATAGCCGAAATTGGACGTGGAGGAGCCCGAATGGCGAGACTAGAAATGAAATCGACTTTATACTCTGCGCTACCCTGACATCATACAATATGTGGACGTGCTCGGCAAGGTACGCTGCAGTGGCCGTAGGATGGTAAGAACTCGAATTAGTTTAGACCTTAAGAGGGAACGGAAGAAACTGGTACATAAGAAGCCGATCAATGAGTTAGCGGTAAGAGGAAAAATAGAGGAATTCCTAATAAAGCTACAGAACAGGTATTCGGCTTTAACTCAGGAAGAGGACCTTCGTCTTGAAGATATGAACGACAATGTTATGCGCATCATTAAGGAGAGTGCAATAGAAGTCAGCGGTAACTTCGTTAGACAGGATGCCAGTAAACTATCGCAGGAGACGAAAGATCTGATCAAGAAATGCCAATGTATGAAAGCCTCTAACCCTACAGCTCGAATAGCCCTGCCAGAACTTCTTAAGTTAATCAACGTGCGTAAGACAGCTGACATAAAGAAGTATAATATGGATAGAATTAAACATACTCTCAGGAACGGAGGAAGCCTAAAAGCAGTGAAGAAGAAACTACGAATAGGCAAGAATCAGATGTATACGTTAAGAGACAAAGCCGGTAATATCAGTACTAATATGGATGAGATAGTTCAAGTGGCTGAGGAGTTTTATAGAGATTTATTCAGTACCAGTGGCACCCACGACGATAATGAAAGAGAGAATAGTCTAGAGGAATTTGAAGTCCCACAAGTAACGCCGGAAGACGTAAAGAAAGCCTTGGGAGCTATGCAGAGGGGGAAGGCAGCTGGGGAGGATCAGGTAACAGCAGATTTGTTGGAGGATGGTGGGTAGATTGTCCTAGAAAAACTGGCCACCCTGTATACGCAATGCCTCATGACTTCGAGTGTACCGGAATCTTGGAAGAACGCTAACATAATCCTAACCCATAAGAAACGGGACGCGAAAGATTTGAAAAATTATAGACCGATCAGCTTCCTGTCCGTTACCTAAATGTATTTAATAAGGTAACCGCAGATAGAATCAGGAACACCTTAGACTTCTGTCAACCAAAGGACCAGGCAGGATTCCGTAAAGGCTACTCAACAATAGACCATATTCACACTAATCAGGTGATAGAGAAATGTGTGGAATATAACCAACCCTTATATTTAGCTTTGATGGATTACGAGAACGCGTTTGATTCAGCCGACACATCAGCAGTCATGGAGCCATTACGGAATCAGGGTGTAGACGAGCCGTATGTAAAAATACTGAGACTTATCTATAACGGCTCCACAGCCACCTTAGTCCTCCATGAAGAAAGCAACAAAATTCCAATAAAGAAAGGCGTCAGGGAGGGAGATGCGACCTCTCCAATACTATTCACAGCGTGTTTACAGGGGGTATTCAGAGACCTGGATTGGGAAGAATTGGGGATAAGAGTTAATGGAGAATACCTTAGTAACTTGCGATTCGCTGATGATATTGCCTTGCTTAGTAACTCAGGGGATCAACTGCAATGCATGCTCACTGACCTGGAGAGGCAAAGCATAATGGTGGGTCTAAAAATTAATCTGCAGAAAACTAAAGTAATGTTTAACTGTCCCGGAAGAGAACAGTAGTTTACGATAGGTAGCGAGGCACTGGAAGTGGTAAGGGAATACATCTACTTAGAGCAGGTAGGCTCACGAAAAGGGTTCTACTTAAATTGAGGACGACGCAACGAGCTATGGAAAGAAGAATTATAGGTGCAACGTTAAGGAATAAGAAAATAGCAGATTGGGTGAGGGAACAAACGGGAGTTAATGACATCTTAGTTGAAATCAAGAAAAAGAAAGGGGCATAGGCAGGACATGTAATGAGGAGGGAAGATAACCGATGGTCATTATGGGTTACGGACTGGATTCCAAGGGAAGGGAAGCGTAGAAGGGGGCTGCAGAAAGTTAGGTGGGCGGATGAGATTAAGAAGTTTGCACGGACAACATGGCCACAATTAGTACATGACCGGGGTAGTTGGAGAAGTATAGGAGAGGCATTTGCCCTGCAGTGGGCGTAACCAGGCTGATGATGATGATGATGACGACGATGAATACAGCCAGCGGAATGTATAATTATAAAGCGTTTGAAATTTATCTTGTGCTCAGTGCAATCAAACATACTTCCCTTCGGTTAGTCAAGGACGACAACCCGGCGCTTCAGCGAGCTCGGCCACAAGTGTGCTGGGTATGTGCCGCATTTCAATGAACATCTTCCACGGCCACACATTAACGAGTTGCTCCATGAATGCACTGGACTGGGTATGTGCGCGCTTCGGTTAATCTCTCGCCAACTTCACTTACTGAGTATGTGCCTTTGGATGCGTGTCCTGAGAGGTAACTCGCAGCATTCGCACGTAACGATGTGTCCTGCCTCTTGGAGGCTAGGTGGTTTCACTGAGGCGCCGCTTGATTGCACCGAGTCTTCATGTGGAAGCGCGGTAAAGGACTCAACACGCAGTACACGCCTCATACATGAAGCATTTCTACGGTGGCCATATGTTGTGTGGCTACATTGCTTCAAGGCTAAGTGCATTACCATCGATAGTCATGATATTGGTCATCATTTTTTCGGGAAGCTTGCCTTGTAACAACTATTATTTAGAGTGTTTCTATGGCGTGCATGTAGACAAGTGTTTTCAAATGTTTCAGGATGAAACAAGAACATTTATATGCAACTCTTTTTATGAGGCAAGGGGGAGGGTCGGCCATGAAAGTACGGAAACAGAAAAGTAAGTTGGACTCGACGCGTGTCTGGCATTAGCCGAAATATGCAAACACCTTGAAGGCCGAGAATTTTCCAAGGCCTCATTACATTATTTTTGGGATATTTTGTTACGGAACATCTGTTCGACCACAGAAAGTATAATAGCTCGTTTTCCGGAGAGATGTATTGCCGGCCGGCTTCCGATAGGATAGCTGAAGTGACAAGGGACAAAGAACGAAAGCTTACTAAGATGAATTTAAAGCGTAATGGTCAATAGTAGTGCGGGCTCCAAGGAAATGCACAGCATACAATAATCAGAGCCCATTCTGAAGCTCCTTCATAGCCGGCGTGTATTTCAACAATATACAAATTATTTAATAATTGCTTGTGGCATATGTTTAGTGTTGAGCTGGAATACTTAAAAAGGTGAACATAACTACCACAAAAACTCAAAATGCATCATCAATTAAATAATAAAATTTATTACTTAAGGTACTATTTTAATTATTTCATGGCACATATTCATGTTTACAAATTCTAGCCTCCGAATATGCAAGACTTATGTACTTGTAACAAACTTTCATGATGACACCTGTTTCCAGACATTAATTCACAAAGTGTACCACGAAATACACGAGCGTCCAATATATTTTCATCATTATTGCTTGAAAGGACATGTTTTCGGAAGAAGGCAGTGAAATAATTGTGTATTTTTACCCCAAGTTTCATGGCGCATGTCTCTTTACCAGTGTTGTCTTCAAAATTAGCTCCAAGTGCATATGGCTTGCGAATTCACCGACTACAGTTTGCAAATTTAAATATGTGACAGAAAGTAACGCCGTAGAATATTTTTAAGAACAGCCCATGTACCAATGACATGACTGTATTCATTGATTAACACCGTAACATAAGAACCATTATTGGCCCCGATTTCTGTGTGTTGCTATGCTCGAGAAAAACTTGCCTCGTAATGAAAGAAACATCTGCTTTTTACAGGCTGACAGATATGCTTCAGCCAGGCCTGCTTTACTACCGCAATGACACTATGTTTCAATGGACGAAAAGTATGGGGAAGGCGGAAGAAGCAAATTCTAGACGATGAGCAAAACGAGAACAAGGTAAAAGCGGCAGCCAACGTATCGACTAGTGAACTTGTCTTTTTCAACGTGACATATGTCGCCTTGAAAACGACAAGTCCACTTGTCGAAACGTTGGCTCCCGCTCTTACCTGGTTATCATTTTGCTCATGTTTCGATATGTCTTCAGAGAAGAAATTTAGAGCATACCATCGTATTTTTTTTAAGCAAGCAACGCATCCTGATCATATTAATCATTGTTCTTGCACTGTCACTAGCTATAGCTTGAATCATTCATAAAGTTTACTTTTTATTGCTGCTGCAGTATTACTATAAGAAGCACATCAAAGTAACATTTCCCCTACACTTTTTTCGAAAACTGATTATTAGTTTTCACAGTAAATCAGAAAACCAATATTAATAATCTATTTTTATTCAAGTTAAGGACATTCAGCCGTATATCAACTTTACCATGACCAGCATTTATTTGAGGTGACAACATTTACAAAAACTGCGTGTTATATTTACAATCTATGCTGAGAAAATCAAACTATAACGCAGCAGTCCTTAAATATAAACGCCGTTTTATTCATTTTAATGGTCTGTCCATCCATAGGCATCAAAACGCAAGCAATGTCTTTGCATTTGTGACTGGCATATAGAGTCATTCTGCTACAGTCAACAATTTTACCAATAAGCACATCGTGCAGCCTACTCGAGAAGTCTTTTAATGTCTGAATCAAAAAAACCAATTCTGTCATCAATTACTGTAACACGTTGTTTGCAAATCAACAATGCAGTAGCAAAGCTTAATTTGTTTGAAGTTCATTGACAATGGTTCTAAATTGGAGGCTTCAGTTGGCAGTGACGTGGCAGGAGTGTGCGAGACGCCAGGAAAAGTATGTGCTTTTGGAAATTACGGCCACTGGAGATACGTGCTGTGTAATCTTGCTTGATTGCAAGCAATGCTTTCTTTTAATTGGTGCAGCTAAACTTTACATCACCACTAGAAACACACGACGAAACCATTTGCGCCATTTAGTCATTCAGCATCCATGTGTCTTGATTAACTGTCACATTTTTACAGCGCTACATAAACAGATACACAGCATGAATAGTACACTGGTACCAATGCGTACAAAGACCAAGCGTTACAAATAGTATATCTATGATTTAACCGCATTTACTGTCTTAAGGTTAGCTTGACGTTGCATATCGAGCATAATTGTGTCGCGGTGTGCCGGATAAAAAACCGAAGGTTTCAGTTTAAACAAAAATTACAACTATGTTTAAAAGGGGACACTTTTTGTCGTTTTGACGCGGCTCTCACTTGCTTTACGAACCAGCGAGTGTCGCGCACTTCGTAACAACCCCTACGGCTTATTGTCAAAGGCCTATAATGAAACAAGGCAGTCAGTACACCGTCCTTTTAAATTTTGTGAGCAGAATTAATGAAACGGTTTTAATGCGATAACATTATATGTTCCATGAGACAGAAATCCTGGCGTGATCAAGCGATGGTACCAGAAATGGCCGACGGTGCAATAACTAAAACACGTAAACAAATGTTGAACTATGCTAGTGAACTCACGGTGTTACTGCGATTCTTAACTCCTGCATCGTGATAAACATGCTCGAAGTGGAGAGGCCACTATCAGCGCCACACGAAGCGCCTTCAATTTATTACAATTGTAGCAGGATGTGTCAACGAGTATAAAACTTAAATGTCATCTATTTAATCGATCACTACATATCAGTGACCGTTCGAACATATGTGCTTTATTCTTTAGCGCAGTATATATCAATTTGACATAAGTTTTGGCTCAGTCTAGCAGTACGGCTATTGTATTGTTCGGTACGCTCCTGTCGACCCTTGAACATCCTCGTGAGAGAGCGTGATTTTCGTGCCGGACGATACCCACGTCCGCAGCAGGCGTCCAAGGGGAACAGCGTCTAGTCGATAGACCAATATAGGTAAGGAAAGTCGGCAAGACGGATCCGTAACCTTGGAAAAAGGATTGGCTCTGAAGGCTGAGCCAGTGCGGCTTGGGCCCAGAGGGAACCACAGTGGTGGCCTTACGGTAGAACATTCGCCTAGTATGCGCGAGGTACCGAGTTGAAATCTCGAGCTGCCGGAAACACACCGATCATTTTTTTTTAATGTGTAGAGATGTTGCCTGACCTAGTGCCCGGATCTCTTGCGGGTCCCGTGCGGATCTCGCAATGGGGCCAAATAGAGGCTTCCGAGTTGTCACTGGGCACCTCTTGTCCAACCACAGACGCCCTTGTTGAAGAGCATCCGCCGCAGCTGTGGGAGCAAGTGCTGCCGCCGGGCATCTATGGAACGCGCTCTCAGCATGATGCTGGACAAGAGGTTACGCTCACAAGCTAATTAGGAATGAGAGAAGTCTAAAATATTCACGTAAAATGTGAGCATGAATAGCAAATTATAATATATTGCTGCAAATACAATGCAATACAATAGTCAAGTCAAACGTGAGAAGGCTAAAAATTAGCAATGCTACGTGGAACGGTGCTTCAATTTGTTAACAAATACATTGTGATCACGCACTGTTACAACGTCGCTCGGCAATTTCTTTCAATGGTAAGTTGCAAGAAACCGTGGTGAATGGCAAAACAAGTTGGTGCGTGCAAACAGGCTCTCATTTAAATGCATGACCCAAGCGCAAAAAGTATGTTGGCTGCCTTGATGTAGGATTGTTAAAACAACGAATCCTTGACATAAAGCCTGCGGAAGTGAGAGAGCAGCACGCTAAGCCTACACTTTTCGAGTGCGGGAAACTTGAATGGAGCTTTGATATCAGTTACACTATGGAAACATGAATAATTTCGACTGATAAAGCGGGCTGCTTTATTTCGGATGGCTTCATGTTTATTACTTAGGTATAATTCACTAGGCTTGCAAATAAGGGCTGCATATTGCATTCTTATTTCTGAATTAAAGTTATGCGTGCAACTAGTTTACTGCGCTGGTTAGCAGAGTGCAAATAACAATAACTAAATCCGAGTGCTTTTGAAGCCTAACTGTTCCATGCCTCAACGTTTGTTTAAACAGAATGCCTAATTTTTTATGTGTAGACACACTGTATACTGCTTTATAAGTAATTTTATAAGAATGTGACTCAGGCTCAGCAATTCTTGCAAGCCAAGCGTCTAAAGCTATAGGTCAGACTTACACGCGAACTATCCGTGTTTATCGCCTTAAATATACGTCTGGATCCACAATGCGAACTTTCGTCCACCACCGCATTCCACGAAACTTCACGCTAGCTTCAGAGTACAGTGTTTAGAATAAGTGCAGAGCTGCTTAGCATACGCGCATGATTACTCATATTCAGATGTGCCAGCTTGACTCCTGCGCAACGAAGCAGGAGAACCTACGGGCCGTAGCCCAAATTCGACGGCAATAATTTTCAGCACGGCGGAGTGCTCGCAATTTTAACGAGCGGTGCGTTTAAAAGGAGCTCTAGGAGTTAATTACTTTATAGGGCAAAATAATAGAGCTAACTGTATGTAAAGTGCCCAAGAGCCGGCCTTCGGAACGTCCAAATCAAAAAAAAGGAAAAAAAATAATGCGCCAAATTTCCCCACAGTTTCGAGGCTGTGGTCAAATGGTATGACGACTGGAAAAGTAATTCGCAAGATCCAGCGGTAACACAGCCTTAGCATCTCTGATTGCCACGCTGCGGCTTCACGTGTGATTTTCCATCGCATCTTTATTTGTTTTTGTTATTTTTTTATAGCCGCAGTTGTTCTCACGTCCAGAAAACGTTTTTGCCACTGAGACCACGCAGCGCGTCCTCACTGCCGGTCGACAACCACATCTATTACGGTCTAGGGTTATGCGCATCAGTGCGTACGCACTCGTTGCCTATTATCTTGCCTTGTCAGGGGCACATCAGTGACAAAATATATTTTCGTCACTTCAAGCCAACTCCAGCAAAGAAAAAAAATTACGCATGCAAAAAAAGAAAAGGGAATTGCTATCCAGCCAAAGTATCCAGAGCAGCAATCGGAGATTTCTCCGCATCACCAACAAAATAGCCGGCTTTAGACCGTTTCTGCGTTTCGAATATTAACTACTGCCTACCAGCCGTTCAGGTATCGTCCGCAAGCATTTTGCTGGCTTTGGCGTTTCTAAAAACCTGGGGCTGAATTACCAAGTTGTTCCTTCTTTGCGATAGGCTGGCCGCCTTCTCTATCCACATGTAGAACATCAGCATTGGCAGGAATTGACCCTTACAAACAATTTTAGTGTAAAAGCTTTTTGTAAATACGGGCCCAATTCTTCTGCGCTTTATCTATATTCTCCTTTTATCGACCGGGTAAGCTCTACAGAATGTTGAAGACGCCTGTGGCAAATAGTATAATTCCATTCCGTCAGTTAGAATATTCAGAAAGGCAGACAACTTGCTCGAAAAATCAAAACACGTACTCAGCTAATTAACACAAATTCACTAAATAACTCCGTAATTACCTACTTTACGCCACCTACTGCAATGTACGAATTGTAGCAGGCGAGCTTGCAAGGCATATCCACTTTGAATAAATTTTCAAGGTGGCAGTAGTTTGGAGATATTCATTTCCAAAATGTGCGACAAAATACAGGGGGTTCAAGCTACTTTTGTTCTTCAATTCATAAAAGAGCATTTTCTTTAAACAGCAAGTGCAACGACAGTTCAATTTTACCGAGAGTTTGATTTGATGGATGACGAAGTTTCATGCGCGGTTGGTGATTTCTTCTCGTGGTGAAGATCAACTCAGTCTTCAATAAGATTCAATTAGAGTCAAATCAAAATCTAGCTTGAATTTTCTAGGGGAAAGAAGCACTCCGCCTCCATGCTCTTCCTAGACATATAACAAGCTTTCGACTCGGTTCCCTATAAGGCGAATATTTTTGCTTTTGCAAACGCCAGAATTTCGGGTGGTATGTTCCGCTTCGTGCACAATTCCCTGTCGGAGCGTCGGATGAAAGTGCGTGTCTGAGGAATAACAAGTGAATCCCGCACTGTGAAGTGTGTTCCCCGACAGGGCAGCGTTTTCTCGCCGCTTCTGTTTAACACCGTTGTCGCGGCACTTCCAAGTCCCTTGCTTCGGGACAAGCATATCTATCTATGCGGATGATATTGTTCTTTGAATAAGCGGCCCTTCGCACTACGATCCGCGGCTTGGTGCAAGCTTGCAAGGAGCTCTGAACGCGTCTTCGGAGTACTTGGCTGAAGTTGGCCTGCAAATATCACCTGTTAGTTCGGCTGCAATAGTATGTTAACCTAAAGGAAGCGCTAGGGGAACAATGAGTCGAATATACCTTGCGGGATGCCGAAAAGCTGGGTGCGACAACCCCTATATTTGGCCTTAATTGTGGATCATCGCATCTCTTGGCGTTCTGCCGTTAAATTAGTACCACGCAAATCGGAATCCCTCCTCAAGTATGTGGCTGCCTTGACTGCTAGAGGTGCTGGCTGCGACAAAACAACGGCTCTGCAAGTGTACCAGCCATCTGTATACTCAGACATGATGTATGCGTTACCAGTCCTTTGCGTACCACCTAGTTTGATGGCCCAACTGGAATGACATCATCGTATTGCCCTTCGACTAATACTTGGAGAACCTCGTGAGGCGCAATTAGTTCCATTACTTGCTGAAACGCATCAGTTACCCCTGAGGCTGCAAGCAGATCGGAGAGCTTTATATCATATTGAGCGTCTGCACCGCGAATTGAATGGTCAATCGCTCCTTGATCGTCTCATTTACCGCCAGTTTTCTCACAAGAGAATTATGGCGGCATTATTCGTGAATATTGCGGGCAGTTCTGAATATGCTGCTTCAGTTACGCCTCAGCCTCTGAAGGATATAACCAAACACGTACTTCCCATTTATCTCATAATCCCTGACATATACAAGTCTCATATGCCTGTTTCGGCATTATCTCAGCCGCACATGTTCGCAAGATTTCTAGATGATCTCCAGGTATTCACAGATGCATCTAAACACAGCGACGGTCACGGCTCTACTGCAGCTTTTTTCTGCCCTTCGACACAAGTACGACGTATATTTCATATACCCCATCCAACCTCGTCAACAACTACGGAGCTAGCAGCGTATCATGTTGCGCTGAAATAAGTGCAAGAGGATTTAACCGCATCGAAGATTGCCATCTTTAAGGACTCCCGCGCTACCCTTAACAAATTACAACACAGTCAGAATGATTGTACAGTTGTATGCAGCCTTAGTGACTCTGCCAACAATATCGCGTCACATGGGGTATCTCTCATTGCCTAGTGGATACCTTCACACGTAGGGATCGGCTTTAGTGAAGAGCGTTATCGGTTATCTTCAACTTGGACTCATAACGACTGCACCTGCGCAGAAATGTTGTGCAAATTTGATGCCGCTCGTCTGCTGATTCGTCGGCGCCTATATGCTCAAGCAGCATCCACAGCAGCGCGTCGTAAATGGAGCGTTAGCGCTCCGAGTTCGCGGTCGAGGTTTGCCTCGTCGCGTTAGAGTACTACTCAAGCTAAGGTTTGACTGCGTGAATGTGTGCTAACATTTATACCGTGAAGGACGTGCGGCCAGTCCCTCGTTTACGCCTTGTGGCTGCTCCGAAACAATTAAGCATCTGATAATGGAGCGTCTCGCTTTCACTGCGCAGCGCACGTCGCTATTAAGGGTCTATCATCTCCTCGGCCTGCAATTTACGGCACTCGACGAGTGTTTTTACCGCAGTAGTTGTACGTCTCGACGCGCTCAAGCCTAATGCGCTCTCCTTACTCAAATAATGAGACATATGGAAATTGAATACACATCTATACCGATAGTTCGGTCTTACAAACCAGCTCTTCAGGTGCTGTTGTCATTGCGGCTACGAAAACCACAGTGAAATTCAAACTAGCACACATAACAACATCAACAGCGGCAGAGCTTTCTGCCCTGCGTGCTGCTGTCAAATACCTCCTGCAACAGATGCCACACAAATGGGTCAGCTTTTGCGATTCTAAGGCAGAATTTTACAGTCTGCACTTTTCCCTGTATCATAGGACTCATGAGCAGCTGATATATGAAATAAGAGAACACCACCATCAATATATCGCTAAAGGGCATGAAGTTATATTCCAGTGGCTACCTGGACATACCGGCATTACTGGTAATGACCTGGCCTACGAAGCCGCGCGGTCTGCCCATCTGGAAGCCCGACCAGATCCAATCACCTTATCCAGAACCGACGCTGCAAGAAAGCTTCATATCGGGGCTAAAGCTATGACACACATATACTGGTTTTCTCCCAACCTCCGGAAGTTTCATCTTCATAGGCTTGATCCACCTGATCCATCCTTAAAGCTACAAGTGCCATCAAAAGTTTCCCACTCTGAAGCGCTAGTATTGTGCCGCCTCTGGCTCGGGGGGGGGGGGGGGGGGGGGGGGGCATTTACGAAGGCCTACTCATTCCGCATTTCAATGAGGGATACGCCCATGTGCGAGGCTTGTCGAACCACAGAAACGATTGTACACATCGCATGTCTCTGTCCCCAGTACGACATCGAGTGTGAAGCTCTACGGACAGCACTCATGCAGCTGGACTCTAGACGATGTTCGGAAATTAAGATCCTTGGATCATGGCCGCACGCGTGGATGACACAGAAAAGCCACGAAAGCGTTGTTGAAATACGTCAAGTCAACAGGTCTTGGCCACCGTGTGTAGATATGGTGCGAACATTCAAATTTGCGCGAAACTATGCTCTCTCTCTCTATATATATATATATATATATATATATATATATATATATATATATATATATATATCTTTCTTCGTTCCCATAACCCTTTCTCCAGTGAAGGGTAGGAAACCGAACGTGCGCCTGGTTAACCTATACCTTCCCTCTCTTCTATTTTTCTCTCTTTCTCTTTCCTTAATTTTATAGAAGTAACTAACTTAGGTTTATGTTTGTAGCTTATTTCCGTTTTCAAATGACAAACGTCAGACACTATTTCTTCAATTTAATTTTAGTAGCGTGACCAGCAGTATCCCGGCCCTACGGTGCGTGACCTGTGCTGTGTGTTATATTTTATTCTTCCTCTTTCTTCCCTTTTTCCTGCCCTTCTTTCTATCTTCCTTTTCTATGTTCATGTCTCCTCCTTTATCCGCTTCAGTCACGACATACACGTTTGTGAACACGACTTATTTTTGCCATTACTGTGCAGTAGTTGCAAGGACTAGACAACGAACATTAAGGTTTGAGTAAATTGAACATTCTGGTTTGCTAAAGTACGCCCATTTCACTTGTGAGTGAAACGCATCGGTTCAGACGACCGCTTTGGTGAAAGCACTACCTGTTTGACGGGACGTTTGAAGTTGGGTGTTTCGGCAGCAGTTGCGAAATATTGTTCTTTCCCTTGTCGTAATACTTGCATTCAATAATTAACCTATCTATGCAATTTGAGCAGTTGATTCAATATATTTAATGAAGAAATGCAACATGACTGACTGCATAATAAATGAATATTTAAGTACGATGTGATTATGATGGGTCTTTATAAGATGCACAGAGTCATTCTCATCCCAACTTGACTTGCTTTCTATGGAGTCTCCAGCGCCTTGGCATAAAAGTAGTTAAATTTCACAAATTTATCGACAGTTGGTCGTAATTCGTCACGGCCGGGGTTAGGAAGAGTAGGCCGTTATTTTCCTTCCGGTCGCAGTTGCATTCCTGCTCCTCGATTTGCCTTTCTAGTCAAGTGTACATATGTTTTCAAAACAAACAGTAATACTAATAATGGCGCATATCGAAACCCGTGCCATTCTCTAAATTTCTTCCTAGTGGACATGCTTTGCAAACTAAGCTGCTACGATTCGTAAGCTGCAGTCTGTGCCGTAAAGTGCTTATTTAAAATGATAAGTAGCAAACCTTTGTGAATTTGTTAATTATGGGATTGGATTTCTTATGCAAGTAATGTCTGCCTCTTTGGATATTCCAGTTCAAGTAATTCAATTAGCCTATCTGCCACAAATGATTTTGGAACATTCTGTAAAACTTAACAATGATCACCCTTATATTATTGAACACAAACAGCTACTGCATGTTCCAGTAGAAAAGCGAGCCCTGAGTCCCATCAGCATTGATTACAGCGGATGTGAGGTGGTATACTTCGGACCCACTTCCATAAGAACCGGATCCGTCGAAAGTACTTGTTAAGAAAGTTGAAAAGAGTGTCCGACGTACACTAAACCACAACCTTTTGCAATTGTCATACATTTTCTATAAAAATCTTTCCGCGGTGAGTTGACTCAGAATGCCTAGGATAGACTAAAATTCGCTATGCAGGCAAGAACGACCGGTCAAGGGACACGGGATAGCGCTAGTCTTGACCTGTCATCCCGACCTGTGTTGCGCATTCTATTCTTCCCGAGTCACACATTTTTGTTTTCGAGGCATACCATTCCATCTGTCATTTACGCAGAAATGCATATTTGGTTAAGGTTAGATTGCAACGCATTCATATCCTCAATCTTAATATTCTTCCTTCATAAAAAAAACATAAAAAACAGTCATATTTGTGATGACAGGTTTGCTCATATCATTAACGTAAACTAACATAAATTAGAAATGAGATTCCTCCAACACAGTGCATTACGGGACGGCTGATCTTACGTTTCTTTTTGAGGATGGAGTATCATTCAGAATGACAGACCCGTAGCTACTGGACAAAGAACCCCTCATCCAATATAACAGCTTACTGTTGGTGTTTATGGATGGGTTTTAGAAAGTCTATATATTGAGAATGAATTTTTATTTTATTTTGAATGACTACATTGAAACCCGGTTGCCAGTTTAAATAATTTTATGTCGCCCAAACGGCCACGCTGTAAACCATGCTAATTTTATAGGAAGAAGTTTTCTAGCAGAACGAAGACGAAAAAGAGGTTTAGTTATTTTGAGCAGTCTTGTTCACATACCTTACGGCACAGGTAGCCAGTTAATAGGGAGCCTGTCGATAGCGGAAGAAGGCGCTCTTGTGCTTCTTCCAGTCGAGAAATTAAGGGTATATTTCTCTCCACCTTGCGGGTTTGCGCAGAACTACTACGTCAAATATTTTTTCACTAAGCACATTTCAGCCATAAACCTTCCGCTGAAATATAAAACTGATGACTACTATATTTTATTTTCTGATAAACTGTGCAATACGTTTCCATGCGCTACTGACAAAGTTGCTTAGTGTGTTTTATGATATTTTTATTCTGATGTCAGACAGCACTACTGGTAGAGAATACGATCTACTTATCTGGAAGAACGAAACCAAGTGTGGTATATTGTACTTTAACGACTCAGCTGGTGAGTTCTTATTTCGATCTTATCTGCATGCTTTCTACGGAGAGATATTCACAAGACGATATGCATTTGACACCATAGTAATTGCCAAGTGCCACTCTTTTCTTCAACTTGCGTGGTAGCGTTTTCATGCCAGATATGTAAATGTAATTTAATTTCTCGCACATAGCACCGTAATGAACTCGCACAAATGTGCGATTAGACTTCATATTTAGCGATGCACTGGCCAAGGCGTTGTGGTTAAGTCTAATGTTAAGCGATTCTTAACCAGGTTCAGTAAAAAATGTAAACAAGTTGAACGCGTAAATTATATGGTGAATTCGCTTCCAGTAAAGTACATGCCGATACACGCCACGATAGGAACAAGATTAAAACGAAAATTGGAGCGTTCTTTTATTTTTTTCGTTATTTGCCGCATTACTGGCACTTCGCGGTAGGCAACACATCATACGGGACAAACTAAGGCCAGTGCTGGTTTAGAGTTGGTACTGGCTAGACCTACGAAGACCCGCCATTACCTCCGTTGTGCCAGTTCTGGCAAAACCACTATCAGATATCCAGCGCGGGCTCTGCCTTACCGGTGAATGCCCTTTAGTGGCTACACCAGGCGCCAGAACTGGCTATCTCAGGCCTAACTTCCCGTTATAGTCTGGTTTCCAGTTTCCCGTCTTTGAACATTGATTAACAACGTTCATTCAATGCTAAGGACACTCTGGCATTCTGTGGAAATGCCTACAATGCAGCGATGCTTGTGGCAATGCATGTGGCACAATGTGGCATTAAGTGCAATGTGGCAATGCCTACATGGACGTATTGTCTTTTAGGTCCAATAGACCCGTATATTGGTGTATTGGTATTGGTATGTTGTCATAAAGAACGACACGTCAATATTAGTTTTCACGTAGCATGCGCCGGTCATTTCTGAGGACATATGCAGTTCATCACCCTAGATACATTTGAATTTTTTGCCGATCACGCCAACTGGAACAAGATCATTGAGGTTATTCTTTTGCTTCTTATTTATTTTGTATGTTGTGCCTACTATTTCGGCTTTATCGCGAAGGCTGGTACGGTTGACGTCATTTTGTTTAAGGTGTTGAATCGCTCGATTGGAGATTGTTGACATGTGATGCAAGTGCACTGCGTTATAAACGCACTGATGCGCGGTTGCCATGCACATCCTCTACTGGCGCATGAGCGAATGCAAATTAACGGGGGTATACAATTAAAACACATGTGCGCTTACATGCGTATCGTTCGGATTGATGTGGTCGGTAGAGAAGTTAAAACTACAGTTTACCTTTGTGGTGCAATTATATGTGCCACTTAGCAGCAATATCGGTGCTGGCTGGTTTTCTGTAGCGGCTGTAAGTTTTATCGCAGGTACTACGCAAGCCATTCTGGATGCCTGCGCTAGTTGATATTTTCCGCGTAAAGAGCATATCACACCTGTCCATGCTGGCCAATTTATTAAACTTTCAAGTGCCGTTGACAAAAGCTCTTCGTGGCAGATTTTTTTTTTTCATTTTTTCCATGCTAAATGAATTCTTAGGGCCAAATGGCACAGTAGGCGCCAATTACTCCACGCACAAAAAGCGCCGAAGACAGAAGAGGCGACATGCTGAACAAGTGTTTGCTGTTGGGTTAGTTGGCACATGTTTCTAAAAAACTGCAAATAGAATGGAACAAGAAAGTGGGACGAGCACAACCCTTAGTTACCGCTGAAGGTTTATATTGCTCGAGGATATATATATATATATATATATATATATATATATATATAATATGCTCTTCAATGATATATCTATAATTGAAGAGTAGGGTGAAGGTGGAGGAGACAGAGAAAAGAGACAAGGCCACAACAGGACAGGAACGGAACAGGTTTGGTCAGGTGAGCGTGACAGCTATAGAAGGCGCCCTCCTTTGGAAGGGCAGAAAGAAAAAGGCAACGTTTGATAGAAGCCCGCGGCTCTGTTCGGAAGCTTGACGGTCGAAAGGGTTGAAGTTACCGACCGACAGAGAATGTTGGCAAGGCCCGCGCACGAGAGGTTAATGACTGAGGTCGATTAGCCAGGCTAAGATTGAAGAAGAATGAAGGAAAGTAGAATTGGGGAAATAAAGAAATTGAATGGAACTGGGAAAAAAAATGGGCAAGCTACTGAATAAAATAAAACTGAATAACAAAATGATATGAACCAAAAAAACAAAAAAAGGACAAAGAATAAAATTATTGTTCAAGTAGGTAAACATTTTTGTGATTTTGTGAGGGGAACACAGATGGCTTGCTGAAACATATGTCCCTCTAACACAAGTTCGTGTTATAATTCCGAATGTAGCTTCCTGCTACATTCGGGTGGATGACAATGTATTCCTTACAGAGTAGCGTATAGGCCTCGAAAAACTCATTCTCCTTCCTTTCCTTATCTCTACTTTTTTACCACTTTACCTCCCCCTCCCCTCTCTCCCCAGCGTAGGGTAGCCAACCGGATCTTTTTCTCTGGTTAACCTCCCTGCCTTTCCCCTTTCCTCTCTCTCTCTCTCTCTCTCTCTGCGTGCTTTTGTCTTGGCGTCTAAACAAAAAGCGCCGCCCATTGAATACAGGGCAGCCTCCACAGGAGCTGAAATGCAAGGCCAGGATACAGCTTGGTGTGGACTTTCGGGAGCGCGCCTGTTCTCTGAACTGGTCATTTAGGTACAACCCCGTTTGAACGATGTATGACCGACCGTTAGAGAGCGGTGCTTGGTACACGACTCCCCCGCAGCACGGAAAAAAAACCATGGCGTCGCATGGTGCCGGCCTGCCCTACTCGGCGTTCACCTTCCTGCACACGCTACTGGGGCGACCCAGATACTTCGGAGCTAAAAACACAACGCGCACTTCAACTCTTGACACCATACCTTTCTGCAAATCCGACACCTTGTGTACGTAGGGTATCACAGTAATTTTGCGGTGGTCCTTGTTTTCCTCAAGACCGCGGTCTCCCCTGGTCTCCCCTTGGCTAATGCACGGAGAGATGAAATGCACAGGAAAGTCGTAAGAGTCATTTACTTCGAGGATTTCTGGCATGATTTACCCTCCAAAATAACGAAATATAACGCTAGCAATTCATTTTACTTACGTAGGAAATCTCAATGGATTTTTCCTGAGCTCCCGACTAACAAGCTTGCTGTCGGCCCCAACAAGTACCTGTCACCAATTGAAACTACAATAACAAGACATGCCAAGGCACATTCTTTAACACCGTATTACTACAGAACTCATGCGTTTAGGAATTTATTTCCAAGAACAACAATAAAATGGAACAGACTAAAGCATGCACCGAACATTCACATTGAGCAACATGTCTGAAATATTGTCGGCGTTCCTGGTTTTGCCTACCCTCCGCAGAGTAGCACATTTTATATTTATTTTTCATTTTTCTTGTTTTTTTAATTTTTGGTGTACTCCGCTCGACCCGTTCCTGGTCCGGTAGCTTGTAATAAATAAAACAAAAAATGAATAATGATGACTAAAAAAGCACTTAGCAAGTTTAATACTATACATATATATAGACAAAAAAAATGATCAGAAATCTGTGAGGTAGCCCTGACCTATCGACGCTTGGTTTCCACGGGTCATTCAATATACGAAAGCTTGGTCTTTCCTTTTTCGTTTTTATTGTTCAACCTTCTTCCGCGGAGCTGACGAAAATGCAATTTTGAAGAATTGCTTAACTCAGCCTAAACTGATTAGTTGGTTCTCTTTGGTATTCTTATATATAGGGACACTAAAGTACCATACCTCGTGGTACAACGTATTAGCTGTGCTTTGGTATAGGTTTCTGGTAACTATTTGCCTGTCTGCATCAAACGTCCCCCGAGCAATTTAGAAAAACGAGAGTTTAGGCAACCACTTCGTGTTGCACAACTTAGGAAATGGGAGAAATCTCTATGGCTTTCGTTTTTTCTAAAGAGCATATACAATCGTAACTGAAAGCGTGGCTATAGTATAAACACATACCACCAAATTTATACTCAATAATTTTGTACATCCAACTACTCTTATGTACTGGGCATCCGCACTCTCTTGCAACAAGCTTTAAGCATATGCAAATACCACGAGGTTGGACAGAACCAAGGTAATGCCGTTTAGCGCTGCTTGGATATACTAGTTATTTTTTGCATACCGCCTAATTACATAATTTGTCCTAGGTAACTAATCAAATGTTCAAATTTTAAAATTAGGTGAAAAGCGTCAGTGAGAATATTGTAGAGCAACGCGAATGACTCCCGTTGCAGCTCTGTGTTGCTCAATACGTGCTGCATAAATGTGTTTTTCTGAGCGTGAAAAAAAGTCCGCGAAAATACACAAGATGTCTCGAGTGGTCAGTCGCGCGGCAAATTTGCGTGTACTTGCGGTATTCTTTCACGCGCGCAAAAACACTTTTAAGCAGCCCATATTGAGCAGCAGGAAGCTATATCGGGAGTTTCTCATGTTGCTCTACAATTTTCTCATTGACACTTTTCATCTAATTAATAACGAGTAATTTTCAACAACAAACCACAAACTACAAGACCACTGCTCCTGCGATTTGATGAGATGTGTCGGAACCTTGGCACAGTGGACACAGTACCTGGTATTACCCAGAGACAAAATCCACTACCCCCATGGTTCACCTTTCCGAAAGCTTGCGCTCTCACTTTAACACAGTTCCGTAAAGCACAAACTCCGCCGCAACACATCATTCAGGAATTCCTGGCACTAGAAGAAAAATACAGCAGCTTCACAGACTTTTATACTGATGGTTCGAAAACGAATAACCATGTTGGAAGTGCAGTTGTACAAGGGAACCGGGAAGAAACAGTCAGACTTCCGCAGTGCACATCCACTTTCACTGCTGAATGTCACGCCATTTCTATAGCCACAGAAAAAATAGTAAAGGAGAACCTCACAAATAGTATGATATACACAGACTCCCTAAGAGCACTCAGAGCTCTTCACGCCAGAAATGCAGTCACGCCATTATTAGGAGACATTATACAAAATTTAATAAAAGCCACCACACAAGGACTGAACATTAAATTATGCTGGGTTCCGAGCCACGTCGGAATTAGTGGGAATGAGAGAGCAGATGCATGCGCGGCACAAACCCGGTACAAAGACATCACAAAAATAAATATACCTCCTAACGACTGCATGAAATTAATACACCATAAACTAAGGAAAAAATGGCGGTCTGCTTGGAACAATGAAGTAAAGAACAAATTACACTTTTTAAAACCCGTGTTAAGTGGATGGAAATCTTGCACACACCAGGAACGTTTCAAAGAAGTGATTCTATGCCGTCTTCGTATAGGACATACACACCTAACACACAACTTCATTCTAACAAAGCAAGACAAACCCCAATATAAATCACGTGGAGATGAACTAACAGTAAATCACAACTTATTTTTATGCAGAAAACTTGAACCACTGAGGAAGCAGTTTTTCACCATATTTTACAATGAACACATTCCTTTTCACCCAGCTTTGATTTTAGGCGAAGATGCGCTTATCGATGTATCATGTGTTTTAGCTTTTTAAAAGAAGCAGGTGTTCTCGCAAAACTTTTAAACCTCGCAGAGTGCTTAACTAGATAGTACAGAACGCTTCATGCACCTTCTCTTTTCTGAGAAGGCCGACGTCGTTGGTTAATTTGTTGGGACTCTCCAGGCTTTTGCCCAGACAAGGACTCACGGAGGTGTCCCAACTTTTTTGAAGAATTTATACCTAGTGTTTGGCGCATGATAGCCTTAGCTGCTTTTGTACCATCAAACTCAACTCAACTCAACTCATCTAATCATATTATTTGAGAAGTTAAATAATTATTTAACACAAATATGTAATTAGGTTGTATCCAAAAAAACAATCAGAGCATCTCCAAGCAGCGGCAAGCAACACAAGCTTGGTTCTGCCCAGCTACGTGGCATTCGCATATTTTAAATCATGGTGTATCATTGTTGGGATACCCTGTATAAACTTAAAGAGGTGATCAAATCTATTGCGTTTTTATTTTTGTATTTTGTTGTTTTAGGTAGCCTGCCTCTTGTTGGTGGTATCACGAAGCGTCGCTCCAGTGTGCGACATAAGCTATTCTGTAGTGTGACCTATCAAATGGGCACGTATTGTACATCTCCGTAATTCTGGGCGATGTCACAATTATTTATCCGGAGATGAGTTCGTATTATAAACCATGAAAAATAGAGTACAGAAGGTACATATCTAGTGTTGTCGAATGTCTCCCTCATCACTTTTCTTTGGCGTCCCCCCCCCCCCCCCCAAAAAAAAAAACGTGCGAACAAAAAGGTGAGACAAGAAAACAAATTTTGGTGCTTTTTCACGTAGCCGCTACGTATCCGACGAGCCGAGAGCCTCATCAACGTATTTTGACGGAAGAGGGTTGTACAGGAAGGCAATGTTTCTCTAACACGAGGGGTTTGTTCGATAGAACCCTCAGCATTGGAAAGAAAGAGAGAATGGTAGTAAAGAGGAAGAGGTGCTGTTTTCTGCAAGCCTTTGAGGAACTCGACTCAGTGAGGAGGGTGCTGTCAACATAAAACGCGGAGGAGGGAAGGCGGACGCTATGATTGGGCGGCACGTGAGCTGTCATCACGCAGAATCGATTCCGCAGTTGGCGCAGGCGCTTAGGCTCCGCGGGCGCCCACTGACGATCACGCATGTTATCGCAGAGGGTATATTATACATCGATGAAACAGCGTCGCCATTGCTTCTTGAAATCTTCATAGATGGTTTACGGACCTCATGCGTGAGATCTGTGCATCTAATATTACACATCGTATAAAATTAGTTAAGATCGCAAATTAACATCAGTGGACAGTCCAATTGGTGCATAGCGTTAGTGAATCATATACCACCAATAAAATGAAGGGGAAATATTGTCACATTAGGGAGCAGTGAAAGAGCTGCCGATAACATCTGTGCTATATCATAGGAATATCAGCAGCGAATAACAGCAGCGTTTTCTATCAGGAGTAGTGTGAAGAACCTCTGAGCTTTTAATATGAAAGCTTCATTTAGCTACTTGAACCATATTGGATTACTGGCGCCGATGGCACTATCGCACAAAAAACTGAATAGGGGACCATGGAAAAAGGAGTTATTTTATTTTGACTTGGATTTCCTAAGACTAACAAAGAAGAAACGAAAGGTGACAGGATTTTATAGAGACAAAAGGTACTCATGGGCAAACCAGGCGTCATTACTATTGTTGCTTGACTTTTGTCCGGTTGTATATTCTATCCGCAACTTGAAGGCTTTCCCACATAACAGTACCGTCTACATACGTGCCTTGGCAGGGCACAGTGCAAAATCTGTGAAAGAAATTTCAACATTTATTCAAATCTGTCTGGAACACGATGGTTAGGAAATGTTTAGATTTGTCTAATGTTTATTTACTATAAAGAAAGATAATTTAATATACAAATTGCCGTAACGACATGGTAAGAAGGCTCTACAGGGACCCTTTTGTGGATGTACAAGTATCCTCAACTTCATCCCACGGGTCAAATGTGCTATAATTTGAATAATTACGTGACATCACGTTTCAGCTGGACGTTGTCACGCACTGTTAAACATGTATTTTGTGCTATCATTTTGTCGGGCATCACAAAACTGTCTTATTTCTTTAGGCGTGCAAAAATGCGAGTTACACGCCTGGAATTCCGATGCCGGCGATGCACTTACGAAATGCGATGGTATTTACCAGGACTATTGTGCAAATTATAAGAAAGAAGAGCAAATTGTTTACAAGGAGGGTTGCATGGAACAACCAGGATGTTAAAGACCTCTTTATCAACTCACCAAAGCATCCTTTCAGTTGGCGAGACGCATGTGATGCAAGCACTCTTCTTAAAGCACACTTTTACCTCTCGCTTTGTTATCTCTGACTGTCTCCTTGAAATAAATGTGTTCTGTCAATGTCCTTATTGTCATATCATATTGCACAAGCTTGCCTAAGCACGTAAGCACAAACTTATTGTATGTAAAATCATCGCATGTTTAGTGCCATTTTAGAAAGCGCATAAGTTCTAATTATTCGCGTCCTGCCTTTACACATACTTATGTTTAACATTTCTGTGTCATACCAAACAAATCAATAAAGTAAGATGCCTCGCATTGAGGCTGTTTATTCATTTTGTTTACGCAGCCTTCACTTGCCGTGGTGGCGCAGTACGTACGGCGTTTTGTAGCTGAGCACGAGGCCACGAGTTCAATTGCTGGCTGCTGCGGGAGCATTTCGACGTGGGGGGAGGGGGGGGGGGCGATGTGCGAAAATGCCCGTCTAAGCAGATTCGTTGCACGTCGACGGACATCTGGTGTTCAAAATTATTCCGCAACCCTCAACTGCGACACCTCTCGTAGTTCAACTGTTTCTTTAGCACGTTGCACCCAATGAATCAGCCATATTCATTCGATACGCTTAATCCTAACAGCCAAATATCAGTGTAGAAAATAAAACAAACTATAGATATATAACAGCCTCCATGCTATGGGGCAATAAACCAGCGTCACTTATACCAGCCCACGTACCTGCTGTAGCATTACCACTATAGCCGATCGTGATTGCACTACAAAATATTATATCCAATCAACTCTTGTGCAAGGAAAAAACACAGCAAGCTCTTACTACCGGCAAAACTAGGTGGCGCAGCCGCCGCCACACTTGCTGATAACCTTCTGGAGCGCAGTTCGAAGGAATGTATGGACAAAGAGTGACATCTTCCGCGAGTTCTGTACAAAGCAATTGAAGCTGCAGCTGTGTCGGCGATATAATCTAGAAACACCGCAACGCAATTAGAAGATAAACTTTAAGTAGTATCTTAATTAGAGTAGAACTCCGTCGTCGTAAGGGAAATGGAAGGATTCCTGTATGACTGTCAAGAACAATTCGGTTGACAATTATTTTTATTATCTACAGAATACTGCAGACACTACGTGAGTCCTAGCAGGTGGGGCCAAAAAAAAAAGCCAACAACGATAACAACTACAAAAAGCACAGCAAATTACATTGCAGTAAATAGAATATATAAAGAATGACACATAGTAGAAACAGCAAACACAAAATCTGCAACTCTCAATAAGGAATTTTTTCAAAGGCATCAATACTGGTTAGTAGAGCAGTCGGGAGTAAATTCCATTGAGTTATTATGCGCGGAAAGAAAGAGTATTTAAAATAATTGACTAGGCGTTGCTCGGTGTTAGGGCTTCCGCTTCATGTATGCTTGTTAGGCGTGTTGTGGTGGACCTAATAAATGGATCAGGCCTCATGGAGAGTTTGTTATTTTTGAATAAAAATTAATTTCAATGTTTGAATTTTTCTCTGTACTTCCAGCTGTTTTCCAGTATATTTCCAGTTTGTAGTTCCAGGTTGCGCCATGAGAGTGGTGGGAGAGTCAGTAGAGCGCTATTTGTTAAAGATAAATCAAACAGATTTTCGCTGGATCATTTCCAACGACTCCATAATATGTTTTATGTAAGAGTCCCAGACGGTGCATGCGTACTCGAGTTTAGGTCTGATGATTGAGGTGTAGGCTAACAGATTAGCGCTAGTAGGGGCAGCTTTTAATTTCTGCCTAAGGAGGCAACATTTCTTAAAAGCTGACGTGCATATGTTTGATATATGTTCATTCCAACTAAGATTATTCGTTATTGTAACACCTACGTAAGTGTATTCATTAGCTTCCTCGAGCGGGTGATATGGGAGGTTACATGAAAATGATCGGCTACCCTTTTTATAAGTAACTTTCATGAAGACTGTTTTGTCATTGCTAAGCTTCATGTACCATTGATGGCACCATGAATGAATGTTCTGAAGAATACAAATAGGAATGATTTGATCTTTAGAAGACCTAATATCATTAAACAATACACAATAGTCGGCAAAAAGCCTAATCTGCACTGGTTCAGTAATCACATCAACAATGTGACATATGTATATCAAAAGGAGTAATGGTCCAAGCACACTTCCCTGCGGTACGCCAGAATTGACTGGGAGGTGGCTGGAACAATGAGAATCGAGAATGTGTGCGGTTAGAAAGGCAAGGAGACACACAGTTAATTACGAATGAAGGAAGCTCACTAGATTTAAGCTGACATATTAGTTTTTCATGTGGAACAAGGTCAAACGTCTCTTAAAATCTAGAAAAATAACGTCAATCTGCCCGGACCTGTTTAGTGCATCAGCAAAGCTATGAACTACAGATGTTAGTTGGGGGACTGTTGAAT
This sequence comes from Dermacentor andersoni, assembly GCF_023375885.2. NCBI lineage: Eukaryota > Metazoa > Arthropoda > Arachnida > Ixodida > Ixodidae > Dermacentor > Dermacentor andersoni. The sequence goes on from NC_092819.1 coordinate 74,226,167, forward strand.
GTGCCTTTGTAAATCCGCGGTGGAATGGAGATAGAATGTCTACGTCATTTATACCGGTAGTTATATTAGTGGCTACAATGCGCTCAAGGAGTATGCAAGAAGATGTAAGTGATATTGGACGAAAATTTGTAACAGATGATGCGGTGCCTTTGTCCGCGCAACCAACCAATCCGAAGGAACACTGCTAGTTGATAGGCTTGCACGGCAAATTATGACAAGAAATTTGGATATCATTTCACTGTAACGGTGGAAGAGTATACTCGTATCTAGAATCCCATCAGGACAAGGAGACACTTTTGTTTTCAGATTCAACAACATGGAAAACACGCCTGCAGAAGGTACAATGCTAGGTTCGAGAGGACATGATGGAACTGTATGCCCTGTTTGGGGGTTGCATTTCGAAAAAAAAAACACTGTAAAATATATATTACAATTTTCAGCAATGCTTGGCTTTATCAGTGACAAGAACATCATTGTGCATAAGTTGGTCGACAGGCTTGTTTTTCCTGGACGAGTGTCTCGAAAACTTCTGCGAGCTGTTTTGAATAAAGCACGGCAGCGTGTGCTGAAAGTACACAGGGGCTCAGAGCCTGACGCAGTACAAGTCGTGCAACTGCTACAGCGTTTCGGCAGACACTTGTGCGTTTTAATCGCTTTAATTTTCATTTTAAGTGCAACACTGTACGCGTGATCCAGCGATTTCTTTTGTGCGTTTTCTTTATTCGGTTGGGAATATTATGTTTTTTGCAGTATGTGCAGATTTCATTAGCCTTATCTCATAGTATATACACATCACTTCTTTTAAAATTACTCAGGCATAGGTCAAGGTTCATAGTTATATTGCGCTAATTTTTACACTGGCGATATTAGGTGAAGGACAGGACGTGAACGTACGTCCTGTACGCGAAGTACAGTACGTCCACGTCCTGTCCTTCACTTAATATCGTCAGTGTAAAACTAAGCGCAATATAACCACGAACGTTCACCAACTTGCCCCCTGCATTGCTTAACTAAACAGGTCAAGGTAATCAAGCACGATTTCCTCCCTGGCACGCGAAAAGCCTTCTACACAGACAGGTTTTGTAGGTGGAAAGTTGTTGAGGTTTTGGATGCTGCATGAAAAATTTTGTGATCGGAGAAGCCGGTTTCCACCAAGACACTAACATTTCCAATCGATCGTCTGATAAACACAAGGTAAAGTATGGAAGCACCAGTACCCTGGACACGCGTGGGTTTTGTAACTACCTGTTGAAGGTTGTGTTGTAACATAATATCAAAATTCTAATGCGTGCCAGTGGCATATCCAGAAACAAGACAATTCCAGTCCAATACACACAGGTTCAAATCACCAGCAACAATTATTTCATCGTGAATGTACACAGACATGTGATCAGCCAAGTCGAGAAAAAACGTTTGTGGTGAATCAGGTGGCCACTAAACCGCAAATGAAAATAAAGACTGGCCCCAGCAGCACAGTTTTAAAGAGACCCTCTCGTGATCAATAAGATGCGGTAAAACAAAAGCTTGGATACCTTGCCTCACCAATACAGCAATACCACCACCCCTTGATTGCCTGGCGGAGCGGAACACGTTATATGACGGAGCAAAAAGGTCTCCATAATTCAATTAATCTTTGAGCCAAGTCTCAGTGATTACTACAATATGCGGATTATAATCTAAGATTAGAGCTTCAAGTTGGTCGCTTTTATTTGCTATAATACGGGCATTAAGGTTCAGTGGGCGTAGCTTCTGATCGCTGCAAGCCTGACGCCAATAACTGCCTGAACTGGACTGACGACGGAGCAGTTTGACCCTCGCACACGTGGCGTCGTCCCAAGCGTAAATTTCACTGCTCGCTTTCAGCTTATATATGGTTTATCAGCACTATTTTCTTGCGATCTTTTTCCTCGCGTTTGGCACTAGCCTAGAGAATCTTTCTCTTGCGGAGTGTCTCGCATGAGTAATCGTTTTGAACAGATAATTCTGTGCCTTTAAGTTTGTACGCTTATTTCGTAATTTCCTGTTTGTCATTGTAGTTTTGGAAGAGTATTATAACTGGTCTTTGCTTTCCAGGTTTTTCAATCCGGTGAATTCTTCCAATCTATTCGCAGGTGATGCTAAGCTTATCAGTAAATGTATCGACAGCTTTTTGTTTTCGTTCCAACACAGTTTCACTCGTGTCTTCTGAGAACCAGAAACCCATCAAATTCGAGCGCCTGCTTCTGTCCTCCAAACTGACGACTTTCGCCTGTAGTGTACTGCATGTTTCTTCCATACCCTCTATTCTTGCTACACGGATTTCCGAGTACGCAAACTTGCAGGTGAAATCAGACATCAGTTTTTCCATGTTTACCTGTTGTACTCGAAGAGCTGCAACCTCGTCTGCAAGTTTTTCTTGCCAGCCAGCAACTGCCTTTGTAGATATATTGTGCCCGTATTCAGCCTAGGATTTAAATCAACATCCCCGCAGAGCATCAGCACACATTAAACACTTCACATAAAATAGAAATGTACTGACGTGGGCCCGGCATAACCAAGAGACAGCGGGAATCGCTCATAATTGTGGAGTAATAATCACTCACCTGCGTGAAGCACAGGAACATGTGTTAGGCCACATGCCTATGCTTGGTCCGGCGTGTAAATCGTCACCAATTGCTTGGAAAATAGCAGCGTTTCGCATTTCTTGACCCCCTCCATCTTGCAGATTTATTGTTGAGAAATATTACTTAGTTTTACCAATTATAGTACTAAACCTTATTCACCATGACGTGTGGTATTGAGGCACCACTGGCAGGATTCCCCTATACCATAGCTTATTCACATATAACAGTGAATTCTCTTTTTCCTGCTTATAATGCTTCCAAGTGTATCCGTATATTAGGTATATTTATGTCGTACATGCGTCATTACTACCACACCTGTACACTACCACAAAAACTGTTGCGGCAGACGTTACGGTGGGTTTAAAAAATATTGGCGGCGAATGAATTTGTTGAGGAGTGTGTAATTTGTGATTGCATGTTTTATACGCTGTGATTGCAAACTAAGTGCGGACTAATAATAATAATAATAATAATAATAATAATAATAATAATAATAATACCTTTATTTTCCATCCCAAGGATGTGGGAGGGGGAGAGAAAAAGCTAGATATCCAGCTTGACGGGCTCTCGCCTCCCCGTACAGTACGTGATGTTTAGAAAAAAAGGTAAACAGTACAAGCATATGAGTACAGACAAAAAGGAATATCACAAATGACAGTTTTAACAAAATTGTACAATTCCAAAAAACAAAGCGATCTGCATAATATCATGTCGTACATTTCAAACAGAAAGTGCCGCTTTTTCGCGTATAACTGAAACAAAATGACGCAAATCTTTTGGCCAGGTGCGTTGGAGATTTAAATAGTAATGTTGGCACAGGCTTAAGAGATGTGGAAGAGTGTTTCTGAGCATATGTTGTCCGTAACCTGTTCTGAATGAATGTATGTACCAAATATCGGCGTTTCTGGTTGCGTACGTGAAATTTCTTTTCTGCAGTGACGCCAGTTGTGCAATGAGCGAGACGTTATTTTTGACCTTGGTAATGTATTTAGTGATTAGGCGGTATGCGTACAGATCATGAATCGGCATTATGTTGTCTTTCATAAAGAGCGGTTTAGATGGGTGGTCATATGCTACATTGTATATTATTCTGAGCATTCTTTTCTGCTGAACGTGTAATTTTCGTAGATTCGTGACATTGTGCAATCCTACATTGTGCAATCCTGCTTAACTTCCTGAACGATGCAGGGTTACATTCGTATTTATTGGATGCATTTTTTTAGTTTTTTTCACCTATGCCGCAAGGTAGCTCTTCTCGCTAAAAAACAAATTTACAAACTACATCGGAAGATTCGAAAGAAGTGAATTTTTTTTTTTTTACTTGCGCGTTGGTCATCGTCAATGGCAGTGTAGTCAGTTATATCAACGGATTGTTTCTGTCCAAATGAAGCCAAAAGTTCGACAATCGTTTTATATAGATGACTTTTATACTATCAGGAAAAGAACCTTATACATGCCAGAAAAGTGTTACGTACACGCATATTTATAGCTTGATATTCTCCTACTTGTGATAATGATATGATTAATAAAGGTGAGGTTTTCCCGAGTATCGCAGTATATGCTAGCAAGGAGAAACATATCGGTTACGCTTGCCCAATCACACATACTGGCCGTTCTGATTTACTGCGGCCGCATTAAATTACTAATAACTTCGTTGGCCCTGTCCGTCCATTTATTCTGTTACGCTGTGGACGACCATCGTCGCCAAGCCGTCTCTTCATTTTGAGCTGCACCATCACTAGAGGACACGGAAGGATTTCTTGACAACCACGACCACTGGGATTCGAGCCATTGACGCTGCAGCATTGTGCATTTGGGAGTTGAGGATGCTAGCCACTGCGCTACCGCCTCCCTCCGCCACCTCAATATTCTTGCCTTCCCTCTCCTAGTTTTCGTCTCTGACGCAATCAGAACAGACACTGACAACAAAACAGTAAAGACTCCTTGAGCAGCTGGCTGACACATGACCTTCAATTCTTCAAGCTGCTCTCATGGGAGCGTGTGTTGAGTTGCGGCTGGTTGCAGATTGTCACCCTAGCTTTATTGTAAATTTGCTTTCACTGACTCTTATTGGCTAAAACTGATTCACTGCACGAAAATTAGACGTAGCGTTTTATTTATCTTTATTTTTGTTTCTCTGCTTGAACCAAAAGGACTCAACCCTAACACTAAAGTAGCAAAGGCCTTATCAGTATCGACGTAAGCACTGATTTACACAAATAGTGAATAATCCAAAACGCAATGAGAATACCATATTTCGAGGTCATGTCGCTGCCAATACTAGCCGGTACAACGCTAGACCAAAGAAAATCACACTGAGGATAGATCTGGCATATTGCTGAATCACAAAAACAGTATATATGGCTGTTTAGAGTTTCCGCAACTGACGACACTGAACACAAAGCAATCTCACCATGACACAAACAAATGGGGAAAAAAGCGTGAAGCACCAAGGTTATCTGGTCTTGAAATATTCACAACTAAGGCTACAGTAAATAAAAACAAATAATCATAAACCTGTGGCGAAGCAGCTGCAAACAAAGTTCCATCAATATCTATATACGTGTCAACTAAGCAATGTTAGTCTACGTAGATGTCGCGAATCTGAGAGGATTAAAGTTTGTGCAAGCATTTGGCGTTCATAACCTGCATTACTATGAAAGATTAAGGAACATTTGTACATCACACAGACAATAAAATTATGCTTCGGCCTTCCGCCAGAGCACAGCTTCATTATCAAGCCCAGCGTTTTTTTTTTTTTGTGTGTGTGTGTGCGTGTGTAAACCCCCAGCCCCATCCGGTCTCTCCCGCGGTTTTGTTAAGTTGGTGGGTGCATTGACGGAAACTGCAGAATTTTGATAAACAGTGCAGTGCCAGTAAGGGCACCTCTGTTCCAAGTAAACTATACGTCACAAAATAAGATATATGCTTATAACGTGCCTCTAGACATCTTAAAAAAGCAGAAACCTCTTAATGTAACGGCGTATTTTATTCCCCTGTTCATTTGAATTTCTGTAATTTCTTATTCTGCTACCTCACTGTTTGGCCGCTGGGTATGTGTCACTACACGGTTATGTGCCCATGGCCGGCCGATCCTCCGGAATTGCCATCTGTCACAGAATAACAAAAGGGGCTTAAAGGTCTCTAATTTATTCAAGTATAGTGTCGTAATTCTCTCTGCCCACCTCTATCCTCCCCAATTGTTCCCTGGACACGCGTCAAACATTTCTGCTTCGGCTTTTAACAGTGTGAATTCATCTTAGTTCGTGTTCTTATTTTGGCATAGCATAGCGCAGTCGAAGATGGCAGAGAACTAGTTTGGGTGATGATATTAGGAAATTCGCAGGCTCATATTGGAATTGGTTGGCGCAGGACAGGGGTAAATGCAGATCGCAGAAAGAGGCCTTCGTCCTGCAGTGGGCATTAAATAGGTTGCTGATGCTGCTGATGATGATGCATGCAATAAGGTTGTGACTAGCGGGGTGCATAAGCATAAATATTCATTGAAGTTGCACGTTGCGTAAGGCAATAACAAAGACAATGGTACGTATTGCATATATATGAATATAATAAGTAACCTCTTTGTTATAGCTTCAAGTTACTTAACCATAAACGTATGCATTGGAATTGCATAATTCTCTGATTAGAGCTTTCTGTATTACCCATCTGCCTCTTCAAAAATATGAGAGCGAAGTTATGCTCAAGGGGGTTCAAAGAAGTCCTTGCAGGGTTCCTAGCAGGTTGCTTGAAACAGTTATGCTGTGGCTGTGATGGGCAAATTACCTGGCGGTAATGTGGTGTGGTACCTGCCTAGACAACTTCTTTGGAATCATTTGTTGGAGCTCTCTAGCAGTTCAATATTTTCAATGAAATGTAATTTTGTTTTCTTTTGAATATGTATGTACTGCCTCCAATTTTAATTGCGGCATAGAAACGTCGCCGTGTGGCATGCTGCTCCTACCATTGCTTTTGAAAAACTATGCAATTCCGTGTATCGGATACAACTCTCAAGACCAAGATGAGCATTTATACCGCAGGTTTCAACATCAACACAGCATTTCATCGAGAAAGAATTTTAACCTTGACGTGAAAAGTTACTCACTCAGAAAAGGCGGTGAAAATCCATCAGCAAAAATATTTTCACCGAAGGTCAAGGATTGTTAGCCAGGAAATAGAAACTGGAAAAAAGTAGGTGAAATTTCCGGCAAGTAAACGCTGACAGCATAGAACCCTGCGCCGAAACCCTCGGGCTTCTTGGTTTATTTCCTCCGTAGTGCATGAACCTAATTATTGGATGAAAAAGCAAGCAAATAAAAGCAAGATGACGGCCTTCACTGGGAGAGAAAGCTACTGTCGCAGTAAATCATTTAAGACCCTATAAAAACCATTCTAGTGTCATCTTCAACTATAGCACCGACGAAGTCAATGGTTTTTTGGCGTTCATTCCTGAGAAGGACTGCAGTAATATGGAAGCAATGCTAGTTGTAGCAGTGGAAACTACATTTCCTCACGCAATTGTGGGGTATTGGCGCTCACTTTGTTGACATTGGTATGGAAGTTCCCAAAGTCCGGCAACGAAAATTTTGTAAATGAGAGCCAAAAGCACCAAGAATTTACGAGCAAGAAAACGGCGTAACCATGTTGGAGAATATTGAAAGCTATAGTTTTATGATCCCGTAAATATGTTGGCGAGTTTCGTGAATAAGCTTTGCCCAAAGAGACGACGATGATAAGCGAAGACAATTCGTTTCTGAATTGATTCCTTGAATAAATGTTCCATTTTTCCTTCCGTTCATCTGGCCTTACGTTCGCAGTTTTATTTTTACTTTTATTTCGCGGACTGAAATGTCCACCCTCGCGTTACAATCGTGGTAGCCATAAATTTGAGTGAATGCGGTAAGTCAAATCATGGTAATGTTTTTCAAAAATAAAGGCGATGATCACCGTGAAAATATAGAGTTCAAGTAACATTGACGCTAAAAGAAATTCGTGGATGCCAGCGCAAAGCACTCCAGCGTTTTGCGAAAGAGTCGGTCGGTGCACCCAAGCGCAGTAAATTATTAACACTAAAATCTGTCTAATCATAGAAACTTGGTTTTCAAAGATTTCTGCTTGTGAATATTTGACAAGGCATGATAAAAATAAAAGATTTCTTTCACACGCCCCCTCCCTCTATATATGCTTCAACATAATTTAACAGATGTAAGCGGCAAACGAGCAACATATCCACACATTTGGACATTGCTGCTCCGGTTGTGTCAAACTTCACCATAATGCACCAGCATAACTCGTCGGGAAGCACTTTCAAAAATGTTATTTCACAAGGACACCCAAATTTCAAGAACTTTCCGTTTGCAATGTTGAGAGGGTAGGCACTTTTATTAATTTGCATATTTATTTCACCTAGTCATAAAGTGTTTGGCGTGTTATTGCAGAATTTTGGTTAGCATAAAAACAGAGTTGTAACACGGCAGGACAGTTACAATTAAGCGACAAATAAGTGCCGTATACAGGCCTGCTATGCAAGGGCGTACCCTCTTGACGTTGCCAACTGAAAGTAATTGATCAATTAGGGTGGCTTTCTAAAATGTCAATTTCTAGAATACTCCCCATATGATTAGGCGAGTGCACTGCAGTGGAGTTCAATGAATGGCCGCAGGGGCATGGTCTAAAATTCTTGTTTCGTGGGTCGATAAAGATTCAAGTGTAGTATGTGTCAGTGCAACATACTGATAGCTAACTCCTCTTTTTGTTTGACGAAGAGCACTTTTCAGAGCCTAAATAGTAACTTACAACTCGGGGAGTTTGTTATACCCAAAGCAGCGAAATGACACTGCATCACTTATCGATTCAAGAGGACCGCAGAATTTTCTTTCCCAACAACATAAATTTCTGTGGTACGACAGAAGTTCCTGACCTATGACATCAGTTTCTGTTGTCGCGATGGGCGATTCTGGCTACAGAACTACTGACGTCACAACAGAAACATTTTATCGCGACTAATGAGTTCGGAAATGGCAACAGAAACATTCTGTCACGAGGAAAATGTCACCACAGGCGCTTTACATTCTCTCGCTACTACAGAACTTCTGACACTGCCACAGTAGGGGGTTACATCGTGAAGCTCAGCTCTTTCAAAAGTTCGAGTTTCGCATCGATGGTGTACCCTGCACGTTTCTCTTATAGGCGCCGCAGTGATAGGCGCTTTCTCCGAATGCGGCAATACTGATAGCACCAATACTACTAGTGACGTCGACGTGGTGAATGATTTTGCTTTGTCATAATTGTACCGTGATGACATGACACAAACATTCGGCCCACCGAACTGGACTGGTGATAGCCCACCAAATGTTGGCCGCTGATTGAATTCACCGTACGTACGGCCATGGCTGGGTGCCCATTTTGTTTCGTCATCATCATGATCATCATTATCATAAGCCCATTTATGTCAACTGCAGGAAGAAGGCCTCTCCCTGCGATCTCAAGTTACCCCTGTCCTGCGCCAACCGACTCCAACTAGCACCCGCAAATTTCCCATTCTGTCACCCTAATGGTCCAACGGTTACCTAATCTGCGCATTACATGACCGGCCCAGCGCCAGTTTTTTCTCTTAATGTCTATTAGAATATCGTGTATACCCTTTGCTCTCTGATCCAAACACCCCTCTTTGTGTCTCTTAAATTTCTGCCTTGCATGCTTAGTTCCATCGCTCTTTGCGCTGTCCTTAACTTCTTTGTCAATCTCGAAGTCTATGCGCCATATGTCAGCACCAGTAAAATGCACTGATTTTATACTTTCCCTTCCAATGATAATGGTAAGCTCACAGTCAGGAGCTCACGATGTCTGCCGTATGCCATCCAACCAATTTTTACTCTGTGAATTTCATTCTCATGGTCAGGGTCCCCTGTGATTAGTTGACGTAGGTAAACGTACTCATTCACAGACACTAGTGGCTTACTTGCGATCTTGAACTCTTGTTCATTTGCTCGGTTATTTATCATTATCTTTGTCTTCTGCATATTAATCTTCAGCCCTACTCTTATACTTTTCCTGTTAAGGTCCTCAATGATTTGTCGTAACTCGTCCGCAGTGTTGCTGAAAACAACAATGTCATCGGCAAACAGAAGGTTGCTTTGGTATTCGTCGTCGATCCTTACTCCTAAACCTTCCCAGTTTGATAGCTTGAATACTTCTTCCAAGCACGCAGTGAATAGCATTAGAGAGATTGTGTCTCCTTGTCTGACCCCTTTCTTGTGTAGAATTAAGGTGGCTGTGGAATCTCTGTAGATATTTTCCACGAAAATAACGTAACAGACATGTACTCCTTGATTAGTCAATGCCTCTATGACTGCTGGTATCTCTACAGAATCAAATGCTTTTTCGTAATCTATGAAAGCCATATAAAGAGGCTTAATTTACTCTGTGGATTTCTCGATAACCTGATTAATGACATGGACGTGACACATTCTAGAGTATCCTTTGCTGAAGCCAGCCTGCTCCCTTGGTTGACTAAAGTCAAATGTTGCTCTTATTCAATTGGAGATTATTTTGGTATATATTTTATATAATACTGGGAGTATGCTAATGGGCCTATCATTTTTCAGTTCTTTAACGTCGTCCTTCGTTGTGGATTAGTATAATGTTTGCATTGTTCCAGTTTTCTTGAACACTTGCAGTCGATAGACACTTCGTACAGAGAGGCGCCAGTTTTCCTAGCATTTTCTATTCGCCAGCTTCCTAGAAAATGCTGTTCCTAGCATTTCCTTTTCGCCAGTTTCCTAGTAGGTCCTGGGACACTTAGTCGACAAGGATGGCGTCAGGCCCGATCATGGTAAGATTGAAGCGGCGAGCTCCTTCATGCCGCAGCAGTCAGCACGAGAACTTCGCTAATTTATTGGCCTATGATCGTATTTTCATCGCTTTGTTCCCCGGTTTGCCGACATCGTTTACCCGTTGACAATTACTATTCGACAAGATGCCGCCTTCAATTGGACACCAGAGCGTGACGCATCATTCTCTCTTTAGTTTATACTAACGTCAGCACCCCTCTTGCGTCACTTCGATCCATCTTGCCCGACTGAAGTTCACACTGATGCTAGTGGAATCATGATAGGAGCGGTGCTTGTACAACGTAACAGTGGCGCAGAACATGTTGTCGCATACGCCAGCCGTTGTCTGAGCAAATCTGAACGCAATTATACGGTTACGGAACAGGAGTGCCTGGCAGCTGTTTTCGCCATACAGAAGTGTCGGTGTTATCTTTACGGTAGACCACTCAAGATTATCACCGGCCATCATTCTTTATGCTGGCTGTTCGGTTTGCGTGATCCCTCTGTTCGCCTCGCACGTTGGGCGCTGCGCCTCCAGGAATACAACTTTGTGGTAATGTACAAGAGTGGCCGTCGTCACGCTTACGCGCACTGCCCCTCTCGTATTCCTCTCTTGGCTACTGACTGCGATGCTGAGAATTTTGACGACTGTCTCGCTGCTTTTACTTCTACGTTCCCTGAAGCGGCAGACTTTCAGCGAGAACAATGGAATGATCTTACCCTCGATCCGCTTTTTGTCGCCGCTCGTAGTTCTCAAAGCAGCGGTCGCTTTACTCTCCGCGATAAGTTGCTCTACAAAGCTAATTTCTCCGGGCGTGGAGCGCGTTTTCTGCTTGCTGTCCCCAAGAGTCTTCGCTCCGAAGTTCTACGCGCCATGCATTACGATGTGATATTTGGGCATTTCGGCTTTGTACGAGCACTACACAGCACCCAGAAGCGCTTCTACTGGCCCAATATGTACGAAACAACCAATCGCTATTTCGCTAGTTCGAGGAAGTAGGCATTGACCTTTTGAGTCCATTCCAGTTATCTAACAACAAGAACCGTTGGATAATTGTCTCCGTAGACCATCTTACACGGTATGCAGAAACTGCAGCAATACCCTCTTTCACTGCTGCTTGCGTGAGGGTCTTCCTGCTGCATTACGTGGTGCTTCGTCATGGCCCACCACATGTCATCATAAGCGACCGTGGTCGTCAATTCACTGCTGATGCCATCGAAGAGTTACTTCGTTTGTGCACTTCCCAGCTCCGTCATTCCACGCCGTATCATCCACAGACCAACGGCCTCGTTGAAAGGACAAACAGAACGCTGACCAGCATGCTTGCCGTGTACGTCTCCTCCAATCATAAGAACTGGGATGACGTGCTGCCCTTCATCACTTACGCATACAACACGACGAAACACGAAACCACGAACTATAGCCCATTTTATCTCCTGTACGCAAGGCTACTGCGAAGCCCTCTGGACACTTTCTTACCCTTCGTTGAATGACGAATCTGTATCGAAGACTTTGTGTCTTGCCGAAGAAGCCCGTCGAATAGCCCGTCTTCGTACTCTGGCATCGCAAAGTCGTTCGAAAGAGCGATACGATGACCGCCACGTACAAGTATCTTTCGAAAAAGGTGACTTGGTCCTTCTTTGAACACCGCAATGCTAGCGTGGATTGTGCCAAAAGTTCTTGTCACAATATTCAGGCCCATTTGTACTTGTGGACCACCTGAGTGAACTCACTTACGTAATAGCTCGTCTCCATTGCAATGGTCGGCGATCAAGCAGAACTCAGACGACTCATCTTGCTCACCTGAAGCCTTTGTACCCTACTTGTTCATCCTAACTCGCCTCAAGGGCTTCGTCTGCTTGTGAGGAAATGTAACAGATGCGAAAGGCAGGGACAAGGGCAAAGAAGAGAACACGAAGCCAACCAGGAGTTTGAGAGGCCGGACTGCGCTACGATCACGCACCGATCATCGTCCATCTCCTGTAAATAAAACCATTTCTTCACAACTCTTCGTAACAATATATATATATATATATATATATATATATATATATATATATATATATATATATATATATATCACTAATGTGTTTTTACTGTTGCACTCTGTCCAGATACCTGACTTTATTAGGTTTCAATGCGACAGAAGGGGAACTAATGCACAACGTGTCCACTTTTCTGATGAAATCAGCTGCTACGCTACACAGTTACACAGGTACACAGCTGCGTGAGCTGTGTGCTGTCTCGCCAAAACGTGAGCACGTTTAAAGAGAGGCACGCAGGCGCAATTATGGCAATGGATGCCCAAATGGCTTTGTGTAATGTTATGAACGCTAGTAGGGTTCTTCCTTGCGCGCTCGTTTACGCACCTGCCGGATTGTCTAAGAAATTTACCAACGCATGACAGGGAAATCTGGTAAGCTACGGATGTGACGCGTAGCACAAAACGTCTTCAGTGCTTAACAGAGCCCGATGCTCCCAGGCGCTTAAGCCGTCCGAAGCTAAGAAAGCCAAAGTGATGCCCGCGTACTGCCAAATTTTTTTTCAGTCGATTGGAGACATCCTGTACATAAGGGAGCCCTGCAAACCAGTGCCTTTCACTACACTGGCACCATGACTGAGCGGGCTCGTCCCGTTTGGCGCGCATTAGCAGTTGTTATGCTATGGCAGAAGTTATGGTTCTTTGGTAAAATAAATGCGGCGAAACTTATTGTGAAGCTGCATTGCATCACATGCGGGCAATAATTATTGCGGCTATTCACGAGGCATATATTTATAATACCCTCTAGAGAAGATTTGTGTATACCTAATTAAAGGGCGCGATAGGCTTCTACTCGTTGGTTCGAAGAACTACCACACTTGTTTGCTCGAAATGCACAACCTGACATCTAGGAAACGCAAAGAAATATTTATAGGGAGCGCATGCGTCAGTTCCAGAGGAGAAACTGGAGCTCTTTCTTAAATGTCTCTAAAATTTATAGTATTGGAAGACAGCGAAGTGTGTGCCGTCAACCTTAGCCCTCGTACTTGGCGTTGTACATTGTTTTAATTAAAATTAAGGGACTAGCCAAAGCCTCGATCCTAGTTACCTTTATTTCTAGTAGGATGAGCCTTTTTTATTCGTCTGTTTCTTGTTCTGCAGCGATTCCTAGCGTTTTGGTCTGTCTTATTGCCCTCGCTGTAAGACGAGCTTTACACTCGCCTACTGCATACGTGTCAAGATCCTGCCTCTGGACGTGGTAGTCTTTTGTACTTGGTTCGAACCCTTTTATTGATATGGCTTGAGGATCTCTAAGACTCTGCACCCTGAATGGCAACGCCAAGCGGTCTTCCACCGCGAGATCCTTTTTCTTGAACTCCACTGTTCTCACAGAACGTCTGCAGCAAATTATAAGCAGTGTAAGTTGTTTCCTATATTCAACAGACCTGCTCAACATCTATGGCAGCATATGCTTCTACTACTACGTCACATTACTACAAAGAAGTCACCACCACTGAGAAACATTATGCACATTGGTGGGATGGGACTCTTGAAAATGTGCAGCATATATTAGGCCTTAGACCAAAGATCGGTGTTGAAACTCGAAATTCGCTGCATGAACTTTTCACCCTTGTAAGGCAAGTTAGAGGATGTGCCCGGGATGCCGAGTCTGAAGGGTGTGTTGCAGATTGTGTAGATGTATTGCACCGTTGTAAGCTATTTATAAGGTATTGCGGACCAGATTTGTCGCATCTTTCCTGAAAGCGCAATCTTGATCTTTTTACCTTCTCAAATGAAACTCGTTTCTTTGTCTTGCCTTTAGGTGATTTCATTTCTAGCGCCACCCTTGCCATGAATTCAGCTCTTCAACGTGACGACAGTGTTTTCCTTGCGAACGTGAAATAAGCAGCAAAAAAAAAATTGCAGTGCCGTTAGTCTTGAGAAGTTTACTACAAGAATAGAAAAAAAAACCTAAGCTTTGGCATTTTCATTCAAGCTAAGACGCATAAGATCGACTGCCATTTGCGGGCCATCGTAAAGGATGCACCGACTTCGCAGGATGCTGTTGCCATGTCTGCAAGATAAATTTATTTTTGTAATCATTGACGATCCTGTCCTTGTTACGAATTATTTTAAGAGACAGCGATAAGGGACTCAAAGTGTTATGCTTTGATTTTAAAGATCTCTACTATTCACTTCCGCATGGCAAGCTGCTACTCTTGGTTGAAGAATGCATAGGCAGTTTTGGATCACCTGACATTTAAAATTCTGCAGATGTTCCTGTTGGTGGTTTCCTTGCATTGTTGACCATCAATTTAAAATGAACATTCACTTCATGGAATGAGCAAAATTATATCCAAAACAATTGTGTTACCATATACCTGGCGCTGGTACCACGTGATATTTATCTAGCTGATCATGACCCCAGTATATATACAAGGTCGCCAGGAGGCCTCTCAGGTTGTCTAAGTGTGGAGGCGAGAGGATGACTTCCTAGTGTTTACTGATTTTACAGATTCCGCTTTCAAGTTTGCTATTCGTCGAACTACAGACATTTAAGGACGAGCCGCAACCTCTGGAACTGACGCACAAGCTACGATGAATAATTCTTTACGTTTTCTACATATCATGTCCTGCCTTTCGAGCAAACGTGCGTGCTCGTTTTTTCTAAACGAGGAGTAGAAAGCCACTCTTGCCCTTTAACTAGGCAAACTCAAAGGTTGTTAGGCGGGTTATTATATATGTATGCCTTTTTAATAGCGTCAAGAAATCAGAACCATAGCCGATCCAACAAAGTTTTGCAGCGGAGTTTGGTTGCCTATATTGTGCCGGAAACCCAATGGCCGTAATTTCCGCCATGGCAGAACAGCTTCTCAAGTGCACCAAACGTGGTGCGCCCGCTCTGTCACGGTGTCAGCCTGATGAAAGACACTCTTTTCAGTGCTGCCCTATGTAAATTATTTCTCCCATGGGCTGAAAAAGATTCAGCACCATGCAGGCGTCCTTTTAGTTTTCTTAGCTTGGAAAAAGCCGTCACAACTCCGTAAACGTGTGATTGCGCCTACATCGCATCGCAGTCTTTGCTCTGTTAAGCACCAAAGACGTTTTGTGCCATGCGCGACAGCCATGTTTACCAGATTTCCCTTTCATGCATTGGTAAATGTCTTGGAAAAACCGCAAATGCTTAAACTAGCACTTGCGGGAGCACCATAATTGTCGTGGTTGCGCATGAGAGCCTTACTTTCAAGTTGCTCAAGTTTTCTCAAGACACGGCTTGCAGCTCACGCGGTAAGTCATAACAGCTGATCTCATCAAAAGAGTCTCGTGTGCCTTAAATAGACTGGATGACAGGCCATTTACGGAAGCGAAGATCTTGGGAGCCTGGCCTCACAGTTCATTGGCCTAGAAAGCAGTTCGAGCGCTTTTTCGCTACCTGAGGGCAACAGACTTGAGTGCCCGACTGCAGACATCCTACACCTAAGTTCTCTCTCTCCCTCTTTCACTCCCCATTCCCCTCCCCACGTGTAGGGTAGCAAACAGGACTCAGTCTGGTTAACCTCCCTGCCTTTCCGTCTTCCCTTCTCTCTCTCTCTCTCTCTCATCAAAAAAATGGGCAGCTTTGGAGTTAGTTCCCCTTATATCGCGCTGACAACTGGTGAATTATTGTATCTAAACAGACTGCAATAGTAATGTGCGTTTTGTTTTACGCGTGATGATCTACTTAGAACAAATAAATTGCTGTTAGGGCTCCTTCTCAAGTACTCTTCTCATTTCATTTTCTGCGCATGTACCACATCACGTATATATAGATACGATTTGTCTACGCCATTAAATGGTGTTCGAAGCCAGCGTCTTGTGTGTCCTCTCTCTTAGTCCTCGTTCTTTCCCTGTTCGTGGTTTTCTTCTTGATGCTGAGGCGGGCTTGTTTACGGGCTCCTTCGGCGAGCTGAAGGTCTGCGGCGACATTTAATTTATCTGCGGCGTTGACATTCTGCAGCAGGGCGTGTCATCGTCCCCTGTTTCTTTCTGGAGGGCAGCATGAACAAAGTCATCTGCGATAATATTTATTGCCGTGTCGTGTTGTAGGCGGAAGTTGTCTCACGTCTTGTGTTCCATATTCACTGACAGTGCTAACATGACGGCGAGAGATTTATTAAAGCGTGGCTATGGTGTTGGGCTGCTGAGCACGAGGTCGCGGGATCGAATCCCGGCCATGGCGGCCACATTTCGATGGAGGCGAAATGCGAAAACACCAGTTGACTTAGATTTGGGTGCACGTTAAAGATCCCCAGGTGGTCGAAATTTCCGGAGTCCTCCACTACGGCGTGCCTCATAATCAGAAAGTGCTTTTGGCACGTAAAACCCCATAATTTTTTAGATTTATTAAAGCGCACAAGAGCATTCGTCTGCTGGTGATACGCGGTGTTCTGCTATGCTGGGCTTGTTTTTGCGAGGTACGCATTAAAACCGGTTCCACAGTCCGTGATAAGAACTTCTTGGGCACTAACTATGTCTTATCAGAATGGTCAGGACAAAAAGTTCGATACTTTGGCAGCATGGCTAGTGGGCAGTGTTCTCGTTTCGGCGCAACGACGTAATAATGCGGCTGGAAGCTGGATGTCAAGAGCTGTAGTTCTAAAGATGAATTATTTTGCGACCTTCATTATGCTGCGATAACATTTACCGGACGCAATTCCCAGCGTAGACTTCATAAGCCAACACGACACATTGTTCGATCTTAAGTCCAAGTGGATAACGCTGTCTACAGTTTAAGCGATACCACTAGATAGGACTCGCAGTCGCCGTCCGTTGAATGTACTTGAAGATGAAATCAGGGTCCCGCCTCGCGTCAGTATCATGAATTCCGTCAGTGTCAAAGCAGCCAAAAACATGAAATGGCTTCGCAGAACGCAAGAAATACCAGCTGCTTGGCCCTGAATCCGCCGTCGTGAGAGGAGTCATTAATTGCATAAGGGAAAAGCTTAAGCAATGGTGACACACTTCAGTTTCAGTTACAGTTTGTTATCCTTTGAATATAAAACTAAATTATTAGTTTAGGGTTGTTTACATAAAAAACAAGTAATCTGTCTTTATATTGCCGAACCAAGTGCGTCCGAATCAGCCGCTTAGCATGAAGGTGATGTTAAGGCGCTTAAAAGACCTGGACGATAGTTAAAGATGCGACACACATAGCATCTTCACCTATCGTCCGCGTCGTTTAAGCGCATACACATCATTGTCGTGTTAAAGCAGCTCGCCCAACTAGGTGTACTGGCCACCCGCTTAGGTGCAGCAGGCAATCATTCGGCTCTACGCCAAACAGCTAAACATAACCATGGATTGTCAAAGCATAGGGCGTGCAAATCGTCTCGGGCGACATTCGCATGGCCGCAGTTGCCCTATAAATGTCAAGTTCGCATGTTTAAAAACAAAATAAAATAGTCTATTTGATGGTCGCAAGCTGAAACGCACTAAGGAATGCGTTGGTGAAAGCTTTTCTTGTGCCCTACAGAAAGCCCGAAACATCTCGCTTTTGCTAAGAGCAAATCAGTCTTAGTCTCACTGCGCTGGAAACTTTATTCATGGGATCAACAAATTATGTTCATGATGAAATTAGAAATAATTTAAAATAGGTGTACTTTATCAATCTCTGCACCATACACTGCCAACACAGTCAGCAGAAACTGCCTCCTGTCGTAAATTTTCGTTTCCCGCGTTTCACACAAAGATGCGAAGTTTCTTCCTAAACGTGACGTCGGCTATAATCTAATCCTTACTTCTGTACGTAACGTCCTGAACTTACCGAAATCTCGCCAACAGCTGATGTACCCAGCACCAAAGTGGCCAGTTACCGTATCTTCCGCAGCAATAAAACCACTCGAGAAGCTAGAAATAAACCATATATGTATAATGCCTGGCTAGTCTAGGTTAATCTTGTTAAAAAGCACCAAGTGAAACAAAGAACGGAAAAAGAACGGAGCTAAGGCAAGCGCCCTTTCGTCTTCCCTTTTTCCGTCATTTGTCTCTTTTCACGTGTTTAACCTGGCGGAACTGCGAAGCAGCGGTGTGCTTATCGTCCGAAGATGTAATGTGCGCTGTTCTGTTGTTGACAGTAGAAATACATTTAAATACTATGGCTTCTTTTCTGCCCCAGTCAGCACACAATCTTACTTGGCCTGTGTTACAACCCCCTTCCCCATGTATGGACACATGCTTCGCAGGTGAGATGAACAGCATTCTATATGAACTTATGACGAAATGCAATAAGGCCTAGACTTTCCTGCTTGGTTACTTTAATTTCTCTCGTTCGCACAGCAAACGCCTTTTCTCTCATTGTAACGCCGATAACCAGGTTCATAATTTTCCACTTTTATTCATTTTAAACCACACATTATCGACAACAAGCAACATGCAAGGCACTGCCAGTGTCTTACGTGTAATGCTAACAATCATAATTATTTTTCTTCTTTGTTTCATCTGCGTGAAATTAGCGACCAACAACTCATACACTCCGCTTTCACCTTGTCCCTGCCTAAACGCGATACTTAAATCTAATAAACGAATGCGCCTGTATGATGAACACAACTACGAAGCCATCAACAATGGACTTGCCTCCTGCTATCCTTCTTTTTGACCTAATGCCCACATTCGTTCTGTTCTGTTGAACTTGTCGGTATTTCATGAACAAAATATTCACCTAAAGCTAACCCCATTCCTATTGTCTCCACCGAGCTAACTGTGGGAAACCTTATAGCACAACAAAATGATGAAGATTAGCGGGGAAAAAGCCGACCTTCCCGTCGCGAAAAAAAAATACTTGTCCAGTGTCCTTCGGAAAACATTACGACGCGGAGCTTATGCACCACTCCCATATTCGCTGCGTAAACCAGTCGTTAATGTTTGACCCGTCGTCCTATGTCGTAATAACAACCCCAAGAACGTTTTACCAATCTTAAATGTCACCAGATTAAGCACTGTTACCATCGCCGGCCATTACAGCTTAGTAATCTCTCAACAAGCACGTGTCAGTGCATTTAACATTGAGTTTTCCTCGATGTTTACCATAGAACCTGATGCTCCCCTAATGTACACCGACCAGGCTCCTAAAATATTCCACGTTACGTCTCGAGTTCCGTGAGCATGACATCAAAGTGTCAACTGTTGGACGAAAATCACCATCGGGATTACACAAGAATAATTATCAACCACTAAAAGATACATAAAATATGTATGCGCAGCCTCCTTCCGGTTAGTCTTATTGCAGGGTTATTCACCGTCACAGAGCGCAGGGATGCGCTCTGTGACGGTGAATGACCACCGAAGTGGTTCAACACCTGACACGGAGGTGGCATCAAATTTTGAACAAATGTACGACAGTATTTTTGATCCTGATTAGTGGCCATCGTGACGACAGGCATGCGCACACATTCTCGTATCACCTTTGTTATTAAATGTGTCCGTCACATAAGACAATGAATGGCTCATATGCCTCCAGAAATGGTTCATACCGCCGTACAATGAAATTCTACGCTGGAATTAGGAGCAGCAAACAAGCCAGCTGTGGAAAACGACGACGCTCAAGCCATTGCTGATGATGATAGTCCATTATGATGGTGATGATGATGATGACAATAGTTCCATATTGCCAATGATTGGCTCATACCCCCTTTAGCAATGAGTGGCAGCGGTTCCAGGTATGGAAGGAGACGACGACAACGAACGCGTGAGCAGTGGCACGAGCCCGTGTGCTCGGTTGTGAGCGGCACGTCCCCCACTGCGGGTATGTGCCACAGCCACTCAGGACAAGAACAACAACAACGCCAACGAGCTACTTCGCGGGTTCTTCCCGGATGACAGAAGTGGCCTAGCCATATGCACCTTCGCTTTTAAGTACCTCGACGTGCGGCCCCGCCCGCAGTTCACGGCGCTAAAGTGCGAGCGCTACTTCTCCGCCGACAGAAAGACAGCCACTACCCGGTCATATATGAAAGCGCCGAAGTCTTCCACGAAAGGGCTCACATTCATCGACCCACCACGCCATTTTCTGTAAACTATACTGACAAGTTCTCCACCTCGAGAGATGTCCCACTATCCTACGTTACATGATTGCAGTCAAAGTCGACCGAAATTGTGCAAGGGCTCCGATAGTGTATTGATCTACCCCGTGCCGCCGCGCCGATCTACTACACTGCAAAAACGTTTACACGCTTCAGGGTTTCCTGTCGCACTGGTAACACCATTATCGTTAGGGTCTTGAAAAAATTATGCAGGACGACAACGGAGCTCTTACTAGACTTGCGATGACAAAAGACGTAGTTGCAAGCTATGTAATCATTCTGACAGCCTTGTGCGCACCGAAATATCCGACAGGAGAGTTTCAGATCTCTCCCTTTGAAATTCTATGGCTGGCTATTTCTGTGTGCCGAAGGCTGTCAGAATTATTACATAGTTTGCAAATACGTCTTTTGTCATCGCACGTCTAGTTAGCCCTCCGTTGTCGGCCTCTAAAATTTATTTGCGAACCCCTAACGGTAAGGCTGTTGCCAGTGCAACCGGAGAACACACCTAAGGGCGTAAACATTTTTACACTGCTGCGGATGCCTTCACGGTGCCTACGTCGACAACGACGCCATGTACGACCTGCCCTTCATAAACAGGTTCAAGAAGAAAACGAAAAAAAACTCATCCGAGGGCTTGTGCGGTCGCCTGCTCTCCGCCGCGTGATTTCTAAGCTTTTGTTCCTGCCTGGTGGGACGCCAAGAGCAACCACCGTCGGCCTCTTGCCAGCGCGTCAGGCTGTTGTTGAGCTGGAATGCGACGACTAAGGGCTACGATTCGCGCCGATTCGACCACCGCCATCTGAAGACATTTGCATGCAAGAAGGGCTTACAAGTTTCACCAGGATGATGATACTCCGCAGAGGTTTAGGTGACGAAGAGACGCTGCCGTCGTCATTGAGCGTCTCGACCCTTTCCTCGCGGGTGGCAGTGTGCTGTGAACGCAAGTGCGCGATAACCACGTGCACGGTCCGGGGTGAACGGCGGGTTTCTAATAAAGCGGTCGCACCTAGCAATTGTAACCGACGGACGCATATTAACTTCGTTCGTTACGGCAATGGCACTTCTAGTGGAGCATCACCCGGCATTAGTACACAGTCATGACAAATACCTTGCGCTATAACTTCTTTTATTCGGGTTCTGTTACAAATACCCCCAACACTACATCGCTCTTCAACAGTTAAAAAAATGCTGGAAATATAGCAGGCTAATAGCAAAGAACACTACCTCCACTAACGCCGTTATCATTAAATAACCACTTAATGCAAAGCATGGTTTGCACTTCCAACAGCACATCTAGATTATTAGATGTGCTGTTAGGATTAGATGTGTGATTACGAAATAATAGCTCTTTTTTTCCTAGCGAGAAGCGTCGAGCTGGTTTTTAAAGAATCGTCTCGTTTAAGAGAACATCAATCAGCCGCCTCCTGTGCGTGCACCACTGCAAGTGACGTCTTAGCGCATAAGCGTAGCGCTGCTGCGTGTCACTACACGACACAGACATTAGAGGCAGCCTTATAGCATCGGCAGGGTTGTGTAGTTCTGTTTAGGAAGTGAAGGCAATCACATTGGTATGCGCCCCATGACAACTTTATGTTCCTCATCGCGTGACTGGAAGCTGTATACTAGATCACCTTGTGCTTCTCTTACATGGACGCTGCAAACTTGTGGACTATTTTATTCTATAACCATGTCTAATCAATAGAAATAACATTCTCTGCTGGGTAGGCAGCGTCTGCATACGGCACCAAATAGGTTAATATGCGCTGAGTTTATCGTGCTGGAATGTCAAAAGTTAGCTAGCTTTCGAAGTATCTCCAAGCGCAGTCTCTTGCTCGGCTAAATCTGCGTAGGGCTCTATTCATTTGCGACAACCGCCCTTTAATGAGGTCATCAATAATGCGTTATTTCTGCAGCTGGTTATAGTGGACCAGAAAACGCCTTATGCTAACTGACATTTTTCTTGACTTCTTTGAACTGCGTCATTTTGGCGGAATGTAATGACGTCACCTGAAATCGAAAGGATACTATAGCGGGAACGCAGATTTTGCATCCACAATCATGGCGATCATATTTCCCAACTTGCATGAAACACGGCGCTGGAAGCGGGCGACTCAAAATATTGGTTATATCTACATGCCAACTCAATCACGGTTGTTTACTACATGTGGAACATAGTGATTTATTGGAGCACGCACAAACTTGGCATTGGCTCAAAACATGTTCGCTGAAAATAAAATAAGAAAGAAGAAATTTATGGAGACTCAAAAAATTTTTCGAAAAGAGAGGTCAGAATCAAAAGAAAGTTCGCAGAGTTTGTAAAAAATACTGCGTTGTAAAATTTGCAAGAAAAATAGTTAAACCAAGTGCATAAATATATCGTATGCACTCGATCGTAACCCAAGATTGGTTTCGAGATTTTTGTTACTTGAACTCTACCTTCGCGTTACATTGCAATAATGGCGAAATTTACGATATTAAAACAAATTTTCGGAAGTCCGCGGTTTTTAACGTTACGTCGGCAACCAGTACATTTACGTCTCGATTCAAACCATGATTCAATCCATAGACAAGTCTAATGAATTCAAAATTGCTCGTTTGTTGGAATCGATGCCATTTTTGCTATGCTTGAAACAGGCGTGACGGTTACGGTGTTGCGTTGCCCTGCGTCTGTTCGCGCTTCGGCTATGTTCATTCGCAACCTTACGGTGACGTAGGGCATTCGGTATGACGGTCGCTTCTAAAAGTTAGTCATTGTGATGGCCGAGAAGCTGCGAAACTCCGCCGCGGCTCGGCGACTGCAGTCAATGAGTCGCCGATTCTCGGATGGCGGCACCGATGGGAGGCCCTTTTCAAATGCGTGGTGGGTAGAAATGGCCTCGTAGAGTGTCCTGGTACTGTCTGCGAATGAAATGTCTTTTAACAAGTACTTAATGTCAAACGTGTTCGATGGCACGGATGACTTCATTGTCGGTAGATGACTTTCTGCAATAGTTTCGCCTTTGCGAGATTAGGCTCGTTTTGGCAGCGAACCTCTCGAAGTATACGGTCGACGGCGCCATTGGCACAGGTAACGAGCTTAGCATAGTGCCAGAAAAACTTGTCGTCGACGCTGTTGGTGAAATTGATCGCTCAAACTGATCGCCCGAGATGACGATCACAATCGAAGACAACTCGTTTCCGAATTGATTTCTTGAATAAATGTACCATTTCTCTTTCCGTTCATCTGGCCTTACGTTCGCGGATTTACTTTTATTTCGTGAACTGAAAAGTCGACCCTCGCGTTACAATCGTGGTCGACATGAATTCGAGTGAATGCGGTAAGTCAAATGATGGCAACATTCTTAAAAAATAAAGGCGATGATTACCTTGAAAATTTAGATTTCGAGTAACATTGACGCTAAAAGAAATCCGTGGATGCCAGCGCAAAGCACTCCGCCACTTTGCGAATAAGTCATTCGGTGCACCCAAGTGCAGTAAATTATAAACGGTAGTATCGGTTTTATCCTAGAAAGTAGCTTTTCAAAGCTTTCTGCGTGTCAATCTTTGACAAGACGTTAAAAATAAGATTTCTAAGCCACGCCGCCCTCCCCTTATATTTGCTTCAAAATTATTTAACGGGCATAAGCGGCAAAACAGCAACGTATCCGCGCATTTAGGACATTGCAACTCCGGATTTGTGTCGAACTTCTTCCAGAATGCACCTCATCGTAACTCATCGGAAAGCACTTTCAATAAAATTATATCTTACTAGAACACCCAAATTGCGACAACTTTCAGTTTGCGATGTCGAGAGGTTAGGCCCTTTTATTAGCCTGCGTATTTATGGCACCTAGTGAAAAAGTCTTTCGCGTGTTATAGCAGAATTTTGGCTGGGATAAAAACAGAGTTGTAACACACCAGGAAAGTTACAAATAAGCGACAAGTAAGTGCCGTACACACGCCTGTTATGCAAATGCAAGGGCGTACCCTCTTGACATTGCTAACTGAAAGTAATTGGTCAATTGGGGCGGCTTTCTAAAATGTCAAACTCTACAATGCTCCCCACATGATAAGGCTAGTGCACTGCAGTGGATTTCGATGAATTACCGCATGGGCATGCTCTAATATTCTCGTTTTGTGGGCAGATGAAGGTTTAAGAGTAGTATGCGTCAGTGCAACGTGCTGATAGCTAATTCCCCTTTTTGTTTGATGAAGTGCACTTTTCAGGTCCTAAATTGTTCATTACAACTCGGGGAGCTTGTTATACCCAAAGCAGCGAAATGACACTGCATCCCTTAAGGATTCATGAGGCCCGCAGAATCTTCTTTCCCAACAACAGAAATGTGTGTGGTATGAATGAAATTGCTGACGTATGACATCAGTTTCTGTTGTCGCAGCAGTCAAATCTCGCGACGGAACTCCTGACGTCATAACAGAAACATTTTGTTGCAACTAAGGAGCCCGGATTTCTATTTTTTTTTTTTTTTACATTACAATACAATCTTTATTGTGCATAATGGCAACAGAAGCCTTCAGTCGCGAGGAAAATGTCACCACAGGCGCTTTACTTTCTGTCACAACTACAGAACTTCTGACCGTAGCGCTTTTCATCGTCATGCACAGATCTTTGAAGAGTTTGTTTGAGTTTTGCTTCGGTGGTCTACCCTGTACGTTTCTCTTATAACGACGTATTGATAGGCGCTTTCTCCGAATCCGGCGATACTGATAGCACCGATACTACTAGTTACGCCAACGTGGTGAATGACTTTGATTTGTCGCAATTGTACCGTAACGACTTCCCAGAAACACTGGGCCCACCAGACTCCTGCTAGTTGGCCGCTGATTTAATTCATGGCACCTACGGCCACGGCTGGGTGCCCATATTATTTTGTAAGATGTGACCAATGGACTTGTGTGGATTGTTACGCTGACACAATATTTAATCTCCCAGAAGTACTGCATATGCTTTTTCTTGGTGGACGAGCATTTCTGGGCTAGTCCAGAAAGCTACGCAAATATCTGTCTCGCTCGGGTTTTTGTATTCTTGCATTGACGCTACCCTGAGATTTTGGTACACTGTCTAAATGACTACCTATCCGCAAATGTTCGTTTAGCTATTTCGAACGGAACACGCAAATTATATGCGTGCCTAAAAGTTTCAACAGCTAGGGACAGCTGTGTATGCTAACAGTTACAACCATTACAGCAACCCCGGTCGCCAGTCCCGGTGTCTCCATCTCCCGGCGACCATCCCCGATTGCCGGGAGATGGAAATTCAAGACGATAAACAAAACTAGAACAAGGTGAAAGCAGAAGCCAAAATTTCGACAAGTGGACTTGTCTTCTTCAAGGCGACATATGCTGTCCTCGGCGCGGTATATATAGGTGGGGTTCTTCTAAAGGGGGGAGGGCGTAAAGCGAGTGGGTGCGGCAACGAGCCAAAGTGTGTTAGCAGTGAAGGTGTAGAATTGAGAATAAGGGAGCTCTGCGCACAAGGCCAGTGACACGGCCATCTCTCAATCATGTGTCAACGGCCGCGTATCAGTCGACGTGTCAAAGACGTGCAGAGCAACCCTCTATTACTTGTTTCTTTATTACATGTAAAAGGCGTCCTTGTGGACAGCATCTTCTATTTTCAATTCTACACCCTCGTCGGTAACAGACCTTCGCTCGTAGTCGCATCAAACCACTTTACACCCTGTCCCCTTTCGAAGAACCTCACCTATATATACTGTGGCGAGTACACGATATGTCGCCTTCAAGAGGACAATTCCACTTGTCGAAACTTTGGCTCCTACTGTCACCTTGTTCTCGTTTTGCTTATCGTCTTAACTCAAATAGATGTTTTAAAGCAGAGTCAATGTTCCAAGACTTCAAACAGTTCTTACGGAGAGCAACAACACTCTTGCTCTTCAAGAAAGGCCCCAGGTCACGTTGTGGAGTGAAAGCGGACCTTCACAATCACCGTAAAAATGCAGACAGCACACACAGTTATTTTGCTGCTGAATTCGTTAAATTGTCAAAGTACTCCTGTGTTTGGTGTTGTGCTGTGGTAAGATACTCAATTCGGAAGTGATGGGTGGTAAGTTATAATTGGACGTGGCAACATTATAGTTTTTGTTTGTACTTTTTTACTTTTCGCAATAACAAATTTATGTAGTCCTAAAGAGTTGTATGTCATTTATTTGAACTACAGGCTTCAGACAACAGGATGTCAGACTACAAAACGACCCAAAATATGCCAAAGTGAAATTTTCTGTTGTGTTTTTCACCTAGGCTGTCATCGAAATCTAACTGCTAAGATGAAAGCTCATGACTTGGGAGGTTGAATTGCCTGCTGATCTTTCGACAAGCGCCATGCATGTACCGTTTCATTTATAAGTGAGCCTTTATGCATTGGCGCCGGAGGCAACTGAATGTAAGTTCAATGCTGATAAACATACACATAAACTCAGACTCAGTCAGGACTTCAACAGAAACTTCAGAAACGGCTATGACAACCTGTCAATACTTCTCAAGGAAGCTGGTTACAGAGCCTGGAAGGTGAAAAAAAAAGATCAATCAAGAATAAAATTGAGGGGACTATTGCGACAGTTATGTTTGTTTTGTGAGCACGCAATACACTTTGCTGGCTTCCCCCTTGACGCTAACCAAGCAGGTGTCTCGCCGTGTTTTCATACGCGAAATGCGCACAGCACAACCTACGATGCCGAGAAACAGTAACATCCGCGTGCAAACCTCGCATGCACTGCGATACTCTCAAGCGGCTATT
Source organism: Dermacentor andersoni (assembly GCF_023375885.2). Taxonomy (NCBI): domain Eukaryota; kingdom Metazoa; phylum Arthropoda; class Arachnida; order Ixodida; family Ixodidae; genus Dermacentor; species Dermacentor andersoni. Next base: position 74,253,392 of record NC_092819.1, read on the forward strand.
TCATAATATTTGAGACGGCAAAGGAGACTCCGTTCTCCGTAATCTAGCTGTATATCACGACAGGATCTATGTGTGCATACACATACAGTGGGTTCGACACGATGCGGTTGGTTGTTGTTCATCTCTAACACACCTCTCTTATTCTACGTTAATAATTGGTTTTACTAGAAAATGGTAATTCCAAAGCTAGTTTAGGACCACAGGTGTTACAGAAAGGATCGCCAAAGTATTGGCGGCAAGCACATAAGTGCTTCCAGGCTTAAAAATTTTCTGGAATGTGCGACCAAACTTGACCTTCTATTGAATAAGCTACGCTCCATAGAAGTTAGCAAGATACTTCCACGTGAGCCTCACAAAGCAGTCGCCTTAGCTGCTCTATAGAGCAGGTCGTTCGCTTACAGTGGCAGCGAAAGGGCGGCAAAATGCTTTTTGATATTTGCGTTAGTTACTCCAGAACAACCATCGTCATGGATTATTCTTACTCATCTACGTACATCGGAAAAACGCTCAAAGGTATTTAGTACAGAAACAATAGTGACATATAGTAGATCGCACCAGTAGAACAGTAGAACATAAATGCTAGCGGAAGGAAAGAAAAGCACACTTTTAAGGCCTCGCAATGCACCTCTACATAACTACCGCAGATAAATTACGTTTTCGTACTTGTGCGATGGGAGCGCGTTTCCTGAGTTCGGCGCAGCTGTGACAGGTTTTCGTTTTCTCAATGTCACACACTGCACCATATTAGGGAGGTAGACCGTATATTTACGATAAGCTGTGTAAGTTTGCAACTCCGCAGTCACGTCGACATTTCGGCACTTGTAAAAGAAGATACCGAGCGTTTTCGTTGAAACGTTTTCTTAAGACTAAGGGGGTGCTTGTTAAACTGTCAAGGTGCATGTCAGACTTATAAGGCAGGATTTATGTGGTTAAGCTTGTAGAGGTGTCTCATCACTTAAGAGTTGAGAGATCGGCCTTTACATTTTGTCCTTGCAATTTTCGGATGAGACCATAGGCTGCCTATGAGCAACTGCCTCAGCGCTTGACCAAACATGTCGTTTTAGGAGTGCTACTTGCGAAATGGTCGTAGGCATGTCTTCATCATTGATTGTCCCTTAAGGACCCCTTTCAGGGTATTACATAGGGGTAGGGGGGGGGGGGGGGAATGCATCAATAAACCCTATGGTCATTATTATGCAATGGTTAACTTATTTGACATCCGGACATCTGATAAATACTTGAGTTTAAAAACAAGTAAACGCTTCGAATGTGGAATTTAGGTAAGGTATAATAATCTTCCCTGTGCTTGTGTTTTTGTTTTTTACGTACAGTTGGAATTTCGCAGAACTCTGCGCAAGAGGCATGTTGGTACGATATTGCCATAGTTTTTATGGTTGTCGTATAGGAGAGTATTGGCACGAGGACGATGATGCATAAAACAGAAAGAGGTTGACGAACGTTGAAACACCTGTTCTTTTTTATATGCAAAAGGTATTTGCACACGATTTTATAACGTAAATGTACACTATTATCTGGTGCCGCAACTTAGAAATTACTTCCTCTTGTTCTTTTGGAACGGCAGACTGCAGCTCTGCTGTGAATGAACATTTTCGCCAATACCACGCTGCACAAGGAATTACAGATGTCATCTCTCTTGCGCAGATATTCTTTGCTAACTTTCCGAACATTCTTAGAAATCAGGAAACACCGATCACAACATTAGGGACCATTTTTATGACCCCGCCGGCGTTATTTCTTTAAATTCATTGCGCGATATGTCGCACACCTCCGGTGATTATTGTGCAAAACCTGAGGTCGTGTAACGTATGGTTATGCCAATCTCCCGGCATCAAGTTTAAGTAACCGCTGGCGGAAGCATGAGGACGTGACTTGCAACGTTGTTTGAACTGGCCAATGAGACGCTTTCCTCGTATAGGAGGTCTATTTTCTCTGCTTTAAAAGCTAACTGGCTTGCCTTAATTGGGAGGTCTTTTCTATCTAATTTGCTGAATAAAAACGAGAAGCATGCAGAAGTGAAGAGGGTTACGGTGGGGCCGGGCTAGCGGAGTGAAAGCAGATAACCTTATAAGGAGGGTGGTGCCAGTGTCGGATATTGGCCCGCGTCCTGTAGTTTAGCACTCGGCGTATGGTAGAAAACGGCGTATGGCGTGCAACGGATGGGTAAAAATAATAGCTAAAACGGATCGTCGGCGAAGAAAATTTGGCAGAGAAAGGTCGTGTACGTGCTGATAGCGCGCGACAACCTTAAAGTGCCACGGAAAATTTTTTATTGTATGCGAACAAATTCATTATCCCCGGCAGCACTGACTAGCCAATGCCAGAGTAATTGGCCGGCAGGCACCTTCTATTCACTTTGGAATGAGACCGTCTCCGGCCATTCTGAAAGAAACATCAAGAAATGTCAGGTATTAACACTTTATACCCTTCTCTTGATTTACTTTCGGCCTTACAAAGTCCAACTTCATGTACTAGTACTTCTGGCGCAATTCCAGGCGCTTATATTATACCTGCGACAAGCGATTGCAAGAACCTTATCAACTGTCATCATAACAGATTCATTATTCTGATGTTCATCACTCACTGCGAAATTTTGGAGGAGACATAAGCTTGGATTTTATGAGTGGAACGCGAAAGCATTCAATGATCCTCGGCTGCTTCTCACTTTTGCCGGCCACTGCAGCGTATTGTAGGCGTAATGTTAACCTGCAAACACTGGCGGTGAAAGCTACGCAAGAAGGCGTGCTTTAGGGTTCTGTGATTTTTTTCTCATCCTTCGCCTCCACGCGCCGCTGCCGCGGATGCGCGCAGGCGAGCGCTATCTGCATGGTGTTGGAAAGAACCGAGCGGAGCGCGCCGTTCTATGATTGGTAGAAACGCTTCAGAAGGGAAAACTTCCGAAGAGGAAGTAATGCACTACGTGTCCAATTTTCTAATTAAATCAGCTGCTACATAATTTCCCACGTGAGCTGCATGCTGTCTCGCCAAAAGTTGAGCACGTTCAAAGAGAGGCACGCAGGGGCAATTACGGCAATGAATGACTAAATGGCGTTGTGTGGTGTTACGAACGCTAATAGGGGTCTCCCTTACGCGCTCGTTTGCACACCTACCGGTTTGCCCAAGAAATTTACCAACGCTTGACAGAACAATCTGGTAAGCTACGGCTGTGACGCGTAGCACAAAACGTCTTCCGTCTTTATCAGAGCCCGACGCTTCGGTGCGGTCAATTTAAACCAAGCTATCAAAATCAAAGTGATGCCCGCATGCTGCCGAATTCTTTTCAGTCAATTAGAGGCATCCTGAACACACGGGAGCTCTGCAAACCGGCGCCTTTCTCCCGGCTCGCACCGGGACTTATCGCGCTCGTCATGTTTCGTGCGCATAAAAAGTTGTTCTGCTTTGGCAGAAATTACGGCTATGGGGTATCCAGCACAATAAGGGCGGTGAAACTGTATTGCGTAACAGCGCTGCATCACATGCAGGCAATTATTCTTGAGGCTATTAACGACGCATACATTTATAATTGCTCTCTTGACAAGCTTTGAGTATGCCGAATTCAAGGGCGCGATAGCCTTCTACCCGTCGGTTCGACTAACCACCACACGTTTCCTCCAAAGGCACAAACTGACATCTAGAAAGCGTAAAGAAATATTTATAAAGAGCTCATGCGTCAGCTCCAGGGGCTGGAGCTGTTCCTAACTGTTTCTAAAATTTAATAGCATTGAAAATCAGCGAAGTGTAGGCCGTCACTCTTCGCCCTCGTCCTTCCCGCTGTACATGGTTTTCGTTATGATTAACCAACTTGCCCAAGCCTCCACCCTTGTTAGCTTTATTTCTAGTACGATATGGCCTTTCTTCTTCGTCTGTTCCTTGTTCTCAAGAAATTCCTAGCCTTTCGGTCTGTCTTATTGCCTTCGTTGCATGAAGAGCTTTTCATTCGCCTCCTGCATCCGTGTTGATATCCTGCCTCTGGAGGTGGCAGTCTTTTGTACCTGTTTCAAACCTTTTTCTAGATATGGCCTGAGGATCTGCAAGATTCTGCGCTCTGAATGACAATGCCAAGCGTGCTTCTACCACTACGTCCTTTTTCTTCAACTTCACTGTTCTGATAGACAGTGTGCAGCAAATCATAAGCGGTGTAAATTGTTTCCTATCGTCGACACAAATGCTCAAATTCTATGGAAACATGGGCTTCTACAATTTCGTGCCATTACTCCAAAGAAGTAACCACCACTGAGGAACAGTGTGCACATCGTTGGTGATGTGAATCTTGAAAACGTGCAGGAAATATTAAGCCTTGGACCAAAGTTCCCGGTTGAAACTCGAAAGTCTCTGCATGAACTTTTCACCCTTGTCAGGCAAGTTGCAGGACGTGCCCGGATGCTCAGTCTGAAAGGTTTGTTGCAGATGGTGATGTTCTGCCCCGTTGTAAGCCATTTATAAGGTATTGCCGACAAGATTTGTTGCGTCTTTCTTGAAAGGACAATCTTTCTCTTTTACCTTCTCAGAAGAAGCTGGTTTCGCTTCCTTGCCTTTGGGTGATTTCATTTCTAATGCCACCCTTGACATTAATTCAGCTCTTAAACGTGACGACAGTGTTTTCTTTTCAAATGTGAAATCAAATGCAAAAAATAAACTTTGCACGACCCTTAACCTTGAGAACCTAACCAGAATAATAGAAAAATGAATAAGCTAAGCTCAAACATTTTCTTTTTAGCTAAGATGCATAAGGTCGACTGCCATTTGCGGCTTATCGTAAATGAAGCACCGACTTGGCAGGAAGCTGTTGCCATGTCCACAAGATAAATTTATTTTTCTAATCATTGAGAATCATTTCCTCGTTGAGAATTCTTTCTCAGTTATCAGTTTTTTTAGGAGATATGGACGAGGGACTCAAATTGTTTTCATTTGATGTTAAAGATATCTAGTATTCGTTTCCGCATTAGAAGCTACTACAATTTGTTGCTGAATGCATAGGCGGTTTTGGATCGGTTGCCTTCTTGAATGCTGCTGGTGTTTCTGTTGCGGTTCCCATGCATTGTTGACCTTTAATTTAAAATCAACTTTCACTTCTGGGAATGAGCAAAATTATATCCAAAGGAATGGCGTTAGTATATGCCTGATGCTAATATCAAGTGATATTTATCTAGCTCATCATGACTCCACTATTGAAGGTCGCCTGGACGCTTCTCTGGTTGTCAAAGTGTCGAGGCTCGGGAATGACGTCCTAGTGTTTACTGATTTTACAAATTCCGGTTTCACGTTTGCTATTCGTGGAATTAGAGACATTTAAGAAAGAGATGAAACCTCTGGAACTGACGCACAAGCTACGATGAATAATTCTTTACGTTTCCAAGATATGAGGCTGTGCCTTTCGAGCAAACATGCGTGCTGTTTTTTTTTTCTAAAGGAGGAGTAGAGGGGGAAAGGGGAATGCCACTCTTGCCCTTCCACTCAGCACACTCAAAGGTTGTTAAGCGAGTTGTTATAAATTTATGCCTTTTTAATAGCTTCAAGAAATCATGCCCGCATGCCATGCAGCAAAGTTTTGCAGCAAAGGTTGGTTGCCCATCCTGTGGTGGGTACCCGGTGGCCCTAATTTCCGCTAGAGCAGAACAGTGGCACTATAATATAGAACTATTCGAAACTTTTCTATTCCAATTCTGCAATCAGCCCAGCGCGATTGGGCAAAATGTTTTTGGACCGCCCCTACTTCACGTGTCTGTCACGCGACGTCACGAAAACCGCGACAGCACCCCATCTGATATGACGTGACACACTGATTATGCATGAATTCACCGAACAAAAGAACAATTATTATTTCTGATTCTAAGCCTTTTCGCCATTAGCCCTCGGCTATCGGTCAAAAGTTTTCGGGCTGCACACACTTCACTTGTCTGTCACGTGACGTCACCAAACTGCAAAAACTCACCGAGTCGAAGTGACGTGTACACGTTGATGATACATTAATATGCCTAAAGAAAGTGAATTTTCTTCTGAATATCCGCAGGCTTCCCCGATCCGAAAGGAATAAAAGATTGCTGCCGCCGATCGCTCAGGCACTGGCTACTCGCGCCTGCCGGAGAGCATGGGTTTATATGCGTGTAAAAAAAAACTTTTGGCATGGCCGTGTAACGTTTTCAAGCACTTTCCGTACGTTTACGACCTCGTACTGCCAAAATTTTTTTTTGTTGAGGACCCCTTTTAACGGCATTCTTAAGCTTCCGTTTCTTGCCGCCGCGATTTTAGACCAGCCACCTCAAGGAAAGTAAGGGAAAGCGGACCAACTGCAGACGCTGGCAACACCCGTTTCATCCAGGTATTGATTTTCAGTGCAGTGGCTCGACCCCATCCAATCCCTCTCCACTTGAGCGTTCTCCTCGCCCCTTGTTAGCCAATTAGATAAGACGAGCCGCTCAGTATAGGCAATGTTATTCGTTTTTGAAGCAAACAAATGTGGCCTCCTATCAACGAGGGGAGCGTTTTATTGGCCTGTTCAGACAACCCTACGGGGGACCGCCCGATCCTTGCGCCGGCGATTAAGCAAATTTGACGTCACGAGATTGGAATAAAAATATAATGGAATAGTTTTACGTTGTAGGGCCCTAGCTTCTCAAGTGCACCAAACGTGGTGCACCTGCTCAGTTACGGTGCCAGCCTGATGAAACACGCTGTTTGCAGTGCTGCCCTACTTTATTAGTTTTTTGCTCCCTATTGTTTCTCCCATCGGCTGAAAAAGATTCGGCAACGCACGGGCTTCATTTTGGTTTTCTTAGCTTGGAAAAGCTGTCACAACTCCGTAAACGTGTGATGCGCCTACATCGCATAGGAGTCTTTGCTCTGTTAAGCACCAAACGCGTTTTGAGCCATGCACCCCTGCCGTGATTTACCAGATTTCTCAGTCATGCAGTGGTAAATATCTTTGGAAAAACCGGCAGATGCTTAAACTAACACCTGTGGTAGCACCATAATTGTGTTTGCGGCTGGGTGCCTTCCTTTGAACTTGCTCAAGTTTTTCCAAGACACGGCTTGCGGCTCCCGCGGGAAGTCACAGTAGCTCATTTCATAAAAAAAATGGGCAGCTTGTGCGTTAGCTGCCCTATTATTACGCTGACAACTGGTGAAGTAATATATCTGAAAAGACTGCAATAGTAATGCAATTTTTTCTTTACGCATGAGTGTCTGCTTAGCCCAAATGAATTGCTGCTAGGCCCCCCATCTGTACTCTTCTCATTTCATTTGCTGCGCATGTACGATATCACGTATATATAGATATTTGTCTACGCCAATAAATAGTGTTGCAGATCAGCGTTGTGTGTCCTCTCTCTTAGTCTTCGTTCTTTGCACTGTGCGTGGTCTTAATATTGATGCTGAGGCGGACTTGTTCTCGGGCTCCTTTGGCAAGCTGAAGGTCGGCGGCGACATGGAAATCCTCCGCGGCGTTCACCTTCGGCAGTACGGCGTCAATCATCGTCCTCTGTTTCTTTCTGGAGGGCAGCATGAACAAAGTCATCTGCGATAATATTTATTGCAGTGTCATGTTGTAAGCGGAAGTTGTCTCACGTCTTGTGTTCAGCATTCACTTACAGTACTAACATCTCGGCGAGAAATTTATTAAAGCGCACAAGAGCATTCGTCTGCTGGTGATAGGCGGTGTTCAACCATGCTGGGCTTGATTTTGCGATGTCCGCATTAAAACTGGTTCCACAGGCCGTGATAAGAACGTCTTGTGCGCTATGTCTTATCAGAATGGTCGGGACAAAAAGTTCGATACTTTTGCAGCATGACTAGTGGACAGGGTTTTCGTTTCGGCGTAACGAGTAAGGTAGTCGGGAGAGGACACTTAATAATGTGACTGGAAGCTGGATTTCAAGAGTTGTAGTTCTATATATGAATTATTTTGTGACCTTCATTCAACTGCGACAACATTTATAGGACGTAATTCTCGGCGTGGACTTTATAAGCCAACACGGCACAGTGTTCGGTCAGAAGTCCAAGTCAGTAACGCTGTCCACAGGTTAAGCGGTACCGCCGGATAGGACTCCCAGTCACCATCCGTTGAGTGTACTCGAATATGAAGTCAGTATCCTCCCTCGCGTCAGTATCATGAATTCAGTCGGCGTCAAAGGAACCGGAGACATGGAAGGGTATCGCAGAAAGCGACAAATACCTGCTTTTCGGCCGTGAATTCACCGTTCTGAGAGGAGCCATTCAGTTGCATTACGGAAAAGCTCCCGCAATGGTCACACAGTTCAATTTAGGTTTATTACTATTTAAATATAAAAATAAATTATTAGTTATTGTTGTTTACACAGTAAACAAGTAATATTTCTTTATATTCCCGAACCAAGTGTGTCCTAATCAGTCGCTTAGCATCAAGGTGATGTTAAGGCGCTCAAAGGACGTGGACGATAGTTAAAGATGCGACACACATAGCATCTGTACCTATCGACCACGTCTTTTGAGTGCATTTACATCATTGTCGTGCTAAAGGAACTCGTCCAACTAGGTTTACTCACCAGCCACTTAGGTGCAGCAGACTATCATTTGGCTCTACGCCAAATAGCTAAACATAACCATGGATTGTCAAAGAACAGGGAGTGCAAATCGTCTCGGGCGACATTCGAATGGCCGCAGTTGCCTTATAATTGTCAAATTCAGATATTTAAAAACGAAATAAAATATCTTTTTTAACGGTCGCAAGCTGAAAGGCACTAACGATTGCATTGGTGAAAGCTTTTCTTGTCCCATACAGAAAGCCCAAAACATCTCGCTTTTGCTAGGAGCAAATGAGTCTTAGTCTCGCTGCGCTGTAAAACTTTCTTTCTACGATCAACAAGTTGTGTTCAAGGTGAAATTAGTGAGAATGTAAAATAGGTGTCCTGTATCAATCTCTGCACCATCGACTTCTAACACAGTCAGCAGAAACTGCCTCTCGTCCTAAATTTTTTCCTTTCCCGCGATTCACACAAAGATGCAAGGATTTCTTCCTAAACATGACGTCGTGTATAGTCTAGTCCTTACTTCTGGATGTAACCTACTGAACTTAAAGAAATCTCGCTAGCAGCTGGTGTACCCGGCACCAGAGTGGCCGGTTACCGTGTCTTCTGCAGCAATAGTGGCCACTCGAGAAGCTAGAAATAAACAATAAATGTAAAATACCAAGCTAGTCTAGGTTAATCTTGTTAAAAAGCACGAAATGTAACAAAGAACGGAAAAAGGACGGGACTAAGGCAAGAGCCCTTTCGTCTTCCCTTTCATTGGTCTCTTTACGCGTGCTTAAGCAGACGGAACTGCAACAGCGGCGGTGTGCTTATCGTCGTGAGATGTAATGCGCGCTGTTCTGTTGTTGACAGTCGAAATAATTTTAAATAGTATGGATGGTTTTCCGGACCAGTGAGCACACAATCTTACTGGGCCTGTGCTACCACCCCCCTTCCCCATGTATGGATACACGCTTCGCAGTTGAGATGAACAGCATTATATATCAACTTATGGCAAAACCTACTGACGCTTAGATTTTGCTGCTTGGTGACTTTAATTTCTCTCATATGAGCTCGCACGGCAATAAAATTTTCTGTCATTATGACGTCGATAACCATTTTATTAATTTTTCATTAAGGCTCAGATGAAACGACACATAATCCACATCAACAAATATCATGCAAGACACTGCCAGTGTCTTACGTCTAATGCTAACAATCCTAATCGTTCTTCTTCTATGTTTAATCTGCGTGAAATGAGCGACCAACAAATCATACACACTGATTTCACCTTGTTCCTGCCCAAAGCGCGATACTTATATCTAATAAATCAATCCGCTTGTATGGTGAACACAACAACGAAGCCATAAACAATGGACTTGCCTCTGCTACCCTTCTTTTGACCTGATGCCCGCATTCGTTCTCTTCAGTTGAACATGCCGGTATTTCAGGAAAAATGTTGAGCTGCAAGCTAACCGCATTACGATTGTCTCCACCGAGCTAAGTGTGACAAACCTGTCACAGTTAGCTGTGACAGGTGTTGTGCCAACTGTGGCGCCACAATATTAGGAAGGTTAGAGGCAAAAAAAGGGGACCTTCCCATCGCGAAAAAAAGAAGCTTGTCCAGTGTCCTTTGGAAAACAATACGACGCGGAGCATACCCACCTCTCCCATATTCGCTGCGAAAACCAGTCGTTCATCTATGAGACGTCGTTTTATGTCGCAATTGCAATCCCCAAAAATGTTTACCGATTTTAAACGCCACGAGATCGATAACTCTTATTACCGCCGACAATTACAGCTTAGTAATCTCTGAACAAGCACGTGCCGATGCATTTAACATTGGGTCTTCCTCGATGTTTGCCATGGAACCTGATGCTCCCCTACTGTACACCAACGACGCTTTTAAAATATTCCACTTTACCTCTTGAATTCAGCGGGCGTGACATCAGAGTTTCAACTGTTGAAGGAAAATCACCATCGAGATTAGAAAAGAATAATTCTATTCTAAAATATTTAAGGTAGGTCTGCACAGCCTCATTCCGGTTAATCTCATTGCAGGGTTATCCTCCTGCAGCATCCCCTCGATTTCGGGAGGAAGAGCAGGTTGTTCCAATCTATAAAACCGCTAATAAAACTCACCTGTCAAATACCGACAAATCTCTCTAACTACCATACCCTGCATGATAATGGAACAGGTTCACCTTCATCATAACCATCATCAACCTATATTTATGGTCCCTGCAATACGAAGGTCGCTCCCAGAGATGTCTAATTACACCTGGCTTGCGCTAGCTGATACCAACGCGCACCTGGAAATTTCTTTATTTCATCATTCCACTTATTTATCTGCCGTCTTCTGCTGCACTTCTTTTCCCTTGCTATCCAATCCGTAAATCTAATGGTCCACCGGTTATCTTTCCTAGGCATTGCATGGCCTCCCCAGCTATATTCTTTCTCCTAATGTCAACTAGAATATCGGCTATCCCCGTTTTTTCTCTGATCCACACAGCTCTATTTCTCTCTCTTAACTTTGCGCCTCCTATTATATACACGTTATCTACAGCCAAATAATACGTTTCCTTTACTTCAAACCATCTTTTCCACCCATTCCATCATGATCATAAGCCTATTTTATGTCCACTGCAGGACGAAGGCCTCTTCCTGCGCTCTCCAATGAGCCCTATCTTATGCCAACAGATTCTAACAACCACCCGTTAATTTCCTAATTTCATCACTCCACCTCGTCTTCTGCCTTGTTTGACTGCGTTTCCCTTCTCTTCCCTAATGGTCCAACGGCTGTCTAACCTGCGCATTCCAGGACCTGCCCAGCTCCATTTTTTTCTCTTAATGTCAATTAGAATGTTGGCTATACCCGTTTGCTCTCTTATCCGAACCGCTCTCTTTCTGTCTCTTAACGCTATGCCCCGCATTCTTCGTTCCATCGCTCTTTGCGCGGTCCTTAACTTGTACTCAAGCTTTTTTGTCATTTTCCAAGTCTCTGCCCCATATTGCAGCCCGGGTAAAATGCACTGATTGTTCACCTTCCTTTTCAACGATAAGGGCAAGCTTCCACTCAGGAGCTGACAATGTCTGCCGTATGCGATCAAACCCATTTTTATATTTCTATGAATTTCCTGCTCATGATCACGCTTTCCTGTGATTAGTTCACCTAGGCAAACGTACTCGTTCACAGACTCTAGAGGCCAATTGCGATCTTTAACTCTTGTTCCCTTGCCCCGTTATTTATCATTATCTTCGCCTTTTGCATATCAATCTTCAGCCTTACTCTTACACTGTTCCTGTTAAGGTCCTCAATTATTTGTTGTAACTCGTCCGCAGTATTGCTGAATAGAACAATGTCATCGGGGAACCGAAGGTTGCTGAGGTATTCACCGTCGATCCTTCCTCCTAAACCTTCCCAGTTTAATAGCTTGAATATGTTTTCCAAGCGACGCAGTGAATACCATTGGAGTGATTGTGCCGCCCTGTCTGACCCTTTTATTGATAGGTATCTTCCTTCTTTTCTTGTGTAGAACCAAGATAGCTGTTGAACCTTAGTATATATATTTTCAAGCTATTTACGTGTGTGTTCTGTACTCCTTGATTACGTTATGCCTCTGTCACTGCTGGTTTCTCTACTGAACCAAATGCTTTTTCGTAATCTATGAAAACCATATCCAGAAGCTTATTGCACTTTGCGAATTTCTCGATAACCCGATTAATGAGCTGGATGTGATCCACTGTAGAGTATGCCTTCCTAAAGCCAGCCTGGTCCCTTGGTTGACTTAAGTCCAGTGTTGCCCTTTTTCTATTGGAGAATATTTTGGTAAATTTTTATATAGAACTAGGAGTAAGCTAATGGGCCTATATAGTTTCAGTTCTTTAACCTTTTTCTGTGTGTGTATTAGGACAATGTTTGCATTCTTACAGTTTTCTGGGACCCCTGCAGTCGATAGACACTTCGTATAGAGAGCTGCCAGTTTTCCTAGCAATATATCTCCTCAATATATCATTAAATCGACTGTTATCCCATCCTCTCCTGCCGTTTTTCCACGTTTCAAGCCTTGCAAGGCCCTTCTGACCTCATCTCTAGTTATAGGAGGAATTTCTGTATACTGTTCGTTATTGTTTCGAATAGAGTACTTTTGAGTCCTCTGGGTACTGCACAGATCAGTATAGAATTCTTCCGCTGCTCTTATTATACCTTATAGATTGCTGATGATATTACCCTGCTTATCTTTCACTGCGTACACCTTGGTTTGTCCTAAGCCAAGTTTCGTTCTCCCTGATTTCAGGCTACGTCCATTTTTTACGGCTTCTTCGGTCTTTCTCACGCTATAATTTCTAAAGTCACTTATGTTCGCTTTGTTGATCAGTTTCGACAGTCCCGTGGATTATATCTTACCTCTTCAGTGGGACACTTTCATTCTATGTCGTTTCTTTATTAGGTCCTTCATTACATGGGAGAGGTTGCCTATTGGTTGCCTGCCACTTCAATTGCTGCCTCTGAAACCAGTCTACTTACGGTTTCATTCATTACCTCTATGTCATCTTCACCTCTCTGTTCTAAGGCTGCATAGTTGTTAGCAATTACCAGCCTGTCTGCTTTTACCCTTACAGACTTCAGTTTGGCCTGTTTCTTCTTGACCAATTTTACTCTTTCTCTTTTCAAATTGGAATGAATCCTAGCCCGCTCTAATCTATGATCACTCCAATTTACGCTACCTCTCACTTTTACATCCTGTACTATGAGGGCATCGGCACAGAGTATGAAATCAAATTCATTTCTTGTTTCACCATGAGGGCTTTTACAGGTCCACTTTCGGCTGCTACGCTTTCTGAAATAGGTATTCATTATTCGAATCTCATTACTTTCTGCGAATCCTAATAATATCTCCCCTGTAGCATTCCTAGATTCGACGCCGTAGTGGCCAATTGCTTGTTCGCCAGCATGCTCTTTCCCCATTTTCGAATTGAAGTGGCCCATTGCTACAGTGTACTGAGTTTGCACTTTTCTCATCGCAAATTCAACATCTTCCTAAAACTGATCTACTTCATCATCATTGTGACTGGCTGCTGGAACGTAGGCTTGAACTATCTTTAATGTATACCTCTTATTAAGTTTGGTTACAACTACCGCTGCCCTCTCATTAATGCTGTGGAATTCGTCAATGTACCCCGCTATGTCCTTATGGATTAGGAACCCTACTTCATATTGCTTCTTATCTGGGATTATCTATAGCAAAGTACATGGCCGTTAGTCAGCACTTCAAGCCTCGCCAGTTTTTCTCATCTCGCTAAAGCCATTGATATCCCAAACAACATCTGATACCTCCTCAAAAAGAACTGCTAAGCTAGACTCACTCGACTGAGTTCGGGCGTTAAAAGTTGAGAGGGTCAGTTTCCATTGGCGACCTGTCCAGACCCAGAGATTCTTAGCACCCTCTGCTGCGTTACAGGTTTGACCACCGCCTTCGTCAGGTGCTCCACAGCTGCTGGGGACTGAGGGCCATGGTTTAGTTGTTGCAGTCATTTGGGAGGGGGTGGCTGTGTACTGCACCAGGGAGGCCAATTCCCGTTCTGGTGAGGGAGTGCCTTTGTTGAAGCTTAGTGGGCTTTCCTAGCTTGGTTGTACCTCGGTTATTATAGCCCCACTTGCTCTCGGCATCTTTTGCCGGTGTCAGGAGTCACTCCAAGCCTGCAGATGTAGTGTACTCGAGGAGGTGAAACTTACGCTCGCCACTTTCAGATTAAAAAAAAAACAAATAGAGAGGATTCGAACTGTCGACGAAGTTAACCGAGCATTCGGCTTAGCTCAGTCCGATAATCCCGTAGGCGGCGAGGCTATCTTCTCGTTGACAAGTTCAACCCAGAGGGCCCTACATGCCTAAAAACTTTTTTTATTTGTTCGCTGTAGATGTGCTTTTCTGATCGCCGATGGGTAACTCGATATAGAACGACTTCTAAATGGCTCTGGCCTCGTAGTTCCGCAATCACACATGCGCAGGCGGCCGTGAATTCGGCTATGAAAAAACTGCAGAGCCGACTCCGACTCGCGTTAAATATAATAATATTGTGCACGATGCGCTCGCTTCGAGTAAGTCTAAGTCAATTGCGTATATGGCAAATGCTTGAAAACATGCTTGAATGTTCCGCGCAATAGGAGTTTTTGTTATCGCAGCAGCTGACATGGCATAGTATTCCTCAATGGCTCTAACATCGAGGTATCAGTATTACCCGTACGCATGTGGTCATTAACGCGGCTAGATATAGGATACATTTTCGGCGAACTTGAACAATATAAATGTAGTGTGCAAAAGAAAAATAACTTTCAGCGTTTACCGGGAATTTACTAGTCGCGTATTGACGGAGGTACACCAAACAGCTCACGGTCCCGATTGCTTGTTTCACAAATCGGAGAAGTCATTCCTAACGAGGTGGAACTGATACTGAATCACCGCCCAAGACTGAGGCGCCAAATGAGAGAAGCATGCATTGGCAGAGACTTTCGCTCAAACGCCAAATCCTCAGAGTGGGAAGACGGGCACTTCATTCATCCTACTCGCATCACACTAGCAAGTACAGTCAGGTTTAAACACGCTATGATCCGGCGTCGCATCAAATCTCCAATCGTGTTACCCAAGTTGTATTATAGCTTGCTTCATGGCGCAAAATAAGTGCTACTCCCCCCCCCCCCCCCCTCCCCATCCCCACCACGCGTTTGCCGCATAACCCTGCGACATGCGTGACTTATGAATTTGACTTTTTATTGGATGAGCTTGTGCCCTGCAATACGAGAACCGCTCAGAGCAGGACCAGGAGGGCGAGCACAATGGTCGATTCTTTATGTCTGATCAGCACATCTGACACGTCGGCTGTTTATACATGACTCATTTTATAGACTGGCCTTATCGCTCATTCTCGCGCATGTTCTAGAACGTACACCACTATTCGCTTTGCTCACGCTATCTGATTAGGCATAGGATCTTTTGCTATAGAATCGTCGAGAGCATTCGAGAATTTTCCTATACATGAAGGGACGTCTTGCACCGAGCGATAACTTTGTAACAGTGCTCAGCCGGTGAAAACGCTTTCAAAAACCACACGTGTGCCCATATTGCGCGGGAGCTGTGTGGTTAAAGAAACGGGTTGAGTTTTGTAATAAACTGCGATTGCTGTAGTTAAGAGAAATATATGTGCCTAAGACAGTTTTGGGTGAAGCAGTGACTAAGATACGCTCTTTTGATATTTAAAGCTCATAAGCGTGAACGGCTGTCTTGTGTCCCTGCCCTTAACATTCCTTTGCATAAATATTATTGCTAGCCTTGACGCTGACCTCAAGTATGACATTTAGGCGAGCTGTCCGCATGTTGTTCATTTTACTTCTTTACATTTGACTCACAGAAGCCCCATACGCAGGATTCCTAGAACGAACGCATTGACTTGCAAGTGGTCTTGAGCGTCAGCAAGCGATCTTGTGCATCAACAAGCCCTTCTAGCATATGAAGTATGTAAAAAATGGTAAAGCATCTAATAGGCAGAACCAAATTCTTCTGAAGTTCAAAACACGTGACTGTCACCTCGCTTGTGCCATAACAAGAGAAAAAAAGCGTGCTTAAGGTTCATCTATTTCGTTGTCGGTTGCCTGTGACGCACACGTGAACTTTACATGGAATTTTTCCACAGAATACGTGAACATACACGTGCCTGCATGCTATAAGCTGTTCGAGGCCTTGAATTTAATAAAAATGAGAACGAATGAGTAATAGAGTAAGCAAACCAGAACGAGAGAGTGAGAAGAGCTTATTGAAAAAGTCGGAGAGGTCAGTCTGAAGTACATTCACATAGCTGCACTGGGGCAAGGGTAAGAGGGAAAGATAGATGGAAAAGATGTGTGATTATAACGACTGAGGTGGATGACAAGAGAGATAGAGAGAAATAGAAGACAGGAAGGGCAGGGATGTTAACCAGACGCACGTCCGGTTTGCTATCCTGCACGGGGGCAGGGGGTATGGGGATGAAGAGAGAGAGAGGAGAGAGCGAGCATAGTTTCGCGCACGTTGAAAGGTTCGCACCGAGTCTACACACGGTTCCCGAGACCTGTAGAATTGAGGTATTCCAAGAGCGCTTTCGTGGCCTTCTGTGCCATCGACGCGAACGGCCAGGGTCCAAGGATCTTCATTACGGAAAATGGTTTAGAGTCCAGCTGCTTCAGTGATGTACGGAGAACTTCGCGCTCGACGTCGTATTGGGGACATATACATATAGGATGCGTTCAATCGTTCCTGTGGTCCCGCAAGAGTCGCACATGGGCGTATCACCCATTCCCATGCGGAACGAGTAGACCTTCGTAATTGCCACCCCGAGCCAGAGGCGGCACAATAAACACGCAGCGGCCAAGTCTCCTCATAGCCTAGGGTCCAGGCCCGTCTATTTAAGTAAGTCAAGTAAGGCCGACGTGCCAGACCTACGTTCAGGATCAGTGCGCCAGCAGTATCACATAGCGGTATCACAGTACCAATATGTAAATATACTGCAGTGCCCATACTACTGCTACCAAATCTATTTTCACAGTTAGCGCGCCAGCCGTTGCCACCGGAACCACTAGTACCAGATGTACGGCGCGGTAGTACTAGCAATAACAATACCGCCGCAAGTAGCAGTGCCACCTAAAACACCATTACCTTCGGAAAAGAACCGCTGTCTCCTCTATCCTCCGCCGTGTACTCTGCTAAACCGCTTTGTTTTATTTTATTTTATTATTATTATTTTTTTTTCAAATGCAAGTCGACAGTGGCGCCATCTCGAAAGTTCCTGTTAAAGCTTTCAAGCCGGGCACACGCCACCATCGCGGCTCAGGGGGCCGCATGTGGCAGTGTGGAATGCTTCGCTCTTAATTTCTGCAGATTGCCTTTAGTTGCAGAGCAGAATAAACCGGTTTGTACTGGCAGATTTCTTTGCCGCTATATGCAAGGCTTGCGGCAAGGTATACACAATCTTGAGCGCCGCTCAAGCGATATTTCGTTTGTGAACGCGTCCTTCCGAGTGCAACTTTTCCTTGTATATTGCGCGGATATCACTCAAAGCAATAGTTCATCACAATGAGTTTCAATTTAAAACGTGGGGATACTTCATGCTGGTTATTACACCGGCAACAAACATTTCCATGGCTGCGGTGGCGTTACGCCGAGTCATTTCTGTGTTCGCGGCTACACGCGGCACTGACTGCAACGGACTGGAAAAAAGCTAGAGCAATGGTTGCAATAATCTGCACATACAACCTTCGATACATTTTCCTTTCTAAGGAACTAAAGGGAGAACGTACACTTATGTAGCCTCTCTCTGGACTTCCACAGAACGATACATGCACGCAGTTCGACGTTCTCGGATGTGCGGTGAAGCTTGTACTCTTTATCGGGACTGCGAGTACCTTCGTGGGCATTCCCACGAGTGTTGATGACCGAGATAGTTCATATGCGCTGAAAGTATTCTCTGCATAATGGCCTAACATTTTTGTCGTGAAAGTAGAGACGGACGGCTACCTGTTCGCTTTCCCGTCACTGCTACTGCCGGAAATAAAGCTCGTTCGCTCTCAAAACTTTCAAAACATCTTCCATTTCTAGTGCGGTGTTGTCTACCCACGCTCCGCCCCGATACTTACCTGGTACGCTCACAGCAAGACCTTAATGCACATAAATATAGCTCTGCATCGTCATAAGTATTGCCACAGAGAAGTTCTATTGCAAGTGACGGAAGTTGATGATTGCAAACAGAGCACATACTTACATTCGTCACGCATGGCGTTGAATGAACTGGATATGCCTGCAGACCACCATGTTAACGCTTTATCTTCGAAACGGAAACCAGTTGTTTTTAAAGAGAAATCATTTCAATTGGAAAATAAAGGTCCCCCACACACAGCTAGATCCATACCTATGCTTACCTTCAAGGCAGGGCTCCCAATCACGTTTTAACAAAGCATATACATGAGATTGTAATAAGAGCCCTAGTAGGTTGGATTCTATTGAAGTGCTGTGTTCCGAACACACACGTTCAGTGACTGCAGTCTGATGAAAACAAAAAAATCTGTTCAATGAGGATGCCTTTCTATAACATGTTCTATTTGTATGTTTTTATGTAACGAGATGTCGCATTCTTTCCAAATGGGGCCACGTGGCCGCGCCATACACAGCAGCCACCGGAGTAAAACGTCTCCTCCGCTCCCTTCCCTCGGTGCCTTGCGCGCGGCGGAACATGGCGCGCTTCCTCTCAGCTTTCCTTTCTTGCACGCGCGAGATTGAGCCGCCATCGCCGGCTAACCGTTGCACGCTTTCACTCGCACGTACAGCCTACTGCGTGTGGGGGCGATATCATTGCCCTTGGACTATATACGGGACATCGAGGGCGACAGCAACGGCAGAAATGCGGCTGGAGGGTCCACATAATTGCTATCACCATAACATGTCCAATTAAGGGATAATCGAATGTCGAGAAGTGTGTGATGGGAGGTTTGAAATCATGTTTGCGCCGTTTGCAACAGGTCCTCCAAAAATATTGAGAAATCATGAAAATGCATCAATACTCTCATCGATATAAACGTCAACACAGAAACTTCTTGAACTGGCAGAAAGCTATTGCAAACAAACAAATTCAGTGTTTGTAATATCGTGGATGAACCAAATATGGCAGAAAGGGCAAGCTTGTGCTCATATTGGCATTAAATAATGCATACATTGTACTCGTGATTTACGAAAATTACTCATGGCATAGCTAGAAAGCATCTGACAAGCATTGTGCGCAATGCTTCTTAGTGTCCTAGGCATAGGTCAGAAAACTCAATCACGAAGCGGGCTCACTCAGATTCGCTCAAACTCAGACTGACACGTCAGTGTCAGTTTGAGTGTTTGTGGCTGAGTAAAATTTAATGACACTAATTCTTAGTGAGCCCAGCTGACTAGTGTTACGGTTGGTCCAAGTCGCAGTCATTCTGGATGAGTAGAATTCTGGTGATTCTCAGTCCTAGTGAGGGTGGCCTGAGAGGAGTTCTCCCAAAAAGTTGTGCATCTTGTCTCTTGCATTTTAGTAAGTAGCTAATGAACCCCTTATCATGGCACGAAAGCTGCGTTACTTCAACGCGCGACAGTTAATTAGAGCCTTGTTTATAGCGTCCAGTCCAAGTTTCGATTTCAGAGAGCCACGAGAGGTGCTTGTAGGTTTATAAACACGGCTGGTCACGTGATCGCAAAAAATTGTGGTGCGCGCTTCGTTTTTGGCAGTTGCTTTTCTCCATCTGCGTACAAACATGCCACGCGATGTCCTCGCAGTCCTCGTCGTTGTGCTTATTTCGTCGTCCAGCAGCGAGAATTTTCTTCAGATGGGTCTCGCTACCATACAAGACGTGGCTGATCTCTTTTGGGCGTACACATCTTCAAAAGCAACGACCTTTTCCAAGTGGCCGCCCTGTTGGAACAATATTTTTTTTTATTTCAGCAACTGCCTATAGGCGGCGACACATTTCCACACTAGCGCCGCCATCGTAACAGCTGGCATACCCGTAGATAAAAGCCAATTCGAATTTTTTTCAGTTTATATCGATGGCGGATGTGATTGCCATGTGTTGTATTGAACAGAATGAACAGTAAAATGTGACCTTTCTCCCAATCTACAGCAAGACAAAGCCGAGGTAAACGAAAATGAATGGTTCTTTTCTACACCAAAATGTAGTAAGGAAATGCTGCTGCACTTCAGGTGTTCAACTCCTCGCGTGCAGTCGTGCACATTAATGCACATATGACTGTACCCTACCCTAAATATGCAGGGAAGAAGTCAGCGAAACATTATGCACCCGAAATTACGCTGTGCATGCATTTCGTGCGTGGTCAGTTCTGCCCACTCAACGCAGATGGTGCGAGAGATCTCAACGCCCGCAACCAAAACTGCTGTAACAACACGGAGACCATCCCAGTGTGATTAACAAGGAAGGATGGCTGGGAGAGCGGTAATGAAGGGCTAGGTCGTGGGACCAGCAAGATCACATACAAGGAGAATGGCAGCCAATACATATTCGGGGCGTAGCGCTGTTGTTACGCTCTTGGAATTTTTCAAACCGACCGTGCTTATGTCAATATCCCGAGGTGCCGCGCTTGGCGATTTTAGTCGTGCACGCACTTTAAAATTATTTAAGAAAAGTATGGATCAACTAATCTCGTGATGACTGTCGACGGTAGTGCGATTAGCATTCTGGCAAGAAAGCGACACACCGTATTTCTGAAGCAACGTTTACCTAAGATGTGCTTGAGTCATTCGCATAATTCTGTTGCATCGAGGTAAGACGAAAACGACGACGATGTTATACTCACCAGTGTTTTGGTGTCTTTGTAATATTCCTTGTACTTGGGCTGTGCGGCCTCAGAAGCGTGGGGTGTCTCTCGGTGTTCGAGCACTGTTGTCACAGCACTTGGGGTTTTCTCAGGCACCGGGTGGAGTTTATTTATCGCTTTTTTTTTCCTTTTTGTCTCCGTTTCTGCGTGCATCCTAAGCTCGTGTTGTTAAGTAGCAAGTCAGGTTCTATGTCTCTTGCTTGTCCTAGCCAGGTGCCTTCCGCCTGTACGCACCTTGCCAGGGTTTACCCAAGGAGATTTTTATACGCAGCGTCATCGGCTGCATTCATCTGGCTCTTTTCCCAAATGATGGAGGGGTAATCCGAATGAAAAACTCCAAAATGATCCATGCGGACCTTCGGGAGGCTGACCAAAATTTGTAACAGATTACTGAGGAATGGCAGTGCACGCAGGCGGAATCCTGCGTTCCTCGCCCGCCCAGGCATGAGTTAAATATCTGCTAAGGTGCGGTGCATTAGCCTCACATCCGGCGAGTTGTTTCATTCCCCCGCACCTTGCTCATTCAAAAGGCATAGTTGGTTGGTGGAGTAAACACGACTCTCTCTCAAAGCGATATATTTAATGTGTTTTCAGTGCCTGTTGCGTTCTCTATATACCGTTAAAATTGATTGATAAATAATAACAAGATTGGGCCATAATCTGTCATTGCAATATTTGCTGGGAAAACGCCGCCTTTAGAAATCAAAGATTGTCCTCTTGTGTGCAAAATATGCACAAATACCATGAGCAGCAATGAACCAGGCAGAAATATATCGCTACTGCATGAAATTCATAGTGACCGCTAACATGTTTACACTGCTGGGTGGACCATGCGCCCCCGCTTAGCAGCTGCAGTATTTTTCGGAGCAGAATCTACAGAAATAAAATTAAAAACATCGCAGCTAGCATCGCCAACGGCTGCCGAACTTGCAGCTCTCTGTGCAGCACTTCAAATAATCAATCATGAAACACCCAAAAAGTGCTCCATGTTCTACGACACCAATGCACCCCCTTCGAGAGTTTGCTCTCTGCATTACGCTGTAGACAGAGAGAGAGAGAAACAACTTTTGTAGTGAGCCCTTAGTGACGGTTGGTGCGTGCTGGAACCAGATGGGGTGGAACCTTCTTTTCAGGTCCCATATGTGTCCAGCAGTTCCTGGCCCCTAGCCGCCAGCGCGAGCTGGGTCGGTAGGTCGGGGCTGGACAACAAGGTCTCCCATCGCTCGGGGGGGTTGGGGCTGCCCTACGCTTTAGACAAGTTGTCACGGACGCAAGAAACATTTACCACCTAGCAGTTGGGAATGGGCATGGCAGTTTCTTTCGATGGTTGCCAAGTAATTGGCAAGCAGAGCAAGCCGACGCAGCCGACGCAGCCGCCGAGCATTGGCAGAGAATTGGCAAAGAGAAAGCCGACGCAGCCGCCCGATATTCATATGACCATGGCGATTGCGTGGCTATCTCGTTGTCAAGAACAAACGCAGCGGGAATGCTCCGCGCGCTTGCTCGCGAGCTTACGTTGGCCTACTGAAAATTGGCAGAGATTACAAACCAGCGCCGTTTTTCCCTGGATCCTCACCTAAGGCTGCGCCTTCCGCACGGCTTACCACGACGAGAGGTAACTCCCACTTGTCGTCTATGGCGTAGACTAGCTATTACTAATGCCTATTTCTACCTCATCGGAATAGCCACAAGTCGATAACGTGAAGTTTGTTGGCGCAAAGAAACAAAAGCGCAGCTTCTGCGCGATTTCCTTCGTTCCAACGCACAAAGAAAAACGTCCTCAGCGCCACGTTAGACAAGGTTTACAATTATCCCATCACGGAAACTCCAACTCTTTAGTCGTAGTCTTAGCTGACGTCCGCACTAACTAGCCAGCGCAAGCCTTTAAAAAGCAACAGGACTGATGGAAAAACTGAACGGTGCGAAATGAGATTTTTTCTTTTTTTCTCTTATTTTTTTATCTGTCCTGCCCTTAACCCGATCCCTGTGACGATTAGCCGACCGGACATTTACCCTGGTTAATTTCGCTGCCTTAACGCCCTTGTGTTCTCTCTCTCTCTCGCTCCGCTCCTTCGGCTATATGCGATATACTCAGGTATCGTTCTGCTTTATAATGACATTCACTTGCCAAGATTGCCCTTCAGCATGGGGATATCATGACGACTGTATGACAACGGATTCACAATAGCCACTCTCTGATAACAACCAAGTAATGATAATAGCATTAGAACGGCGCATAATAGCGATTCAGTAACGAAAGCATGCTTATGGTACAATGACAACAAAAGGCTGAGGTCAAAGGAACGACAAATGCATTATGACGACAGTGGTGTAAAGTTTGTAAACAGGGATAAGGTGCCTCAGAAAGGCTGGCCAACATTTCGAAAGGAGGACCTACCTTCCTCAAAGGTGGCCTCGTCATCCTCGGCATGTTAGTTTTCAAGGGTTAGTGCAGTGACGTCATGTGCGGGTGTTGTCACTGGCGGCTGGTTATAAAGGAAGAGACTTCAGAGGTAATGAGCGCTGTCTTCCAACGTCTGTGAACTTCGTTCCCAAGACGAGGGGACAAGAGCGGGAGAGTACGAAGGCGAGGAGAACAGAAAAGAAAGAAAAGCAGCGAAAAAAGAAAACCGGTGCGATACCAAGACGGGAAAAAAAGGAAAGAGAAAGAACAAGAAAGAGAAAAAAATAAGAAATATGGGGGCATGGGAGGGCGTTGGGGAGGCGAGAGGTTATTAAGCATTCAGGGGTGTCGTTGGCGGCATGTTCTTGTGGCATTAGAAGAGCCGGTCAGGTGGTCAGTGCGCGAGTAACACAAACGGCAAAAAAAAAAAAATAGACATGAGTTGAAAGAGTGACTTGAGTAGCATAGCAGCAATACGTTGTGTAATTTTGAAGTAGTTAAGATGGCGACGAGGAGTCTGCGGTGAAATGTATGCGGTGACTGAAAAGCAGCGGCGTGGTCTTTCAAGGGGCATCATTGCCCCAGTCGCTCAACGTAGGTATCGTTACGGCGGCATCCAGAAATGGCGATACCCTGGGTTGAGGCGCCGAAAAAAGCATATTGACTTCGGAATGTGTTGGTGAGGGTGTTTCAAAAAATATATAAATAAGCGAAAAGAGAGGGAGGGGGGGACCGAAACCGGAATAACAAATAGGAGGGTGGCGTGCGCAGACGCGGGCAGGGGCAAGTGTACATGGGAGAA
Organism: Dermacentor andersoni; assembly: GCF_023375885.2. Classification (NCBI taxonomy): domain Eukaryota; kingdom Metazoa; phylum Arthropoda; class Arachnida; order Ixodida; family Ixodidae; genus Dermacentor; species Dermacentor andersoni. Next base: position 74,277,482 of record NC_092819.1, read on the forward strand.
GGTGGCCGTACAGTTGATATAAACGTAAGAACCTGAAAGAACATATTAAATTGAGTAACAGGCAGGAAAAATTTTTCGAAATGGAAGAGTACGTGAGATTAAGAATTAAGGTTTGCTGGTGGCCTAATGTGTTTTGTTTCTTGGTTGATGATATGAGAATTTCAGATTTAAGTTACCGCTTTTCAAGATTCTAAATTGCCACGTGCCGAATTAATTCCCGTCGGGTGTAGGCAATTAAACTTGTGTATGAGGTATGATTCCGTATATTTTCTTTCGCGAGGTGAACGGAAATTTGTTTTTAGTATATAGAGCCTTGCTTTGTCAAATATTTGACCATGTTCATTAAAGTGGCTGGCTACTGCTTTAGGTAAATTCTGTTTTGTATCCGCACGGTGACCGTTGGGTCTTGTATGAATTTGTGGTCGAGTCTCACCTATGTATTGTTTACTACAAGCGGCACATTCTATAGAGTAGACTACGTTGCTTGGTGTGCAGGTGAAAGCCAAAGTTACATTGTGTGCGTAATTCGACGCTGTACTTTTTACTGTAGTAGCAGATTGAATATGCAAGTAGGGAACCTAGGGCGGCCACAGGGACTGGTTACCAACTTCCTCTTTGTGCTTAGTTTGGAATGCACAAGAATATCTTTAAAATTAGTGTTGTGTCTGTAAGCTACTCTGGGCGGGTCGGGAAAAATATTATTAAGTTTCTGGTTGCTGGTGCGAATTCGGTAGTATTTACTGAGGATGTTATTCACGTTTGGGAGTGCGTTTGAGAATTTAGTAGTAAGAAGAGGCGTTGTTGTTCTTGTGATCCTCGGGCAGGGCTTGAGGAACTCGGCTCGATGAAGTTTGGTTGCAGTGGTGTAGGCTGCTTGAAGGTCACTGTTTGTATGGTTCCTGTTTGATAGGGTTTCTTTAAGGTGATCGACAGTGGCACGGTGATAACAGGGTGACGTTACTGAAGTGATGACGTTAGGAGAACGACAGCGCGACAACAATGGCATGATGAGAGCAGGTTGACGATATTGAAATATTGGAACGATGACGACGTAATCACAACGACGGTATGACAAGAAGTACATGTCGATGACGCAGTGACAATAATGGGGTCATAGTGGTATGAGGACGATGGGATTGCGGCTAGTACAGTAGTCGTAAGCTGAATGTACTACAATGAAAAAGTTACAGCACAATGAAATATTCCATGAATGAGCACAGCATCTCATAATTAAAAAAAATAATATATAGAAATCAAAATACGCTTCCGTTTTACGTTAAAAAAAAACCAAGAAGCTAATACAAAAATGCGCTGTCCGTGTGTCAGGCTCCCTCCCCCTCTCAGAACATACTTACAGACTCATTGCACCATGGGGAAGTATTGTGAATCTTGAGATACACAACACACCTGTAGCGGAATTCCCGAAGGCACCCAGATTTACTGCGGCTAGCAATTTACAACTTTCCATTTCGGGTTGTTATTACATGCTTATGCTAGTATATATTTCTAATAGCTAAACGTGACCGAGAAACTTTGGATATAACGAGTCGAGTATTGCCCTACTCAATTCGCTCTTCAAATCTAATAGCCGCTACACAAAAATTAGAATAGCTTATGATACGTTTAAATCATCAGCGATGCACCAAACCGCCGTCGTGACTTAGCAGTATGGTGCTGCGCTGCTAAGCACGAAGTCGCGGGATCAAATCCTGCCAGTGGCGGCCGCATCTCGATGGGGCAGAATGCAAGTACTTCCGGGTTCCGTGATATGGGGCCATGTTTAAAGATAATATGGTATTAAAAATTATTCCGGAGACCCCGACTACGGCATCCCTCATAGTGAAATCGTAGCTCTGGCACGTAAAACCGCGGAATTCTGTTCATTCATTAAACTATGCGCGATCAAGCGTCAAATTGATATAAATGTGGAATAAATTATTTGCTGGTGGTCATGGTAGACATAGAATGCGTGTAGTGGTGGCGCATGTTATGTCCATCTGGCGGCCTGACTTTTGTAGCAGAATCGCAACACGTTTCAACCAGTGGTTCCGGAGCATACGATTTAGCTTCCTATTTGCTTCTAGCGCTCCTTTTATGCTTTATTGAACAACATTTAATTATGTGCAATGTTTTGCGCATATCAAGAATTGGCTAACGTAATAAATAGAATAGTATGGAAATATATTTTATAATGTCAGTGAAAACGGGCACTATAATTTTTGATAATTATTTCATATTTGACTCGATTAAATTTGAAGCCCCTACTTAGAACCAAATTTGAGAAATACGGACTGGAAACAAGTCTTTAAAAACATTGCCTGTTTCAACTCGCAGTTTTGTATACACTGTCGTGCTCTGTGCAGGAACCTATGCCCTTTCACAGTAAAGCCTTTCAATGCACATTTTGAGTAGTTGCATTGTGCTGCGCAAGCACTGTTGCACTGATTTCCAACTAGCGTGTTAGATGGTGCTTAAGGAAATTCTAGGCTGCGAATTTACACACGAAACTCTTTTGTTAGACATTTCTTCTCGCCGCAGTCACCTGCTCGCCACTGGTGCACTTCATTTCCCTTCACCCGGTATTCTGTTTGAAGTCCATGACTCAAAAACACGTCCTGTAACATTATTACTCACGCGCGCAGGCGCAGTATAGAATAACAATATTACAGATATCATGAGTCAGAACAGCATGACCTCTGTTCCAACGAGAGCACAGCGTGAGAAGCAATATGTCCCCCACTTTCATTCTAACATAGTGTCGGCGTACTAACTTTATAACTGCCAACAGTACTTTCCTATTCGGTATCTCATGTGCTTTTTAAGCTTTTCCCTATAGTCTCGTTAAAACTCCACGGTAGCTCCTATAGCTCACTATGGCTTTATTTACGTCTGGTTGGGTAATTAAACTTCGTAAGAAAGCATATCGAATAGTTTCTGTTCCCTTTCCACAGATTAGATGAATAAGTGTCACCCGCTAATTTTCTCCTATATTACGGCTTTGTCAGAATCAAAACACTTGAATGAATTCAAGCAGAAGCACTCAGCCTTTTAGTTATTATTAAAACCTACGGTCCTATAGAGTATGCCTATAGAGTATGCGTATGCATACTCTATAGACTCTACTCGTATGCGTATGCATACTCTACTGCGTATGCAGTATAGAGTATGCCTATATAGAGTATGCCTATAGAGTATTACTAAAACCTCCTGCGGTCCTATAGAGTATGCCTCTGTCACTGTATTAATGCCTGTTAACCAAATATTTGCTGGAAAATTTTGTAACCGTCTTGCGCTGTTTCTACGCTGCGAAAATTTCCAGCTTTTTTTAACATTTTTTTTCAACGTTATTTTATTAGATTGCGAAAGAAAAGTGCGTTTACAAATGTTAGTAATCAGCAAGGATTATTGCGCCATTAGCAAATCAATTTTTTCACACATTTCTAGAGAAGTGCAGAGGACAGCTCGTCATAGTCAGCCAGTTTACTTAGAATGAGGAATATTTGCTGGTAAATGATGTGTTGTGTTTTCGTCGCGAGTGGACAAGATGAAATTAAGATTGCCCGTTTCCCGAGTGACCATAATCGGATCACCAGTATGGCACTCGTGACTGCAGCGCTTAAAGTTCCATCACTCATTGTCCGTCGCAACACAGCTCGATTTGGTCTATTTCACTAAATACACTGCCACAAACATACTTTCACTTCCTCTAGCTGTCACCACCGCTATTCATATCATATCGACGGGAGCATACACAGAAGATTGATGTCCCTCGTTGCAGAACAGCTGCATATTCTAGAATGGTTGCTCGCTGAGTTCATTCTGGGAATGGGTTCGCTGGGAATGGACTCGCTAGTTGGTTCATTCCGACCTATGTAACACCGCAAAAAAAAACTGACTGCGCCTTATCTCAGTAAACCCTGTATACGCAAAGCGAAGGCTTGGTTCATCCTGGGTAAATCTTGGTTCCATTTGGCTAACCTTTGATTTACCTGTAATTATTATACTTACGTATACAATCATCGTTAAGTCAGGTATGATGGCTGTGCCTAGGTCGGTGGCTAGACATGACTGTGATTAGGCTTGGGTAGGCAAGTATCGTTCGACGAAGCGATGCCTGTTGTGCCACAGGGAAAACGCAAGTTCTAGGCATGCAAAGAGACACCGCGAACATGCGCAGCGGCGAAGCAAAAACGGACAGGGCACGAGCGCGGTCGCTACGCTGGTCTCGACGGTGCGACGCCTGTTGCATTCCGGACCCTCTCCAATGAAGCAATTCGCCGGGCGATATCCGCGGAGTGATCAGACGCCTTTTGGCGAAGACGGCTCAAAGCCTCCCGATCCCGCGCTATCCTCAGAGAAGACGTGGCGGCCTCACTCTCCTCCATGGCCAAGCTCGCACCAGAAACTCACGCTGACTAGGTGAGCGAGGCGCTCCTCTTAGCCATGCGCGTAGCGATTCACGGGGTCAGGCGGCGACCCAGCTGCGGAGAGCGTGTGCGCCAAGCCGGGGGCGGCGGTGGTCCGGAGCTCGACGCGTCGAGTCACATGACGCGTTGCGAAGGCTACGACACAGCTGCGGTCAAATGAAGGTCAAATTGCTGGCGACGGCGAAACTCGGCTCGACGCGGTTAGTAAAGCTTTCGCTTTAATAAGTAAGGGATGCGGTAGAGACAGAGTGAAAAGAACGACATAAGCTTCATATTCTCATAAGTCATTCTCTATGTATTGGGTAAGTAAAACCACCATTTCCGGTTTTCTTAGGCGTGACGGACTGATTTACTTTCAATACTATCATAACTATTCTATCTGGCTCTGAAAGGGTTTATTTTTTATTTTTCTGCTTCTTGAGCAAGTTCTTGTTTTTGATTTAGAATGGTTTGTAATAGAGACCAGGCGCATTGCTTTAGATTGTACCGAATTTTGAAAAATTACCTGTAGCGCATCATGCAATTGCAGTCAATGTAATGGATTAGACAACGAGGCTGATATCGCTTTCACAATCGAAGAAAATGTGTTATTGAAGAAATAACTACAGGTGGCTACAACTTACGAAGGTAGGAGAGGCGCCGCCCAGATGACCGAAGCGCGGTAGCCGATTGTCTCCGCGACAAAAGAAATAGTCCCGCTCAAAGAATGGTGCTTCGGAAACGCGTATATCTCAGTATACGCGCGACTTTATATCTAGATAACTGGTTTGGTATATCACTCCTGATGAGAATGCTACAGCACATGCAAGATCGCGAGAGAAAAATAACCCCGTGCCTTCTACTCGCTGCCCGTCGTTTGTTGTGGTGCAAGTTTGACGGTAGCGGCCGGGTGTTTATCCAGTACAGCCACCGGTTTGCTCCACTGGTGCTCTCTCAGGAGTATCGTCTTGCAAATAGGAAATTTAAATGTTTGCTTTTAATGTAAAAAATAAGAACTATGTGGCATATAGCTTCGTTGCAACTCGAGCACGAGATCGCGGTGTCGAATCCCGGCTGCGGCGGCTGCATTTCGATGGAGGCGAAGTGCAAAAATACCCGTGTGCTTGCGTTGTAGCGCGCGTTAAATATTTCCCAGGTGGTCGAAATTAACGCGAAGCCCTCCGATACAACGTCCCTTATAATGAGTAAGTGGTTTTGGGACGCTACGATCCACCAGTCACATTACTTAGCTTCTTTGCAAGGCACAAAAGTAGGAACAGAAGCGCTGCATGCCTTTTGCGCTGGTTCGCATATCTTTGGAACATTTATGGCTCGTTTTACGAGCTTAAAGCGAATAAGTTACTGTTTAACATGTACTTAAAAAAACAATTCATTCATCTAAATAATCAAAAAAACCTGGGCCGAGAAGACGAGGACGAAAAGGTACAAAAATGTTTAATCCATCGTTTTAAATCAATGCACGTTTGCTTGTCTCTAGATTTACAATAGCATATCATTGAAATTTTTATGGTTTGGTATTTTCACAAACCTATTTTCAAAAATGTGATATGTTTATTTTTCCTTCCTGATCGCGTTTTTCTTTCTTTTGCGATCCTGAAATCTCGCGAGTTCGTTCACGGCGTTGCGTGCGAGATTTCCGCCATGGAGCCCAGCGGGGTAACATCGGAACGTGGTCCTTTGTTGCCGAACAAGCCTTGTGTCGCCACGATATCCACACCAAGGACCCTCGGCAAGAACAAGAGCGGCCACATCCTGAACAGCGATTCACCCAACATGATCTTCCATTGCTGCACGTATTGACATAACAGGGAGCCTGAACGCAGCATGGAAGACACGAGCAAGTATGTCGCCGGCATACTCCGTGTCAACGAAACGACAGTGTTCAGGGTGAGGGAGGAGATCAGAGTTGCTCAGTTCTTGGGTGGCAAACTCGGCGTTTTCACGAAAGGGCCCATGAAATGCGCAGTAGACAAGACGCAGCACGAAGTATGACTGCTTCACGTTGTGCGCGCTGTGGTCTTCTGTGCACGGTTACTTTCGCCGCAACGAGGTACCGACAGTCGAGAAAATAAGGAAGAAGTTCTCGAAGCGTATGAATCTCCTCTAACTAAAGCTCTGTACTGTGCGTTACCTGCTTGCTGAGATTGGCTTCAAGCACGAGGAGAGGAGTCGCAACCTTCTGATTATCGACTGGGAAGACATCGTGTGAACAGACACCGTTTTGCAGAAGTGCGGACAGCAGTGTGATCGAACAAATGGCCTGTCGGCGGGTCTGAATCTACTTATCTACTTTCTTGGAAAGGCCAGCACCTAATCGTGACACACATTACTAGAAACAATTGCTTCGTCAACGGTTCCTTGAAAGCATTCCGACGTCGAAAACACGCCACTACCGAGAAGAAATGGACAGCAGTCGCTTTGAGGGCGGGTTCAATCTCGCTCTGCAGCAGTTGCCCAGGTGGTTGCTTCATTGTTATGAACACTGCACCATATCATAGCCGGTCAGAATAGAAATTGTCGATGACGGCCTGGCAGAAGGTAAAAATACAAGAATGGCTTAAAATCAAGAACATCGCCCACAAATGAAATGATGGTTAAGAAGCAGTTGCTTGAGTTGGGAGCATCTGTTAAGTCACAGTGTCTGAGGTGCATCGTGAACAACGCAACTGAATGGCGCGGTTGCATTGCACTCAGGCTCCCATCATACCACGATTACGACGTGGTTTTTAATCTTCGAATTTGTTTCCACTACGCTCGCGGGGGCAAAGGTCAAAACTGGCTTCGCTGTGGACAACAGAAACTTCAAGCTGTCCGTGGTGGAAGACATGTTTAGAGCGAAAATCAAGCACTTAACTAAGGAAGACTGGAGGAAGAACATACAGCACGCCATGGACCTGAGGGCAAAGTTCAAACTTGACACGTCTGGGAGTGGCCACATCCGACTAATCGTCATCCAACTGGTGGAAAATGATACAAAGGAAGCAACTCCTACTACGAGCTCTCCAGCATTCAGCCGCTCGATGGAGCCTAATGTCTTCTTATTAATGAAAGGACAGCCCTTATTATGGCCACCAAAATTTCGCTAGTTGGGATGCTCGCCGAGTATCGACCCCGTGAAGTGTCAAATAAATAGGCAGTTCATTTGATGGCATACGCCTTTCAATAGAAGCCCAATTCTGAAAACGCAACGGCCTACACACATCGGGCTCAATTTAGGTGCTGTCATGGAAACATGCATTAGCACAGATAACTTTGTAGGGCCCAAAATGCTAAGTCGGGCTGACGCCATCGAGGTTGACAGGACCTATAGTGAAATAGCAGCAGTAAACACGAAATTGACAATCACTTTTAGCAGCTTGCATGTAAAAGCACATTCGTGTGGTTGCATTGTTTACTTTGGTTATGCGGCTGAGGCAATTAGTGCGAATAAGAGAACGACTGCAAAACATCATTAGCTTAATAAAGGGAAAATGAGACATCCACGAAATCGTAGAAATTGCTACAAAGGAAACCGATACGGGTTGCTCGAAAGAAAAGCGTCGCAGTTGAAGAAAAAATTCTCCTGGTCAGACACTCGAGCCTGAGACCACTGTCTTTCCGGGGCAGTCGCTCTACTATCTGAGCTAACCAGGCGGCTAGCAGATGGCAAGGCAGGTTTCCTTTGTCGCAGATGCTACGATTGGGTGCATGTCTCATTGTTCCTTTATTAATTATGTATCTCCACCTTGCGGGTTTCCGTAGAACTATTATATGTCAAGATCATTAGCTTAGTTAGACCCAGAATGCTCATTCGGGCCGCCATTGTCGTGCTTGACGGGCCTCATGGTGAACAGCAATTGAGGCAAAATTGACCGCCATTGTTGGCAGCCTGCATGTCGAAATGAAAGCAAAAGCAGTCATGAAGAAGCCATCCTGAAGCATTACATGGACCTATATGCCAATAAACACAGCTGAGCATTAATTAAAAGAGAATGTTGACTCAGTTCACTCCACAGCAGTCACTGTTAATTTCGGTAAAGGGAACCTAAAGGCAAATATCAAGTCAAGCTGAAGTGATGGATTAGTGTTCGAGAATCTCTAAGGCGTAAATATCGCGAACCGAGCCTTAGTAATAAAACAATTGAGGTTAAAGCGGGGCATGGTTAGAGACTCCTCCGGGAGATTGAAGTACTTACCCTATGACGAAGCACTCCTCAGTTAAATTCTGTCACCAGTACTCAACTATTCATTGCAAAAAAAAAAAACACTCTTGTATTTTATTGTAAGACTAAATAAAATGCTACTTGTCCAGTGCTATTTCATTTTTTTTTTTTGAAAAAAAAGGACTAATTGAAGTTACCTTTGACGACGACGCAAGTGGTCGAAAGGTTTCGTTTTCGCTCGACTACGCGCCGTCCACGCTTTCGCGTTTCACCAGTTTGGCTATCGCGTAGTGCTGCAAAAGCTTTGCTGACCCTAGAGACTCTAACAAACTGCATGTAGCAGAGAATTAAACAGCCCAGTGATGCCGCAGGATGCCCGAACGGTGTACGCCGCTTGACAAGAAAGCAGCTGCTGCGGTGAATCTGCCGCTCTGTCTTGGCTCGGTAGCGCCGTCTATCGGGCACCATATTACTTACCGACGGCAGCAAACGATCGTGGTGCGTATGCAACGTCACCACTCCCCCGGTTGGGTGGTGGGAGATTTGAATTACGAAAAAGGCATTGGGACCCTTCAGATGCAATTTTCTGGTAAACTAAGTCTTTTCTTGGCACGAAACAAGCGTTGCGAGGTTTTCGGGATTGTAATTAAGCCGACCACGCCTACTTAGTATTTATCTTTAGTGTCCCTTTAAGTCACTTAATAAATAATGACACTGTAAGAACAGCGACATACCCATGTTGGCTATTTCTAGGTAGTCGTGCGGCCCCTACCCATCTTTACAGCCTGTCAATATGAATACTGCCAATTTGAATAGGCCCAAGATACTCATTCGGGCAACCACCATCGACTTGAAGGGCTCCGTGGAGACACTTGAAAGCCGCCGTTAGCAGTCTGTATTTCAAGGCGTATTGTTGTCGTACCCATTGTCTACTTTGTTTATCTGACTCGGGTAAATGATGCGAATGCAAGCATAATTATTAACCTTGAACAACACTGTGGGGCCCTAATTCCACATTTTTTGAACAACTGTGAACCTTGGTAATTATCTTGCACAAATGATACTGCAAGACAAGTACTGAGCCAGAAAATCACAGTGTAACGCGACGCAAGTTCTCTAGAAAAGCAGGAACCAGGTCAAGCTACTTGGATAGTAGTTTTCGGTTTTTGTGCTCGGCTGTGACGCAACTGCAGCTTCGCGCGCGGCTTCAGAAGTCAGCCACTTTAACATAATCCTACCTTCGAGAACAAAGACTTCATATATCATACGAAAAGTGCGCAGTGGTGGCATTTATCAGGAAATCAATGTCTCCATACGTGATATCCGTCAACAGACAACTGATCTCGTACAGCACGAGTCACAGATTTTTGGGGGTGGTCATTGACAAAAATCTCTCCTGGACCCCTCATGTGAATTATGTGAAAAACGCCTGACAGAAATTTGCCATATGTTTAAGTTCCTTGCAGGAAAGACCTGGGGAGTGCCAATACATTCTATGCTGCAACTGTACAGGGTCTTCTTTATTGGATTCCTGCGATACAGCCTACCGGTCATGTCCAACACCTGCAGAACTAACCTGAATATAATTCAAAGCATCCAAGCCCAAACCCTCAAGACATGTCTTGGTCTACCGCGGAGTGCGTCAACGACTGAAGTTATTGCACTTCGCTCAAGATTACACTATTAGAACGCACATTAGCATTGAAACAATGCGTGTGCACATAAGACACTGCGCCCGGACCCCTACGCACCACCTAGCAAGTCTCCCAGTAGATAGGCCCCACACGACATTCAGTGCGACTATCTTCGCGCACCGTGCTTCTCTCAGGTCAGGTTACACACCTGCGGCAAGGCCTTTCATTCCTCCATGGTGTATGCGCCGTACTCAAGTGAACCTTACAATCCCAGGACTTCAGAAAAAGTCGGACTTGCCATCATCAGCGCTCAAGGAACTAACTTTTCTTCTCTTGTACGAGAAATACAGCGACTGCACACACGTCTACACTGATGGATCAACTTCATCAACCAGTTCCGGTGGCACTGTAGTTATACCAGCAATGAGAATAACCAAGCGGTTCAAGACTTTCCATGTCACTACACCTACAGCTGCAGAGCTCGCGGCTCTCCGCGACGCGCTTCAAGTGATGAATGCTGAAAGTCCTAGAAAATGGGCCGTCTTCTGCGATTCAAGGCAGGCCTTGCAATGTGTGCAGTCGTTTCTCCGACATGGAACTCACTATCAGCTCACGTGTGAAATCGCGGAACTTGTTCATCACTTAAGAGAACAAGACCATGATATCTCTTTTCAGTGGATACCAGGTCATTGCGGTGTCATTGGAAATGATGAAGCCGATAAGGCAGCTCGGACGTCAAATCAAGAAAACCACTGCGTCCCCATTCCTCTCTCAAGGACCGACGCCGCGAGACAACTTGGCATTCTAGCACGCACGATCTCCTTCGCAGAGTGGAATACCGTACATACAAGGCGCACAGGACTGCACAGACTAAACCCGTCACTTCAACTCAGACCTCCAGCCGGTCTGCACCGACGTGAAGCGTCTCTTCTGTGTCGGTTATGGCTTGGAGTTGCCTTCACGAATGCCTACTCAGCGCTAATTGAAATGACTGATAGTCCTGCATGTGATGTTTGCGGATGCGAGGAGAACATTGACCACTTATTGTGCCATTGTCCTCAATTTCAAGCACAAAGAAAATCTTTGTCCAACACATTGACGAAATTAGATGATCGTCCTCTGAGTGAACAGACAATACTAGAGCACCGTCCCGACCGATCATCGGCTCAGAAGGCAGTGAAGGCACTTTTGTGTTTTCTCAGAACTCCTGGTTTGCGCGAGCGGCTTTAAAGGGAAGCTGAAGAGTCTGTAGAATTCAATAAGACGCTCATATACGGGTGCGGGAACCTTATAAACCATGAAGGTAAAATTTTGGGGGGGATTTTTCACTTAGGAGCGACGCAATCGTCGGTTAAAATTGCGCTGTAGATCCGCCCACCATCGAGCGCCGCGCGCTGCTGCTGACGCTGACGATGCGAGCGGAGACCGGAAACGGCGGCGTAGTGACGTCAACACTGGTGTTCCGCTCCTTCGCAGCCTCCGCGACCGTGCCTGACCGGGCTCATTTCTGCATGCGTGCCGTCCTAATCTGCTTCCCTCGACCCTACATTCCTTTATTTGTGTGCATATAGGAGTGGTAGTTGACGTGCGCAGCATCAATTGAACTTGTAGGCCGATCATGCCGGCGTTCTGTGCAGCCTGCGCTTGCGCGAACACCAGCGGCCGCGACGATGTTCCGATGTTCCATTAGTTCCTGCAAGACAAGAAGCTTTCAGCTAAGAGGGAGGGTGCTGTGAAGCGAAACAACTTCAAGCGCTCAAGAACAAGTGTTGTGCTCTAACCACTTCCGTGACGATTACTACCGGAGTTTATCAATAATGCGTGCTTTGGGTTCTCCTAAAATAAATAGTTAGCACGCTGAACGGAAAGTGCATGTTTATCGCCCACCCTTGACGCAGGTTTCATCGCCAAGCGCCGTGAATTTTCTATTCGTACGTGTGTTGTGAAGAAGCCTGCATGCAGCTACCATAACGCAGTGCAAGCGTAAAGTTTGCATGTGTTGGAAAGCCTGCTCACGCCAAGACGCTGCACTCCCCCTTCTCTCGCACACATAAGAAACCGACCATCTCACGTAGCCGACGGAATTCGCCGGTTACGAGTAGCGTGCGGTTGGCGCGCTGATGAAGGTTCTATACTACACGTGCTACAACAGCCGGTAAACTTTTCCCGCGTTTAAACCGTCTGTGTAGATTGCCGACAGCTTTGGAGTAGCGCACAAATGCTGAAGATCGCATCACCGCTTACGTTCTACGAGCAGGCATGCAGGATCATAACACTACAGTTGTTTGCCCGGAAACGTACTCACTGGAACGCTGAATGCAGCTTAGCAAGAAACATACTCGCCAAAGAACATTTCGAACACAAGGAGATGCTAACACTTCGCCTTCGTTCACGTGGAAAGCAGTGCTTGCACCAGCATTTTTTGCTTCTTGGAGAGGCCAGCTCTTCGCAATCGGCTCGTACATGTAGTATGTACGTATGTACGTACGTGTAGTATGTACAAGTATAAACCCCTTACAAGTGATCTTGAACGCGACAGCGACAGCGCTACAAGCGAGGCGATGGCTGTTGCGTTCACTCGTCGTCTGCAAGCCGAACTCCACGCGAGCGATGGCTTTGAGTGACGACTTCCCGGAACGAGGGCAGCAATATACGCGCCGAAACTAGCGTGACGCATGCTTTATCTATTTAAGTTGATGTATTTTACTGAAGAAGGAGCATAAAATATTTCTGAAGGTCTTGCACTAGGTTCTTATTCTTGCACGTGTAAAATTTCATAGTTTGCTCGTTCTGTACGACAAACAGCAGTATTTGAGTTATGTACATCCAGTTTCGGCTTCGCACAATTGGCTAGTCCCTCATAGCATTTCCGAGCGACGAGCGACGAGTTCTAGATTTCTAGAAACGAGCGATCGAGCGACAACACCGAGCGATTTGTTCAAGCGACGGCCCGTTTTGTCGCTCGAAGCCGTCGCCCGTCATCGTCGCGCGCAATATCGCTCTCGTAGAGTTTGGACTTAACGCCGAACTCCTCAGGGAAACGCAAGCTCTCGAAAATTTCCATGACCGTCTCAGCAAAACACCACCAAACTACTTTGCGCCGTGCTTCGTGTGTAGCGGCAGCAGTCGGTCCGGACGAACGCCATTGTTGACGTCACGAGGCGCCCGACCAATCACAGGCGGAAACGAGGCGCGCGAGCTGGGCGTGTCTGCTGCTGCACTTTTCGTCGAAATAAAATATGTTTGTGCTTTCTTTCACTCAATTTCGATGCGATATTCGAATTCAGAGGGTTGAAAACCACGGCGTACTGCTCATCACTCATTTTTTCTGGAAAACCTTTCAGCTTCCCTTTAACTCAAGTGCTGTCCGTACACGTATCTACACCTTCTCTCTCCCTTCTCTCTCTTTCCCTGCTCCCATCCCCCAGCTTAGGGTAGCCAACCAGACTATTGACTGGTTAACATCCCTGCCTTCCTGTATTCCTCTCTCTCTCTCTCTATGTTTTTGTGCTAGTATCTTTTGTCGTTCCTTATACCAATAAATGCTGAGTAAAGTAGAACACGCTTTATAGAGGCGTTTTGTTCATCGCAGAAGCCCTAGGCAAACCAACGGCTAGACTCTCACAATAAAGTTGGTGAAGTAACAAATGGTGAAAGTTGCAAAAGATCTCGAGCACTGCATTGCTAGGTTCAATCCGCTGAAAGATATCTTTGTTGAGATGAATGTGTGAGGCAGTGAATAACATCCCTCTGAATAAGGTTATCAGCGTTAAAAATGGTTACCGCCATATGTAATGGACAGAGAAACGGTATGCTTACTGCGATAGGAGGCGTGCAAAAGGAAACAATATAACAAGGTGCTGTTTCATAATCTGGCACCCTTTCATGTGTGATTCTGGCGAGTTGCCGCGTGCGCTGATGCATAAGCACGTAAACAGGGGTAAGAGGTAAACTTATAGTGCAACCCACGTGACGCTTTTAACATAATGTATGTGTGAACTTTTCTGTTCTCATAGCTGATAGAGCTTTTCCTTGCGCAAGTTGGTTAATCACATCACGGCAACATACCATAAGCAGACAGAATAGTAGCAGAAAACACAGCGAGAAAGCAGACTGAGAAGGCAAGGTAGACGAGAGAGGAATGCTTTGATGAGATCGACGAGGCCAGCCCTGCTATTCACGGTATTTGGTGCTTTGAATGAGAAGAGTTGATGAAACTGCCGAAAAAGAAACGTGACTGAAAGGAAACTTACAAAAACAAACGCAAGTATCAAATAAAAGGACAGAAATAAAAATAAACAAAAACACGGATTGAAGCACGCACATATTCCCGCACATGAACACAAACTCGAGCTTGAAAACTAAGAAAACTTCAAATACAAGCAAATATAGGAAGTGAGAAATATACGAAAACATGCAAGAAAACGCATGAACATATTTACACACAAACGCAAATAGAGGCATCATGTAGTCCTTCACAAGCTGCAGTGCCTACCTTATCCAGTGTTCATTTTTCTTTCCTTTTTGCACCGTTTTTCGCTGCGACGCGAATTTATGCCAAGATGCATTGGAAACGTGCTTGTTTAAAGGTCATATAATTTTATACAACGGCGTACTGGGGCATACATTAAGGAAAGAAACACTGCGTCCAAACATATGACTGTAACTAATTCAAAGACATTCGCTCAAGCAGAGCGTGTTAGTCGCCATTTGTCAGCATAAGAGTATAGCAGTCAATTGACGGAGCTACACAACGCTCGAATGACACTGATAGACGCTCAGCCATCTTGCAAAACTGCTGCCAACTATCGCTTGCGCACTGAGGTGGCAGCAACGAATTTTTGCATCAGAGGTTGGTCTCAGACACGTTTTCTGTTGAGAAACTTGTAGGTTTGTTTAATCCGCGTACGCTTTTCTTATTTATGCTGAGAATGGTTTTTCTCCATCCCCTCGTCCAACGAGAAACGCAGCGACACAGCACACCAACACAACTCCCGCTTCCAGTAGGCAACTAGATTTTAAACTTTCCTCACCGTAACTTCGCTCTCAGAGGAAACAAAACACCATGGAACAAACACGAAGACTTTTTTTTTTTTTTTTTTGCAGCGCTGAGTCGCTGTAGCGTCCCGTTTTCGTACGAAGCATAGAGCAGCGTCACTGCTGCTCGCTGCAATCTTTCTTCGCCTGATCACAGCTCGGAAAAAACGCATGCGACAAATGCGGCATCATAAGATCGTTATAATACTTCCGGCATGATAGACTACCACACAAAGTTTGGGAATTCACTCTGACGAGGTGCATATGTACACAATTGACGACTCCGGTTAGAACCAGTCCGACGTGCGGGCGGGCCATATTCTCCGTCGGCGGGGTCACCGGCCATCCGGCTCATAACGCCAGTGTAGAGCGCGCGCTCATTCATGGAGGTTCGACTACATACGCCTTTGAGGGACAAATGCCACTTGCTTCTAAAGTGGCATCCGACTATATTTCGTAATAAATATAATTTTCAATACGCAATAATATCGCAATGGGTTGTACGATTAGCAGTATCCACATCAATACACCACCTCTTCTGCGTTTTCCCGCAGCACTGCAGCACGAAACTTAACGTAGGATGTTAGAATACTAAAGAAAAGTAGCCTTCCTCGGCTAATGGCTCAGGGTCCGCTGAACGCTGCTGCGCCACTTGTTCGTTACTTCGGGCTGCAATATTAGGCTTTCGCTTATAAGTTTCCCGACCAGAAAAAAAAGTATTGTGCCATTAGATTTTAGCTTGAGGTTTACTGTACTTTCCGCTCAGACTATAGGCACCACGATGTCGCATGGACATAGCTGCTCAGCGGGATCAGCAGTGAGCAACGTTACTAGAAGAAAACATAGTGTGCGAGAGCACAGCATTTATGCCAGCTGCAGAAAGCAGAATGCGGCTGGACCTCCGTGGTCAAGGAGATTAAACGGAGCATGACGGTGCGTCCCCTTGGCTTCATTGTTTTATTAACGTAGCGCTTATATAGACACTAGGGGCGTGATCGCGTCGTCGCAGTCTTTACTATGCGTACGCATTACATTATAGTACCTGATATAAGGTCAAATATCGCGGACAAAGTGGCCATTTGTTCAATAAACTTATTGACTTTTTACTTGCACGAACACATCACGCCTAGTTTTTTCAAACATTCAAGGCTCCAGATTCGTATATGCGCTTCGTTTATTCTTCCACATAATCCCCCGAATGCATACATTTCAACTATCCTTACCTGAAGGCTGTAGTATTTAGGATAACAAGGAACGTGGCGAGGAAAACTTTTATTTTACCTACGCATCAGTGATTTTCACGTTGGGGAGTTCCAAATGACCACCGCCCCAAGTGCGACAGAAAGGAGACGCCATGTATTAGTGCTTTGCAGCAAAGAGAATCTGACTTTGGTACAGCGGTCTCTTTCGCCTCTGTGCCCTTTGCACAGCTGGTAATAACGGCCGCCTTGTATGTTTTGTGGCGACGCCACTGCTTAGCATAAGTCCGCCATCAAGCTCTGCGAGTGGTCTACCCTCAATTTCAGAAAGCGTGGCTAATGATGTGGAACTTTGAAGGACAGCTGGGAGAAAGCGAGAAAGGCACCTTTGTGTGACGGTAGAACATTCGTTCCTTTAAACTGAGCAAAGCGCAGCTGGAATTTGCAGTAGTTACGTACTAAGCATCTCGGGCATAGTTGACGCCATGAACTCCTGACTGAATATTAGCACCTCAAGCTAGCTGGCATTCTGAGATTCTGACATTTTCACCTTATCGATAATTTATGATGGTTTTTGTCAATAATGGAAGCCTCACAAGATATTGTCACCCTCAAGTGGAAAAACTGTACGTTAAGAACAAAACATTTCGCACTAAGATATGTTCGCATCACGACATTTTGGAGCATTCGCCTCGCTTCGCGGTTTCCAAGTTAGCGATGATATGCTGAAAGAAAGGTCAGCGGCTTACATTCACAATTATTAAGGGCATATTTGAACGTTTCACAAGTACACCCTTTACATCTGATATTTAGTGACGTATGTCTCGATGAGCATCCATAAGGCGGAGTTCGCCGTGAAGGAACACGCCACTTATTTTCGATTATATATAGGACGCGTCTGACTCGAGCACATTGATTGTTACACCTCAGCCTGGCATTCACTACTTTAGTTCGTGAGCAACAATGGAAATATTGCTGCGTACGGTAATCTGTATGCTTTTGGTTTCCACGATCGCCGGTACATATCCTCAACATATAATCACAGGCCATGGAACAGTAGGAGAACTCTACAAAGTAAGATGATTGTTTGCACAAATTTCCTTGAGTTACTTTTGCTCAAAGCCTTCCGTTCTGTGTTTACAGAGAACAGTATGACCAAAGAACTTACTTATTAGGCTTTTATAAGAATAGCCGTTCGCTGTTTTTACACTTTTGTAATCAACTGAGAATAAATTTTCGAAGGGCCTTTTGTGCATATGCGCATGGGACCAGTGAAAACACGTAATATTCTGTCAGGAAAGCGACAGGTTTTGTGCACTGCGAACTGCGGTTTACAGTTTGATAATTTTCATTGTGTATTGAAAAGATGTTTCTTCTCATTCTGGAAAGCACATACATGTCCCCAATTATTAACTAGCTCCATCTCCTGCCGAAATTCTGGATTAGTTTTAAAACCGGTTTTGTTAAACCAGATGCTCCAGTTTATGGCGACATCAAACCTTTGACGGCTTGTAACTGGTGAGAGGTGAAAGCACATTAATTCCATTTTTGAGATATTTGGCAAATGGTAAGGATGTTTTCTTGTGTTTATAACTCACCCCCATGCATTAGAGGGTTTGAGAGATTTAATGCACCGATAAAGATGGGTGATGTATTTACAGCGAAGCTGTATACCTGTGGCCCCTCATGCATATATCGTGTCCGTGGGCGAAAACTCAGCCGATCAGCGGGAGGCTCGCACCGAGTGCGCAACTGGTTTCCTTGCCGCGCCACCAGATGGCACTCGCCTCCGTGCATCCGGCAGCGGTGGCGCCGGCCGTGCGGAGGAGAGAACAAAAAGAACCAGAGAGCTCGCCTTCGCACGTAGCGTTCGCCGTGAGCGTTTCCCGGTAAAGACTACGGTTGCATAAGCTGCAGCTGCCGGGATGCGGCAAATGTAGCATACGAAGCAGGGAGTGATGTAACTACACGATCGTATGTAAAAGAAGAACCCACCTAGCAACTGATTTGCGTTGTGACAGTGCTATGGAGATGCCACGCATAATGAGAAGTCCCGAAGAGTAGCTTGCATACGAGGCGCGGCGAAAGTGTGGTTAAGTGCATTTCTCTTGCCTCTGGTCCGCTCTTTGTAGGTGCATGAAGTAGCGGCGCAAGGCAAGTGGCTGGCCGTCAATACGTCTTGGGCCAATAATTTTGTAGATTGCATATCAATGTTGAAATCACAATAATTTTAAGCTAAACTGATTAGTACACTGATGTGGCACTAACTGGAACATTCGTGGGGCCGCTGGCTCACTGCTGTTCTTGAGGCTGGGCTTGGGCGCTCGGCCTTTGTCCGGTTCCCACTTGGAAATATTTGTTACGTTTCCCGAACAGCTAAAGCGGTATCCTCGAGCAATCTTATTCGTGGGTACGATACCATACGCGACATTACCCACTACTCGGCACAGGACGCGCCCTATTGCACCGCCAAATCCGTCGGATATGTCCGATGCCGAGACACGTGTGAATGCATCAGCCTGAAGCACTCGCCTTTGAAGGCAGCTGCCAGAGAAAAGGAAAAGGCTCACAGATAGAGAGAACATTGGGCTCATGGAAGCCTCATGCGCCCTTCCGGCCTGTGCTGAAACGCTAACCATACGCTTCATGTTATTCGAGCGCCATAGCAGGAAAGTTCCTCTGGCACGAGTAGTACGGCAACGTCTAATGGCTCATTCACACCGGCGACTGACAGTGGTCGCGCGACCAAGTTGGTTGCAAAGCGACCAGTCACAAATGGTCGCGAATGGTCGCGTTGCTCGAAAAGCGACCATTTTGGGCCAGTCGCCCACTGCGCGATTTTTCAGCCGCGCGACCGTGGTCGCAAAACTGATAAACTAATCAGCAGCGCACCGGAAGTGATCTTTCATGTGTCTACATCCGGCCTCCTCCCGCGTCGCAGCAAATTCCACGTAGATTCCGAGAGTTATCGCTGAGCTGAGTTATCGCGAGAGTTATCGCTGGATTGCGACTTGCGGGTCGCGCTCAGCCGGGCTTGCCAGTGTGAACATCAGTCGCCTTTGGTCGTTTTTTCATGGCGAGTCACAAATGGTCGCGCGACCTCCTCAAGTCGCCGGTGTGAATGAGCCATAAGTCCGCTTTCGCCGCTCACAACCTCTTGTATGGATCATGAGTGCCTTTTTGCCGCTCTATAACGTGTGCGTTTACTGCGCAGTCCCGCCTGTCCTCTTGCCAGCATGGTGAGGAATGAGGCCCCACTGCCTAGTAGCGAAATGTGGCGATAAAGAGCATTTTCTCAGGTTGTACCGGCGAGTACGCCGATTGAGACCCGCCGTTAGACCTGCTGTGTACCTTGCTGTTCCCAGTTGATGCACCTGGCAACGAAATATCAGCTACTTGATGATGTACCTGTCTGTTTGAGCGGTCGTATTAGAAAGCGTTGTCCAGGACGGCCGAAACTTAGTTGGGGTGAAGAAATTAAAAAAAAAAAAGAAACTACAGGCTAAATTTGGAATCAACTAGCACAAGACAGGGATAATTGGAGATCGCTTGGAGTGGTCTTCGTCCGATCAGACATAAAAATAGGCTGGGGATGATGATTATTATGATGATAATGATCATCGTGCATTCTGTCCAGCGCATGCTTTCACCAAGTTCGAGCAAACATGAAAAATGCTTTGGCTCATCATAGCGCGCAGTAGCGTAGCGTAATCAAAAATACCTAATCAAGAGTTGTCCTGGGCTTCACATTTCGGTTCATCCGCTCGGTGGGATTTTCATGAGGGCGATCGGTCATCGTTTTGTGGTGCTTTATGCCAAGGGCTGGAGAGACATCGACAAACGCCTTGGTCATGAAATAAATTGCGTTGTCGTTTATCAATTTTGCTGGAACGTCAACGTGGCTGAATAGCACGAGTAAATTATCCCCTACGGCACGCACAGTTAGCTTCCGAAGCAGAAGTTACACCCACTTCGTACAACGTTCTGTGACGACCAGTAGGCAATGTATAATCCTATGACTTCTTCGGTAAGGTCCTGTAACGTCGCAAGCTGCGATTTGCCGGGGTAGCTTGCTGTCGATAGGCTGCATAAGCTTGGATGTTTTTTTCCACCACGACGGTTTACGCTTTGGAGACGCGGCATTAAGGAAAATACGGAAGTTCATACAGTGTGATGCCTGGCCAGGTAGCCGTTCGACACAAATGAAGATAATTCCGTGGCCATTCACATGTCCTGCCAACTCCGAGTCATGAAAGTAGCTCAAGGACGCCCTCCGCAGACTTCAGGGACTCACCACCTTAAAGGACTCATGAGAATCATTTTCACATAAGATGTATCGCAGAAGCAATCTGTCAGCATCCAGTAGATATGAATCCAACGCACCTAATACAATGTGCATCGCACCCGGAGCCAACAGGAATACCAGCTGTGAGTTCGCGCTCGGCGGCTTTCCTGCCTTGCTCAATTTTGGAGCTGCGCTTTCTTAAAGCTCGCCAACTATAGCGTGACCAAATCATACATTTCGCATTGCTTCCAGAAGCTCTTGTTCACAGAGCACAACATCCTCAGCGTTATCTGATCCTAATAGGTACACGCTTTCATTCGTTCACGGCCGCCCCCCTTAGGGGCTTCGTCACCTCGTAAACTCACTCCGTTGGGACATCCGATACCGGGGTACGGCTTCGTTCGGAAGAGTTTCCTTGGAGGGATGCCGATGAAAGGTGTCCAGGTATGAAACAGGGGTGCACGACAGGGCACAGGCCCCCACGCTCAGGCTGCCCTTCCGATAGCGAACAAGAATGTTCTAGCTCTGTGCCATCAGTGCCCAGCGCGTGAGGCGGCACGAGAGCTTGCGCAAGTGTTTTAGCTAAGTGAAGGCTATCTGATCAGTTTCAACGACGAAGGGCACTCCGCCGAGATAGTTATCGAACTTACGCAGACTGAAGAATATTTCTTGGCACTCACGTTAGTGTGACGAATGCTTACGTTCTGCGGATATAACAGACCTGCTAGCAAAGGCCGAACATGTTTTCATGCTCTTGGAGCAGCCCCGCATCTACGCCTAGGTTTTTCAAATCGGTTTGGACAACGAAGACCTTTTTCAGGTTGGACAGCTTCTGCTCCGCTGTAACACCGGCATCGCACGAATGAATCCTGTTCCGGATTCAATTTGTACGACGCTATTGACAATGATCGCTGCTACATGTTCCAGCGATCCGGCTCAAGTTTTCCCAAGTTTAAAGTGCACCTGCTTTAGGTACATTGTGTTTTGTGTCTGCGCGGTGACCGTTGAGTCCTGTATGAATTTGCTGTCGGGTCTCAACCATGTATTGTTTGCTAGAAGTTGCACATTCTAGACAGTAGACTGCGTTGCTTGATGTGCAGATGAAACTGGAAGTTACCTTGAGTGAGTAATTCGACTCTGTACTTTGTACTGCAGCAATAGATTGAATAAGTTTGCATGTAGAACACCCAGGGTAGCCACAGGGACCAGTTGCTAACTTCGCCTTTGTTCTTAGTTTTGCATGTACAAGAATATTCATCAGTTAGTGTAGCCTCTGTAGGCTACTCTGGGTGGGTCAGGAAAAATCTTCAGTTTGTGGTTGCTGGTGAGAATCGGGTTGTATTTACTGAGGATGTTGTTCATGTTTGGAAGTCCGTTTGAGAATTTAGTTTTAAGAAGAGGTGTTGTTGTTCTTGTGATCCTAGGGTGGAGCTTGAGGGCCTTGGCTCGATCAAATTTGCTTGCATCGGTGTAGGCTTTTTTACGGCACCCTTTGGGTGGTTCCGGCTTGGTAGGCTTTCTTTAAGAATATCTAGTCTATCTATGTAGTCTTGGTTTTCAAAGCAAATGCGACGTAGTCGTGTGGCTTGGCCTTTAAAGATGCCTTGTTTGCAATGGCTGAAATGGTGGCTCGTACTCTCTTAGGCAAAGATACACCCTTTGGGGGGCATCTTTGCCACACAACGATAATCGTCATCTCACTTGCTTGCTTTCGTTTCTTGAAAATGCCGCGCCCGCTACTTTCCTGTCGGGAATGCTATGTCATGCTGATAATGCTCATGCCCTTCCTTGCTGGGAAGTACCGGGCTCGCCGCGTTAGAGAAAGGAAATGCAGACTAGACAGATGACGATTATTGCTGTGTGGCGAAAGGGTGTAATATTGCTTAAGAGTGTATATTCTAGGTACGGCTGTTTGTCAAAAGGTTACTTATACAGCGTTGTCTTTAGTGTCCCATTCTCAATGTATACTGTTGTGTCCAGAAAGCTTATGCACTCCGTTGAAGACTCTGATGTGACTTTTTTGTTGGGTGAAAAGAATTCACAAATGATAGATATCTATCTAGACTGACTTGGCCATGTCCCCTTATTATGAATATGTCGTCTATGTATCGTAGATATGTGGGGGGCTTGCCAGTGCAGCGCGATAGGAAATCTATTTCTAGAATTTTTCTACTTGCCAAATAACGATACTGGAAGTACAGTTAGTTATGGTAGTTATGGAAGTATAGTTGTTTGACCAGTAGAAAAATACAAGCACGAGGCTTAGGGACAACTAAACAACCCAGCACACTACCGTAAGCTAGATAACGATCCGACATTATCCTACACAGTGACAATCACTAACAGGCTGAAATCAGTTTTGGCTGATGAATTGATAACACCGTCAGAATACAAATTTCTTAAACCAAGCAACAAAACTGCCGGGCGCTTCTACCTCTTTTCAAAAATTTATAAAATTCCATCTACTGAACCGCTAATATCCCAGGGCGCCCGATAGTATCAAACAACAACACCGCGACAGAGAGCATCTCCACGTTCCTTAACCACTTCCTTGGTGACTTTCCCAAAACACTTCCGTCATTTGTACAAGATACGCCCCACCTACTGAGAATTGTGGAGGACATTAGCACTATAAGCACACTGCCCCAAAACATAATTCTCGCAACACTAGACATCACGCCCCTGAAGACCAACACCCCAATTCCCGATGATTTATCTTCGACAAAACAAACGCTGTCTAAACACAATGCACAACACTATTGAAGTCTACTTGGCTCTCCTTGAATTATTTCTAACATATAACTACTTCGAATTGGCGGAGAGTTACTAGCTACATATACGTGGGAAAAGTGTGGGAACGCCTTTGCACCAACCTACGCAAACATATTTATGGGTATTCCAGAAACAGATTTCCTATCGCACTCCACTGACAAGCCCTGCACATACAAACGATATATAGACGACATAGTCATAATATGGGGACATGCTCAAGACAGTCTAGATAAATACCTAGCATTTCTAAATTCCTTTCACCAAACCATAAAATTCACATCAGAGCCTTCGACGGAGAGCATAAACTTTCTGGGCACAACAATGTGTATTGACAATAGCACACTAAAGACAAGCTGTATAGGAAATCTTTCGGCAAACAGTAGCACCTAGAACGTACGAGTCACCATCCCAGACACTGCAAGCAGAGCATCTTTAAAAGCCAAGCCACACGACTACGTCAAATTTGCACTGAAAACCAAGACTACATAGATAGACGCGATCACTTTAAGGAAACCCTCTCAAACCGGAGCCACCGAATAGGTGCTTTTCAAAAAGGCCAATCCGATGCAACCAAATTTGATCGAGCGGAGGTCCTCAAGCCCCGCCCTAGGATCACAAAATCAACAACGCCTCTTCTTACTACTAAATTCTCAAACACACTCCCAAATGTGAACAACATCCTCAGTAAGTACTACCCCATTCTCACCAGAAACCAGAAGCTTAAGATCTTTCCTGACCCACCCAGAGTATCCTACAGACGCAACACTAGTTTTAAGCATATTCTTGTACACGCCAAACTAAGGATAAAGACGAAGCTAGAAACCAGTCCCTGTGGCCGCCCCAGGTGTTCTGCATGCAAAGATATTCAATCTACTGCTGCAGTCAAAAGTACAGAGCCGAATTACTCACACAAGGTAACATCCAATTTCACCTGCACATTAAGCAAGGTAGCCCACTGTCAAAAATGTGCCGCTTGTAGCAGACAATACATAGGTGAAACTGCACAGAAAATTCATACAAGAATCAACGATCACCGCGCAGACGCAGAACACAATTTACCTAAAGCAGTAGCCAGCCACTTCAATGAACAAGGTCATATATTCGACAAAGCAAGGCTCTATGTACTACAAATAAATTTCCGTTCACCTCGCGAGAAGAAGTATACGGAATCATACCTCATACACAAATTTAAATGCCTACACCCGAAGAGAACTTGGCCCATGGCCACTTAGAATCTCAAAAAGCGGTAACTTAAATTTGAATTTCTTATATCATCAACCAAGAAACAAAACACATTGTGCCACCAGCTAACCCTAATTCCCTTAACCTCGTCTATTCCTCCATTTGCATTTTTTTTCTGCTTACTACTCAATTTAATATACTCTCACGTTTTTACGAATATATCAACTGTACGACCCCTTTTCCCATATACACCTGCACCCGCCCGCTTTTACTTATGTCACCCTCCTATTTGTTATTCTGGTTTCAGTTCCCCCACCCTTTTTGTTTGGTTGTTATTCTTTGTCGGTTTTTTAATTTATTTTTGAGACACCCTCACCAACACATTCCAAAGTCCCAGATGCCAGAGTACCTTTTTCGTCGCCTTAGTCACACAGTGTGTCGACACTTCTGTATACCGCCGTGACGATGCCTACGCAGAGCTACTGGGGCTAACGTCTCTTGAAAGAGCAAGCCGCTGCCTTCGAGCTACCCCATGCATTGCGCCAAGACTCCTTGCCGTCGTCTCGACTCCTTAAAAATTACCCGACGCATTGCTGCTACGCTACTGAAGTCATTCTTTCAACTGATGTCTTTTTGGGTCTTTTTGTTCCTCGCGCAATGATCGACTGACCATCTCTTCTAAATCCACAAAAGCATGCCGTTAACGACACCCCTGAATGCTCCCTAACCTCCTGCTCCCCCAACACCCTACCAAGCCCTACTTTTTCTTTTCTTATTCTTTTCCCTATTCGAGTACCTTTTTCTGCTTTTCTTTCTTTTTCTCCCCGCCTTCCCACTCTCCCGCTCTTGTCCCCTCTTCTTATGAACCACGCTTACAGACGTCAGGCCACAGCGCTCATTCTCTTTGATGTCTCTCTACAACCAGCCGCCACCGACAACAACCGCACGTGACGTCACTTGCTAACCCGTTAAAATAACATGCCGAGGATGACGAGGCTGCCTTTGACGAAGATAGGTCCTCCTATCGAAACGTTGAACAGCCTTTCTGAGGTACCCTATCCCTATTTATAATCTTTACACCTTTTCAATTGTATGACGCGGTCGAAAAGCGCCCTCCAAGTTGCCGGTGCTGCAATGTTACTCCCAGGATACGTGCCATTGCGTACTGGAGGAGCTGTGGCACGCTAATAATAGTCATGATTTCTTTGCGATGTTCACCCAGCTTTCCACGTCAACCAGAGACAAAAGGAACGCACTCCACGGCATGAACATCGCTGGTACACATTTGGCTGGTTCCCACGCATAGGACGAGTTTGCAGCGTGACACAAGCTATTTTTAAGCACTCATGCGCACGCGAACTAAGTCACATTTCATTACAGCAAACACAAAACACACGATCAGACAAGCGCATCGTTGCAGCTCGCACAATCGACCGACTCGTTGTAAACAAAGCAACAGGCTGAATGGATGGATGCTATGAGCGCCCTCATTGAAAAGGGGTGGTGGGTGGCACCACCAACAGGTCGCATGGGGCCAGCGCAATCTGTGGACTTGTGTGGTTTCTATGGCCTCTGTGATGCCTAAAATATTAAGCAGTACACTTATGTTTTGGGCCGTATTGCACCCAGCTACGTATAGATGTCGCGAGACAAAACGAACCACAGATAAGTCTATATTGTGCGCTATAGTTTAGCATATATAGAAATAAATTCTATGACGCATTTTCAATTTTGAATAGTTTCTGCTGTCTGAAGCCAGCAAAAGCATGACCTTCGATGTTGGAAAAGGTTATCCTTATAAAAAGCCGTCACTGTAGCGTTATTCGAACGATTTGTACTTCGGTCACCTCTCTTAAAACCCGTGAATTACATTTTCTGCTACTCCCTGCGCTACCTGTGCCATCCCTTCATTTTAAATCACTTCCTGTTGTCGTTAACATCAACTGTATAGCCTCAGACATTGTTGACGCGATCTCCGAGGTACACATGTGCAGTGTGCGATGTTTCAGTGCGCGTGGCGGCAGTGTCAGTCGGACAGCATTAAATCTGCTCGTGTCGTCCGTATCATGCTTTAGTGTCAGTCTGTTTCATGGGCGCGGGTTGCGCTCTTGTCGTTCGTGCCTTCTGTGTTTATAGGGAGACCCACGAAGATTCCTCGAAAAACCCACATCTCTCAGCAGCGTGCATGTGTCCTATGTGGTATGTGGCAGAAATGTGCGCCGGCGTACGATGTGCTTCCAACCATGTACTACAGTGCGTTCCAGCAAATAGACGCTGCCGCTTGCACGCAGTTTTCTTTGTCACGATCCTGCCAATCTGCACAATTGCCGGTTGCCACTTAAGACAAGCAACATGGCCAAAAAACCAAACTACGCAACAGAAGGCACACGCTATAGGTTTGCACGGTTTAGCAAAAGTGTTAACGGGGCAGCACGAACTCACAGTGCTCTTGAAAAAAAGAAAAAAAACGGTGCTTTGTGCCTAGCCCGGACAAATCGGAATCGTTTCCAGAGCGTGCATCACCTCCTTTTTTTTTATTTAAGCAATAGATTCATGGCGGGGGATTGCGCAAGGAACTAAAAACGCAGTACAAGGTGCTCAAGCTGCGTTATATTGTTTTCTTCATTTCTGTCCCTTAGAGTGCCCCCAACCACGAATCTAAACCACTCCCACCAAATGCTAAGGGTTTGGCTCCCACCCAAGGTCATGGGTTCGAGTGCCTAAATAAACTATATCTTATGCAACGGGACCTTAATTGACATCGTCTTCAATAACACTAAAGGTCGTGGGTTAGAGTGCCTTATTTACTATACCTTAACTAACTGTGCCTTAATTAATATTGCCTTCATTAACACCAAAGGTCGTGGGTTCAACTTCCACCAAAGATCCTGGGTTCGAGTGCATTAATTCACTCTATTTTAGTTACCTGTGTCTTAATTACCATCGCCTTCATTAACGCCAAGGTCGTGGGCTCGACTCCTATCAAAGTTCGTAGGTTTCAGTACCTTTATTAACACCATAGGCAGTGAGGTAGTGGGTTCGACTCCCATAAAAGGTCTAAGATTTCTAACGTTTTGCACATCGCGTGCTTACGCCGACAATGCCGGATTTTCCACCTCATGAGACATTTAATGCTATCGCATTAGAAAGAATTTTTCACGACTTGGCATCGTACCCCACATTATATGATGTGCTTTGACACTAGCAATAACAAAATAAGCTGTCTGCTACTCTCATCAGAAATCCTAAGGTGCATTGCCATTTGAATCTCTCATGTACTTGCGATGCCAAACAACAATGGCCGATGCATTTCTTATGAAAGTGTGATGTTAGGAATGCATAACGTTCTCATCAGAACCTCATTGTTCATTTTCATAGGGGTGTGCTCAGGCAGCGAGAAGGTGTAACAATTTCACAAAAATGACGCGAATGTTTCGACGAAAACCAATCCAACATCCCTAAAGCAACCACAATATCGAAGTTCTCGTCGGAGGAAAGGAATAAAGCTGTTAAAGAAGCCCTTTCCTGTGATCACTCTGAGAAAGCACTGCGCGATTTAAGCTCCTTACAAAGGAAGCAAGGCGACAACCTCGTACTAAAAAAAATTAAGAATGGTTCTGCATGAAGCAACTAGCGACTCTCCGACATGCGTGAAGCCATGCATAAGATAGATTTAAAAAATCATGCGCCATTTCACTCTGCGAAGGCGGATGACCAGGTAAGCTGGTCCTCGAGCGCGTAGAGAGCGTGTAGCGTAGCGGTTATAAAGATGACACTGCCTTTTACTGAGAAAGCTTATGGAAAATTCAGGCGCATTTCGCAGTCAGCGTCATCGGGAGGCTCCAAGTCAAAGGACGATAAAATCGTTGTCGCGCGCCGTGTGCTGTATGTGCGAGTCAAGCGTGCGAGGGTGAACCGGCGATCGCGGCTCAATCTGGCACACGGAACAGAGGAAAGCAGGGAGGAAGCGCACCGTATTCCGTTATGGGCAAGGCTTCGCGGGGAGGGGAGAAAAAGGGGGGTGCTTTCTACTCCAGGCTAAGCCCGCGCGGGCTCAGCGAGGCCACTGTATCTGGAAATCAATCTGCGGCTGGTACAGAGTACGCGCTGCGCTGTGTTTTCGCCGCTTTGTTCGTGTTGATACAAGCTGCAGCATGAAGATCAATTCACTCGTTGCTACTGCTGCGTTTCCTAGATGCAGCGTTATGACAGGGTGTTTCCGTGGTCATCAAGTCAGATGCGGTCGTGGGTGGTGGTAACAACTTTATTGAGGCTCTGCTCAGTTATGGTCTGGCAGGCCCGAGTCCTAGGATGGCCCCTCACGAGGAGCTACCCTTTCGGCCCAGGCGACGAGCACTTTTGTACTTTTTCATCCGGCGTTCTGAGCAGCTCCTGCCACGTCTGTTGTGAGGGAGCTGGCAGGAGCGACCTTGGAGGGGGTAAGCCCTCGCACCCCCAAAGAATGTGATTTTGGGTAGCTAATGTTTGATTTTTGCAGTTTTGACATATGCGGTCGTGTTCTTTTTTTTTTGTGCGCCCATGACACCATGCTTGTTAATTTAGTTAGTAGGCCCATGTTTACAAGTTTACAGGGTCGATAGAACTACTATAGTTACATCGTATGGCTGTCCACTGATTTACTATCGCAATCGCAACTTAAACTTAATAACTGTTTAAAGGCGTTAAGCGGATGGCGCTACAAATGGAGTATGGAAATAAATTATTCTAAATCAGCATATACACATATTACCACACAAAAAGGGGGCCGTATTTTGTTTCCATATACTATTGGTGACTAGTGTCTGATGAATACTAGTCAGTTTAAATACCTGGGAATAACGTTAACAGAAAACTTATCGTGGAGCATACATATAGATAATCTTCGTTCAAAAGCATACGGGAGGTTATCTTTCTTGCGAAAAAATTGGAGGGTGCTTCATGCGATGTACGAATCGCCGCTTACAAAACTTTTGTAAGGCCACTTCTTAAGTACGCGTCAGAGGTATCGAGCCCTCACCAAGGTTATCTGAAAAAACAACTAGAGAAAATTCAGAGGTACGCGGTGCGCTTTATATGCTCCCGACATCGAAGGACTGATTCAGTCACAGAAATGCTCCGTTTTTCTATACTGGACCTGCTAGAAACGCGTAGACAGAAAAATCGATTGAAATAATTATTCCAAATACCCCAAGGGCAAATAAATATTAGGAAGGAAACATACATACTGGCACCTGGCAAACGGAGCTCCAGAACCAACCATAATCGATCTATCCCAGCTTATACCACTCACACTAATACATTCAGGCACTCCTTCTTCCGCAACGTGACTGAAATGTGGAACAAGTTACCGATGTGTGTAGTGGAACATGCTGTCTCTCCCAATTCAAACAAACTCTGGATGACTATCTGTGCGAGTGCGCCGCTTGATTTCGATGTATTCTGTGTTTGTGATTATTGCACATGTTCTTTTCTTTTATATTTTTTCATAACCCCCTCTGTACGGACCCTCGCAAGGGGGTTGACCGTATTGTTAAATAAATAAATAAATCGATGCTTGGTCTATCGGACGAAACTACGACTTTGCATTTATTTTGGTTGAGCAAATCCAGTAACAGGGCAACAGGCCATGGGACAATCAGACTACAAAGAAAAACGTCAGCAGACGACAGCCATTTTCTTCCATGACTGGCAGGATATGCTTATTCTAAACCCCAGAATATCATCAATCTTGTGCGAAATGAAGTGACTCACGTCTTCCAGTCGCTTCGTGTCTTGTTCTTTCTATCTTCGCCTCTTCTCATTTGAGAAGCCCTTCATAGGCGTCTGTGAACACAGCGCAAGAATTGCCTTCCAGCCAACGGCGGTCTTACGGTGCTCCACGCGTGCTATACAGTAGTAACGTCAACGTGACAGTATGAAACGTCGACTACAGTGGCCTGGTATCGCGAATTGAACAATATGAAACGTGCATGACGCTGAGCGTGGTCAGTCAAACGCGTCGGATCAGCAAGCTAAGCATTACCGCTGCTCGAATTAGGTTTTATTTTGTGCTCTCCCGCAGGCGCACAATTCTATCGCCTAATCCAATTTGTTTGGTTGAATCTATAATATTTGTGTTTAATTAGCGGTCGAGTGCTTATCGTAGTGGTTCTACGGAAGGGCTGAATGAGTTTCGTATGAAAGCTTTGGTGCCTGCACCATTCGGCTGACACCTCAAGATATTCTTTCATTTTTGTGCAACTTTCATATTTCTGTGTCACTTCCATAGCCACAGCGCACGTATCCGCAACCCCTCATACTCGCTTCGACTCTGCCTCATTGATAATTCCGGATTCCATGTTTTAACTATCCGCAAGAAAAGTGGAAAAATATTTGTCAAGGAAGTGGTCAGGCAAGAAAGCACAATCTCTCCAATGATCTTGACTGCACGCTTAGAACAAATATTCGAATTGTTAGACTGGGAAGGGTTAGGAGCGACTATCAACGGCGAATATATCAACAGCTTACCGATGACGCTGGCCTCTTCCCCAGCACTGGGGGTAGATTGCAAAAATTGAGCGAGTAACATAGCCGAGAAGGTTTGAGAGTAAGTTGAAGATTAATATGCCGAAGACAAAGGTAATGCAGCATAGCCCTGTAAAGCGAGCAAGAATTCATAATCGACAATCAGCCTCAGCAGTTTGCGCAGGAGTAAGTTGATCTAGGTCTGTTACTCACAAGGAATGCTGGTCATGAGAAGGAAATTTACAGAAGAATGAAGATGAGTGGGAGCGCAAACGGGCCGACATTACCAAATCGTGGCCCGGAGATCAACGCTGTTGTTGAATAGAAATAGGAATAATCATTGCATTCTACCAGTACTTTCAAATGGGGCAGAAACTTGGAGGTTAACAAATAAGCTTGAGAACAAGTAAAGGAAATCTCAAACAAGCGTTGAAAGGAAAAATGTTAGGCATATCTTTAAGAGACAGCAAGAGAGCAATCTCGATCAGAGAGCGAGTAGGAGTAGTGGTAGTTCACTTAAAACGGAAAAATTGGAGAGCAGGCCACGTATTTCTTGGGCAGATAATCGGTGGTTCATTATAGTTACAGAGTTGGTGCCAGGAGGAAGGAAGCGCTATCGAGGAGGGGAGAAAGTTAGGCGGGGTGAGGAAATGAGAAAATTTGGAGGCACAACTTGGAATCAGCTACAGCAGGTCAGGGGTAATTAGAGATCACTGCGAGACGCCTTCGTCCTGCAGTGAACATAAAAATAGACTGATGACGTTTTACAACATCCAAAAATCCTCCGAAATTTTAACGCAGTGTTCCTGTTGAGCTGCAGTTCGCTTTGTACTGCGAGGCCACACTCGCTTGTTTACAGAACGGTGTCGGTTGTGCCTCTTGGGTACCACCACCCCCACCTTGTCCTCGTATAATATGTATAGTGACGGCTCCTAAGAGAGTGCATCAGTGCAGCAAGATTGACAACTTGAACGGAGTTGTTGCGAAACCAGCTAGAAAGTTGAACGATTATGGGCTTCGTGTATGGTGCTTTGCAGAATTCTGACGTGCACTTACTTGATCGTGTGTTCTTATAAGACTGGTAAATTTATGCAAACGGTGGCGCTTCTGATTGTGGAGATGTTGACTAATTAGCATTGACTTCTATGACCTGCCAATTAGCTATGACAGACACCCTACTTAGGGATTCCAGGCCCTAAAGTCACCAACATAAGATTCATTAACCACCTCCAAAATTGAAGTGTACACGCATTTTTTTATCGCCTCTGTCAGAATACAGCTGCTTGAATCTGCACAACAAAGCCTCGACCTGGTGGGAGGCATCATCGTGTTCGATCATCTCAAGAGAAGACAAGAAGAACTGAGGAGCGCTGGCCCGACG
This sequence comes from Dermacentor andersoni, assembly GCF_023375885.2. Classification (NCBI taxonomy): domain Eukaryota; kingdom Metazoa; phylum Arthropoda; class Arachnida; order Ixodida; family Ixodidae; genus Dermacentor; species Dermacentor andersoni. Next base: position 74,310,045 of record NC_092819.1, read on the forward strand.
TCAAAGTGTGATAGGCAGCGAAACTTGCACTTGCGGGTGTTACGCTTTCCGTCATAACTTGGGAATGATAATAGCCACGTCTTCTTTCGGCATTTCTCTTGTAGGGGTACCTTAATAGCTCTTTGTGCCCTCGACAACGATCATATGTGAAGGGAGCGCGCGTTTCGCCGTCGCTTGGCAGTCAACGCAGCACCTTATAGACGAAACCGGCTGCCGAAGGAGCTGATATTGAGCCTAGGCGCGGCATTAATAAAGCCGCACCCACAACCGTGTGCAATGCGATCACATACAATACCGACGAACAATCGGGTAATTTATACCTTGCCTTGAGGCTATATGAACAATTTATTATGCTGCATTTTTTTTCATTCCAGATTTAACATCGAAATAAAGACATTTATTCGATTTGTTATATGGCGGTGGTGGAGGTGGTGATGTTGCTTCATGTGTGGTTAGTCTTGCAGACATGCCGGCAATTTTGCCACCTGAGTGTCTCTTCCTGCGCCAAACAAGTAAACATGTGTCTGTCAGTCTTGTGTCCCGCAGAAATATGAGGGAAAATGCGCGACACTTCAACTGCCATTCTATTGACGGCGGTGCGACGAACGGGTGAGCGCGGTTGCGTTTGTGGGCCCTGTAGCAGATGCATGGAAATGGAAGCTGTTGAATAGGGATTTGTAGCGATTTGCCGTAAGAATATAGCGTCAGCTACAGATGCATAATCTGCGATCACGTTTTCAGTTGACCGCACTTCTTTCATTGCTTGTCATTTAATCTGAGCTTTGCTTCCCTGTCACTCTCAAACGACGCCGTAAATGAAATGTGTTGCCACTTTGGTTGCATCCTTTAATGAGCATAAGATATTTTTGGCTCAGAGATTGCCTATGAACAGCGCAGCTCAGTGAATTCAGCTCCAGATGTCTGCGCACGTATGCATGGTGGAAGTTTTGGGACCACATTGCAGCAGAGACAATCGCAGAGTCGTCTAGGTCGAATGTATTTCTCCGCTGGATTAACGCCCCAAGTAGTCCACTGCATCGTCATCGCTCTCTCTGCAGACGCGGGAGACATTTCAGATAATAGAGCATTCACTATCGTGTTGAACTTCGAAGTAAGGCCAGTCGAAGGCCTTACTTCGATGTGGAAGCTAGACATTGCTTGCGTGGCCAGGTGACCCTAAGCGACACAGAAATATCAGTAGCTGCATCATGAATTAATTATGAAAGCAACATTAGAACATCTGACACTTAAATAAAACATGCAGGCCAACATGCATCGCAGCTAGCAGCAAAGGCTGAAACTAGAGACTGGGCAGCTTTGTGAGTGCCTCAGAAGAATAAGAAAAGTTCCAGATTATGGCTCCCAAACATAGCTAATATTTGAGTAACTATATCTTCAGCGTGAACGACACCATAGGTTTATTAACTAATACTCTCGCACTTCTGCAAAGGCATGGCTTACGACCAGGCCTCTTTCTGAACCGGAGGTATTGCGGCAGGCTCTTCCGTCCACCCGAAGGCAAACTGCTATCTCTTTTTTTTTTCAACTTTACAATACAGGATAGCACAGAGAACAGTGCGAGACGAAATATCCCATAAATATTGTGGAATTAGTTCTCAAACGCAATTTCATTATAAAATATTTTCAACGCAGTATTCTTCTGCTAAGAAATATTAGGCTTTTATGATAACCTTCCCCCATTTGAAGGCAGAGAAATCAAGATATTGTCTCCAACCAACTTGCAATAAGTCATGTATGAACAGTGTGTCAGCACCCGGTATATATCACTTACTATTTTACCAGTCCAGCTAGCCGGAAGTATACACTCCTTTGGTAACTCTGCTTAACGGAATTCTCGCACGTCAAGGCATTCGTAAATTGTTTAAGTCGGGCCACTTGGTGTGCTTGCCAAAGCCAGACATTAACCTGGGAGAACTGTTGTCTTGGACACCTGAAAGGCCTCTCAACGCAGACTATAAGATATTGACAGCCTTTGTTGTACATCGCATGAACTTATTATTCCTGAAAATAGTCAGTAGACATAAAGTGTGCTCCGTTCTTTCTTGGAGTATACTTTGAAATCTCAACCTAACCCGAGATATCTTACAATACACATCAGGTAAAGATTCTGGAGTATTGGTAAGCTTGGACCAAGCCAAAGTATTCGAGCGATTAGACCACGAATATTTACGTGAGGTACTGTGATGATGCAACTTCCACGACGAGTTTGAAAACATCCTGCACGTCTTGCGCTCGGGAACAAGACCAGAGCTATTACTTAACAGTATTTTCGCACCTAGCTTTTATGTGACAAGAGGAGTGCGGCAGGGAGTTGCTTTTTCACCTGTATTTTGTGCTTGCCTATAACTTGCTGTTAAAGTGTTTTATTTAGATCCCGCTTGTAAGAGGCCCTCCTATTCCGAATAAAGGGTACATAAAGATAGGGTGGCTAGAATAGTAGGAGTGCTGATGGAGCGTAGTCAACTACTTTTCCGCGTCATGACGCAAAATGGCGCTGCTGTCAGCTGAACGGTGCTCTGGGTGAGCAGTCGTCCTCCGTGCTCAGTGTAGAAAAGAGGCGTGTTTGAGAATATCGCTTCCAGTAATACCGTTGAAATACCCTTTTGAGGAGTGCAAGCAACGGCGGATGGGAAATGCAGCTATTGTCGGAAAACACGAAATGCTGTAATTATTGTATAGCTTATGTGCAATAAAGTCGCTCTGCATTTTTGGTGCATTTGATTGAGTGTAGAGTTATTTTGCCGTTTTAGGCTGTGAACTAGTACGTGTTTCTTGTGAGTTTGGTGCAGCTAAGTATCGTTTGAATCAAATAAATTCTGATGTTTAACGTCCAGAAGCTATTAAGACACCGCCTATGAAAGAAGCTGCTGTAAGGAACACTAGAATATTCTTCCACCAGATGGGCTACTTTGACGTGCACTGAAAGCTTAGTACACGAGCGATTTGCATTTCTATCCCATCAGAAGGTGGCCTCTATGGTACGTAATCGAAAGCGCGAACTCATGCTCACCAGCACAATGACAACCACTGAGCAATCACTGTGGGTAACAACCGGCTGGAACAGTTAACAATGTTGCCCTTAAGCTCTTCTTACTTACTGCTCTCATGCATATAATAAAGCCTTGATGTTCGCACATTCCTAAAGCAACCTAAAAAATCTTTACTATCTTTAAGGCGCTGCAGCTGGCAACATTGTTGTATATTTCAGCAACAAGCGAGCTAACCTTTCTTGCAAATTAATGGTCGAACCATCGGCACCTTGCAAAGACCCTCACACTCTTTCAGTAGAAATTATTTTTGGGTTGGGTGAGGTTTCAGTCTAATTTCGCACGAAGATAAAACGTGGCAGCCGTAGAACTTTCCATTTCCAAATCCTGTATTCTTGGGGCAACACGCAATGCACGCTGACGTGCTCCACAAGAGTCGGTACTGAAACCTTGAAGCCGTCGTAACTCGCGCAGGCTGTCGCAGTGCACGGTCTCCCTGCCGTAGAGACACTCCCTATACCAGTCTTCGCAGAAACACCCGGCATACATGTATCTATACAGCCATTATTTTTAAGCCTGAATATTATACAACTTCATATTAAATTACCTTTCAAATTTGGTCACCATAAAAAGAAACTGACGGTTTGCTGGCGTCCGTTACAATTAGTTCAGCAAATTGAAGCGGTCCTTCTATGGCTTGATAATCACGGCTTCAGAGAATCAGCTATGGACGATTTTTCTCTTTGCCACTGCCCCGTTCGGGAATCCCTTCCTCTAGCCCCATCAAAAACGTATCGCTTCGCTTCACGGAGGATCCGGGCCACGAGAAACGCGGCATTGACTAACCACAATCTTGTGGTGGTGCTGGTGGTTGTGGTGGAAGACGTTAGTGGTGGGCTGCAGGAGATCGCGGGTTTAGCCTGGGGATCGAGGGTGGCAATTTCTTCACCTGAGCATCTGTTACAATGCTATTGCGGCGTGTCACCACATGTCCAATAAACCAGTTTCTTTTAGAAATGCAATGTGATGAAGGCTTTGCGGGATATAACTTACTCTTCTGGGAATGCAAGCTGTCGCGCTAACGTATACGGCAGGTCATTCTTTCTTTAGGTTCTCAAGCATAGCGTCCTTTTCATATCAGTATTTTGAGCAAGACCACGGATATTGTTCAATGTCTCCTGTTTCTTCGCATGCAGTACAGTACGCAAAATAAAAACATAGATTCAGCCTATGACCTGTGGTAAACATGTTTTCTTACGGATTTGCCTATTTATAGAGTCAGCTTAGGGAGTTTTACTTTGTGCGATTGGAAAAGCTATTGACTATTCCTTTTTATTTCTTTATTTAATTTCTTCTCTCTTGTAGGCTTTAGCATGTGTGCGTGTTAGCAATGAGTTTGGGATTTCGCGCTCTTCACTAGCCACTTCCCAAATGGTCCGTCCCCTTTAATAAACAAACAAACAAATAAAGAAACAGGTTTGTAGAATCGGTATGACCTGTCTTAAATAAGCATGCTGGTGTGTTATCATATCCTATCTTGTGAACAATGTGTTCGTACGTTGCAACACAGCTCTTCTTTACAACGCGCACATTGAGTCAAGATTTAAAGGGCCCCTCACCAGGTCTGGCCATCTTGAGGTGAAGGCGCAGGACATACCATGCGCGATAACGATAGTGTCTGCAAAGCATTAAATCGCTACGCACCGCGGTAAGATAGAAAAATTTCAAATCGAACGCCCTTTTCACTTCTACTCGCGGCTGGCGTGCTCCAAGTCGGAGGATGACGTACACGTGCTAGTGCACCTACCTACACGTGTTTGCTGTGACGTCGCTCTTGGTGACAGGTGACCTCGATAATTATTCTAGGCAACATCTGTTATGACTGTAATATGTTACTTGAATATCGAAATAAAGCTAAGAAAAATAATAAAACACACAAACTGAATCTCAGCATGTTTTTGTTTTACGTCGCACGGCAGCAACAGAGATGTACTTCCGTTTCGTCTGCTTGTTTCCACCTTGTGCAGTTGAGCGTGCAGACACCGAAACTATGTCATTTTCTACCGTGTTCCATAGCGGGATCATGCTCTGTGATCCGCTTGTGTCTGCTGCAGTATTCGTGTAGCACTCAATTATACCGCTATTCAGGCGTCCTCGTGCACAGCGCGTAAAGTCATGCGATGCGTGAAATGTCACAATCGCAAGAGCTCGAACGCGACACCGTCAGTGAAAGTGCGCCGCGCTGCAAAAAGAAGCGAGGACAAAGAAAAAAGAAGGCAGCGCCCGTGTCACATGCGTCACGTGATCCTCGAGCTCCGGTATGGGCGAACGCAAGAAAGGAATTTAACTTGCGGAGGCTATACGGGGCAAGTGGAGAGAGCGTATATGTTTGCGGTGAAAGTCATCTCCTGAAATCATAGGTTCACATATCGTGTATTATTGGGACGATTTGAAACGTTCTTGCGGCAGAACGCTCCCTAGAGGACACGTGACAACTTCCACCGCATAACCAATATTTTGCTATGGGACCTGGTTAGGGGCCCTTTAAGTGTCGTGACCTGATGTCTTCACAAGAAAATGAAGGAAAATTACCAAAGAAAAACTCGAAAAGCAATTCTCAGCGAAAATAAAGAATACGTTAAGGGCTACAGAGAACGCATTGAAAGAGCCCGTCCAGCTCCTTCTATTTAATGTACTTGTGCAATGTTAATAAAAGTAGGGTGGAAAGTAACGGTGAAGTCATCAGTTACTTTTCAGTAACGGCTCATTTATGTTGTTTGCCATTGTAATTGGTGACCATAGTCAACTACAATATTAAAAAAGTTATATTAATTCTAATCGGTTACATTTCTTCTATAACTTGTACAATTCTGATATGGGGTGATCATTTTTCAGTTTTGCACTTTTTAAAGTTTTCCTGTGGGGGATAGAACAGTTCTAGTCTTCGAGCTGTTTTAGGGCAGGAACCTTATGTGGTTTATTGCAATGGCTCATACCTAACAAAAACGTAGCGTCTAGTCAAGTGGTACAAAAAAAATCTCAGCAATGGCTCATACCCCCGTAATTACACAAGAAATGCAATGGCTGAAACCACCTTGAGGCAAAGGCTACAAGCGCTCGGCAAAGTGAACTATCAGTGCATACATTCATTGAAATCGCGCATACAACACACAGAACAGCATGCGTTTCAATAAATAAAAAGCTCAAAAGCATCCTAACGATCATTAACGCATTGCATAGCCCTCTCGGAATAACGCTAAGGCCGAGGATGTTCGCCAAGCTATAAACAAAGTGCGACTTGTGAAGCAGCGGCAGCAAGGCGTTCGACCGCGAGTGCTGCTTTTCACTGCTGAGAGGATGCAACGTTAAGTCGAAGAGAGACGTCGTTGGCGATAGTCTGGCCCCATTCTACAACAGCGCGAAACCGCAGCTAAGAGTCTACAACGAGCCGAAGAGACCGAACTGCGAAAGGAGCAACGCGACGACGCGAGACGGCGACGTAGAGAGCAGGCTGAGGCTCGCAGACAACGGCTTCTCACACGTTGACTTCACACTGTGGCTCGTTATGTCTTGCAAGAAGTCCGGCTTTCGCCTTCGCGTGCTACAGGAGTGTAATATGGTGCCGAACTTTTTCTTCAAAGAAGCGGGCCCAACTGAAATTGAAACACACAGTAAATTAATTTTCAAAAATACGAATTAACGACTAATCATTTATTCACGTCAGATATTACAGTTTACAAATTGTTGCCGTTGAGTTTCGAAGGCTTATGCACTTGGAATGAATTTCCCGGATAACACCAGGTTCAATATATAATAACTTCCAAAGTGTGGAACGAAACACATGGGCCTTCCAGTTAATTTATTGCTTCAATGCATAAAAGAGCGTTTTGTTAAAAAAGTAAGCGGCACGACAGTGCACTTTCACAGCGAATTTGATGGCGCATATCTCAAAACTGGTAATCCTATAAATTATTTCCAAGAACATGCACCTTAGAATCTCACCAGCAACAATTGGTAAACTGCAATACTTGCCGTAAATCAAATAAATACTTTAATCAATATTCTTTGCAATCAGTGGGTTATCTGTCTCGGTTTCTTGTGCGACTAATTAAGCTGCGCCTCTTTGAATACGCCATTTCAAACACTGGAATAATGCTAAATGCTACAGGCAATATTTAAAAATTCTGTGAAATTCAAACATGGTCACCCCGCATATAAACGAGTCATCATAAATGTTAGAGAAATCGCAAGTGCTGATGCAAGCCAGGCAATGGGAAACACTTTTTTCCTTGCACGTGCATACTTGTTAATAAACACTAATTCTCGTCTTCGATTTCACGAGAACGTTCACAATGTTTTTAAACACGGAATATGCGTAACGCGTGACAGAGAGTACCCCATAACAGAGCTTCGTTAATTGGTTCTCGGCAGAAAGCACCAACACGTACTAATATCAAGCGTTCTCTAGTTACCTAAACTGTATGCATGCAGCTGGCCGACGGTTGCAAATAAATGCGTAGATTTCGACTTCCGCGTGCCGCCCGAGACCTAGACAATGTGTGCAGTAATTATTTAGCTCGGTGTAAATTCACCACTCCATGCCGTGACAGATATTTTTCCATACACTGTACACCCTTCAGGATAAGAGAACGGTCACATTGCTGCTTCCACTAGTGCTGGCGCTGCTTTATATCAGCCGATAGGGCACCTTGCAAGTGTTCTGCAAGTAAATCGTGTATTTAATTCTAATCGGTAATTTGCTAGCGTACGTTTTATTACCGACTTTCGTCCATCTCTACCTTCACTGGATGGTATTTGTGTAGAGTCTATTATCGAGAACTTGTCAAACACGATGGCACTTTCACATTCCAGGTACTAAACACCAGTGAACCAATTTGGCTGCTCAAGCGTACTTACAGAGATGAGACTCACGCATGCGTATATACACTTGAAGAATCTCTGAATAATTTTGATTTATACTTCTCTCGATATTACAAGAATTCAACCCGGTGAGTACAGACCCTTCTCACCGCGCTCCCGTAGGTGCCCCCATACTACTTGGTCGCGCGGTGCAGCGGCCGCGTTTTGCACCAGCTGGCCTCCGCTGCTTATTGTACAACAGAAGCGCTAAATGTCGGTGCGGCAAACGAAGCCGCTGTTTCGGCGTTTGTCACTGAGAATTACTGGTTCAATGGCGCGATACTTTGGCAGAAGCTTCAGAATACAAGTAATTGCAGCATGTCCGCCTTTCCTAGCTTATTACGCCTTGTGCAACTGGTGCGATTTTACCATTACTCTACCGTGCGGAGCTAGGAATTCTTTTCCAATGCACGGAGGTAGTCAAATACTTTCAGCCGCTGTAGTAAACCACAATTAATGTCATTCGTTCATCGCCTCTTTCTTCATTCATAACAAACTGTTTGGAAGCCATAAGCTTCAAAGTTTTGATTCACTATGCTTTTTTTGTAGCAATGTAATTAGATTATTTATTTTCTGCGCAGTAATACTTGAGTGTGTAATTTTGCTACGGTCTTTTATCCCGCACTGCAAGTATAAAAATCAAAGTTTTGTCGTATCTTACAGAAACAACGCAATATATTTCGCCGCTTGTGCACACCTTGTGGGTCACGACAAAACGTAGAGCTTCGATATTATGTAATATATATGGGATGAAAACTTTCATGTTTTGGGGAGTGTTTTTAAAATTGACTGTGACTGATTGCACAAATCCTGCCCTTGATCTAAATTAGTCGAAGAGGCGGACATTACTAGGACGAGAAATCGAAACACAAATTCAACTAATCAGGAAAAATTCAACGTATCAGACAAAATACCTGGGCGATCCAGTTACTGTTGTGCTTCAATGCATACAACAGCGTTTTGGTAAAAAAAAAGTTAGAGGAAGAACAGCGCATTTTTAGGGCGATTTTGATGCTGTATATCTCCAAACTTGTGTGATTCTGGAAATTCATTCCAAGTAAATACACCCTGCTCACCGGTCACAATTTCTAAATCTCAATTGTTGCAATCGGTTGAAGCCGCTGAAAAGTAGAAGCATATCTTGTGCAGCTGAGGCGGAGGAAGCTTGTACACAGTCTCATCTGAAGTCTCGATTGCAGTTATTGCATTTCATGACACGGCACAACTCCCTTCTGCTATTTCACATTTCAAATAAATAATACTAACGGATTCCCGGCACTCTGGGAAATGTTGCTGGAGTGGCGGGCAGCTGCTCATGCCCTTGCTTGATCTCCATTCAATGGCGATGGGCTTGGGGAGGTCCCTGGCACGCAGACTGCTGGGCGTGAAAGGTCTATATATTTTTGCTAATTTCTGCCAGATTATACTAAAAGAAAGAAGTCATGATTCCTTCTTTTGAATTGCGGGATAACCATGCCTATAAAAAGGAATTTGTTAAATTGAGAAAAATCTCCATGTTGGTATTTTTGAAGACTCTTTTATTATATTCTATAGACGGACATTTTAAACTGCGTACGCGAGAGTACACAGATGTTGTGCATATATCCAAAGAATAGCCAGCATAGGCAGCTTACAGCATGCATTACAAGACAGTTCATCTGCATCCATGCACCAATAAATGCCGGCATTTAAAATTAAAGTTTATTCGATACGAAACTTCGCCACACGTTTCAGGCGACACTTTCAAGTGCTTGCTTCTGCGCTGCCTTCTCCCTTGCTTCTGCGATTTTCTGAGTTCTGCTTACTATATTGCTGGCTGTGGCATTGACGGTTCATTCCAAGCAAGTACTCGACTGGAAAAAGAAAAAATAATAATACGAAGATGTACAGGAGCATAAATTTACTGATGTTCACCTCAGAATACCTTGCTTTCAATTTAGCCACGCTTGCATGAGGTTCTAAATAATTTATGAAATAGCTTAACAAGCAATGTCATCTACAATTACATTCCACTCACATGAGCAATATGTCCTAATGACAGAAATGACTGGAATGATAGAACGCCTGTGATGTTATCCGCGAGAGTTTGAAACGTGTCTCTGCTTGAATGAACCACGCCGTCGTATTCCGCTCTCACAATTCTGGCAGGCGGATGACGTTCGAGACAACCGCAGTGGTTGAAGCGAGCTCAGGGGCATCCGGATTGGTCGAGGCCAGGCACGTAACCAGGAATATTTTTCAGGGAGGCCTAACCCAAGGTTACATTTCTATGCAAATTAGGGGGGATACGTTTACTAGTACAAATGTTAATAACGCCCACCATTCGCCCTAGAAATACGTAAACCCGCAAAAGGGAAATGAAATAAGGTGTATCGCACAGGTACACCTTTGAGGTACACCTCTCCTTCGTTTGGCAAACAAGGAACCACATCCAATGGACTCGCACAAGAATGAAGCACAGGAAGAACACTGCCAAGAACAAATAAACAAACGAAAGTGTAAAATAAAGATCTCTATAATAGATTACAATTTAAAAAGAACAGCAGTTGGCAACCAAGACCCACGGACCGCGCGGGATTGTGTTACTCCGCCAGCCAATCACAGCAGTAAAAAAAAATTATATTCATGCGATCTTTTCGAAATGGCGTCGTACTCGCTACTTCCGGAGCGTCTGCTTTTCTTGAAGAGTCTCTTCATCGACGGATGCAATGAGGTGTGCAACACACATGGACAAAGTGCATGGAGCCTGAGCATTTTACTCTTCAGAAGCCTGCGGTACAGTTCATTTCACTGCTGAGCCCGTTTCACTCATGAAACTTCACTGCCAACTGAAGTGAAACTTGAAAATACTTAGTTGCAGCGAAGCACGGATTTTATTCCCGTTAAATAAACAATTAGGCTTTCGCCGTTTCACTATAATAGGTGAAGGAAAACGTATATTATTACGCACCAATATTTAAATTATTGTGGTGGCCGCCTTATTTGGTTCAAAGGAGAAGCTTGAAGTAAGAATTATTTGCAACCTCGCGGATGAACAATGGCTGGCGGTTATGAGTGCGTGGGTGGGGCTACATGGGAGACTTAAGTTGTATCCGACTGAACTAGCGATTTTTTCTTCTTTGTTTTTTGTATTTAGCTCTGGCAGAAATATAGAATATATATATATATATATATATATATATATATACATATATTGTAGTGGGTAATATGCATGTGGCACAGTGCGGACTGCCACCGCTGCGGCGCGAGACCCGAGCTCGGGCTGTTGATGCGAAGCGCTAGGACTCGTGATCTAGAGCTACCTGCGATCCCTCGAACGAGCTGCAATAAACCCCATTTCATATGGTGGAGGTGCGGGGTAACCTTAAAAACTAGAACTCCGAAGCCGGACGCTACCGACTGCTGCGACCATGCCTGACGAAACCACCCAGGAAAATGCACCACAGCCTCCGACGGTCATCGTTTCCGATGCATTGCGCCAGCGTGGTCCTGCCATCTTTAGCGGCACCGATGATCATGACGTGGATGATTCGTTGGCATCTTACGAACGGGTGAGCCAGCATAACAAGTGGGACGACGTCACCAAGTTGAACAACGAGCTGTTTTACTTAACCGGCGTCGCGAACCTCTGGTTCCGAAAGCACGAACACAATGTCACAACGTGGAGCAGATTCGAGACAAGCTTCACAGAAGTGTTCGGGCGCCCCGCTGTGTGCAAGCTTCGCGCAGAACAAGGCTTACGGGGGCGCGCGCAACATCACGGTGAAACGTTGACAAGTTACATCGAAGATGTCATTGACCTGTGTAAGAGCGTAAATCCGTCAATGGCGGAACAGGGCAAGATAAAACACATTACGAAAAGCATTAATGAGGACGCATTTCAAATGTTTTTAGCGAAGGAACCGCGTACCGTGGCCGAAGTTATCAATTTGTGCCAAAGTTTGGACGAGCTACGGAAACAACGCCTACAGAAGATTCGTTAGCAGCATTGGTTATTGGCGACAACCACACAACTTTGCTGACGCAAATAAAAGAATTTGTACGCCAGGAGGTCGCGCGACAGCTCTCGATTTTGCCGACCACGGAGAAGCCTTCTCAATATTTGGCTCCAGCAATCGGACAGGTAATTCAAGAGCAAGTGACCGAAGCTCTTCCACCTCCGTGTCAGCCGGCTCCCGTGGCCGCGCCTCTGACGTATGCTGAAGCCGCTGGACGGGCGCCTCGTCTGCCGGGATTCTCTCCTCCGCCTTCAGCGCCTCTCCAGCCGGTGTTCTCTCATCCGCCTTCGCCTCGCCAGCCGGTGGCTCCCTTTTTCAGCGCACAGCAGCAAGGTACTAATCCTTGGCGCACTGCTGACAACCTCCCAATATCCTATGCCTGCGGTACACCGGGACATGTATCGCGCTTCTGCCGCCGGCGCTTGCCGGCCTTCGTGGGCACCGCGCGACCACCCAGCTCCGGCTTCGGACCATTCCGTATGCCTCAGCGACCACCACCGGAAGTCTACGCTGATGATGACATACCAGCACCGCAGTCACAGCTTTACAGTACTCGTCGCTCGCCTTCCCCTCGTCGGCGCTCACTCTCACCTATGCGTCGTAGACCCAGTGCCAGTACTACTAAGGCTGAAAACTGATTTCCGCAGTTCCTGAGGCACGAACTGCGTCATCGTCGGAACGTCAAAGTCCTCGCTTTTCCCCCGCTAACGTTATTGAAGTGTCCGTTGATGGCATCAAATGTCTTGCGCTCGTCGATACAGGTGCTGCTGTATCCGTGATTAGTGAGAAACTGCTGTGAATTACGGAAAGTGACCATGATGCCTTCGGTACTATTGCTTAGAACAGCCAGTGCACAACAAGTTCAGCCAGTCTGATTCGAGACATTTTGTATTCGATTAATTTCTTTGTGTTAACTTGTTGCTCCCACGATGTGATTCTCGGTTGGGATTTTCTGTCGCGCCATTACGCCGTCATTGACTGTGCACGTGCTGAGGTTTAGTTCTCCGTTCTGTGCGATTTGCCATCTCACTACTTTCAAGTTCAGCATGTTACCAGGATCTGTGTAGCTTCAGATACCCCCTCACAGCGCGGTATTTGTCCCTCTTTCATGCGCATCGCTTGCCGAAGCGACGGTCATGTTTTCACCCGCTGCCTTCTTCATTCGCCGCCAGCCTATATTGTTGCCTTTCGCCCTCCTCACGGTTCACCATGGGGCTGCAGAAATACTGATTTCTAACCCAAATTCGTACACTTTGGCTTTGCACTCTGGCGAGACTATTGGTACCATCCAGACTGTGGACGCTGACGTTATTGTGCATTTCCCTATTGCCGACGACGTAGATACTGCCAACGTAACAGCGCTGACACCCCATGTGCCATTTAACCGAGTATCACCGGATGTTTTTTGTCGCTCTATTGCCGATGACCTCGAGCCGACACAATGTGAGCGGCTTATTACTCTTTTAAATGATTTTCACGCCTGTTTTGACTGCAACCAAGCATCATTAGGCCACACAAGTACCGTCTCTCACCACAATGATACGGGATATCACGCACCATTACGCCAGCGTCCGTACCGCGTGTCATCCACCGAGCGTCGTGTCATCACCGAGCAAGTTGAAGACATGCTTGACCGTGGTGTTATCAAGCCATCCTGCAGCCCTTGGTCGTCGCCCGTAGTACTCATTAAGAAAAAATATGGCTCGATTCGTTTCTGTGTGGACTATCGTCGCCTAAACAAGATTACACGAAAAGATGTCTATCCTCTACCGCGCATAGATGACGCCCTGGATTGTCTTCATGGTGCCGAATTCTTTTCTTCTTTGGACTTGCGATCGGGCTATTGGCAAGTGCCAGTGGATGAATCCGACCGCTCGGAGACAGCTTTCATTACGCCTGATGGCCTGTATGAGTTTCCAGTAATGCCATTCGGCTTCTGCAATGCACCCGCGGCATTCGAAAGGATGATGGACAATATTCTACGAGGGCTCAAATGGAAGACGTGCTTTTGTTATTTAGACGACGTGGTAGTTTTCTCCCCTGATTTCACCACTCACCTCTCTCGTCTACGCGAAGTCATCTACTTGCCTTACCGCCGCCGGCCTTCAACTTAACTTGAAAAAGTGCCGCTTTGGAGCCCGCCAGCTGACCATACTTGGCCATGTCGTGTCCAAAGACGGCGTCCTACCCGACCCTGACAAACTTCGTGCTGTCGCAGAATTTCCGCGGCCGACTACAGTGAACGAGCTCCGAAGTTTTGTCGGTCTTTGCTCTTATTTTCGAAGCTTTGTGCGCAATTTTGCCGGACGAAGCTCCTGGCTGGCCCTGGTGACCTTCGCGACTGGACTCCGGCATATGACCGAGCCTTCGCCACTTGGCGTCTTCTGCTTACCTCACCGCCTGTTCTACGCCACTACGACCCGAGTGCACCGACTGAAGTTCATACCGACGCCAGCGGCATTGGTCTTGGAGCCGTCCTTGCACAACGGAAGCCTGGCTTTCCAGAATATGTGGTTGCATATGCGAGTCGTGCTCTCACGAAGGCAGAATCCAATTATTCTGTCACGGAAAAAGAATCTTTGGCTATAGTTTGTGCCTTAAACAAATTTCGCCCTTACTGGTATGGCCGTCCGTTCGACGTTGTGACAGACCACCACGCGCTCTGCTGACTTGCGTCACTGAAAGACCCGTCGGGGCGTCTTGGACGTTGGGCTCTTCGGCTCCCAGAATTTGACATTCGCGTCATTTATCGATCTGGGCGCCAACATTCCGATGCAGATGCGTTCACCCGTTCGCCCATGCGATCCGACGAAACGCCACCTTCATCCATAGAGTGCCCGGTTGCTACGCTTGCTCTTACTGACATGCCGTCTGAACAGAGAAAAGATCCGCGGATTGTGTCTCTCATTGACATTCTTAGCAGTTCTTCAACGTCTACATGCCCTCGAACCCTTCGTCGCCAAGCCACCCACTTCGTGCTACGGAAAGCCATTTTGTACCGCCAAAACTATCATCCAGACGGTCGCAAATGGGTGCTAGTCATCCCTCGCCATTTGCGTTCCGACGTATGCACGTATTTCCATGCAGACCCACAACAAGCTCATGCTGGCGTCCTGAAAACCTACGAGTGGCTCCGCCAGCGGTACTACTGGCGCGGCATGTATTCTTATGTCCGCAAATACATTCGGTCATGCGCAGCCTGTCAGCGACGCAAGATATCTTCTCATACGACAGGCCCTCTGTAACCTTTACCGTGTCCTGCACGTCCTCTTGATCGGGTTGGCATTGACCTTTATGGGCCTCTTCCATGCAGTGCTAATGGAAATCGTTGGATAATTGTCGCAGTAGACCACCTCACAAGATATGCTGAAACTGCTGCACTTGCTTCGGCTGCTGCTCGCGACGTCGCCGCATTCATCTTACGGCATTTCGTCTTACGTCATGGCGCACCGCGAGAACTGCTCAGTGACCGAGGCCGTGTCTTCTTGTCCGCAGTTATTAATGAGCTACTCGCCGCGTGCCGCACTACTCGCCGCACCACAACGGCGTATCACCCACAGACTAACGGTCTAATGGAACGATTCAACCGCACTCTTGGGGACGTGCTCACCATGTATGTTGCGTCTGATCATTCCAACTGGGACGATGTCCTCCCTTTTGTGCCGTACGCATACAATACCGCCGTTCAGGCTACCGCAGGCTTCTCACCATTTTTCCTTCTTTATAGACGTGAACCATCCACTACCGTCGACACCGTACTTCCATATCACCCGGATGCCTCTGAATTCACCCCTCTTTCCGAAGTTGCTTGCCATGCTGAAGAGTGCCGCCAACTGGCTCGCTCGTTCACATCGTATACCAAAGAAATCCACAAAGATCGCCACGACAACGATCAGCCCACACAGTCCTTCACCGTGGACTCTCACGTCTGGCTTCGGCTGCCCTTTCAAGCTCCAGGCCTTAGCCCAAAGCTTGCTCCGAAATATCAAGGTCCGTACCGGATCGTCGCGTGTACTTCGCCTGTGAATTATGCGGTCGAACCGGGGACGCCATCTTTGGACAAACGCCGCCGTGGCCGCGAGACCGTTCACGTCAGCCGCCTGATGCCGTACCACGACCCCCTTTCGTATCATCACCTTAGGTCGCCAAGATGGCTCCTCTTCGCCGCGGGGGAAGTTGTAGTGGGTAATATGCATGTGGCACAGTGCGGACTGCCACCGCTGCGGCGCGAGACCCGAGCTCGGGCTGTTGATGCGAAGCGCTAGGACTCGTGATCTAGTGCTACCTGCGATCCCTCGAACGGGCTGCAATAAACCTCAATTCAATATATATATATATATATATATATATATATATATATATGCGGATCAACCACAGTTCTTTTGCATCCCTCGTTTCCTGGTGTACAAAGGTTAGTGCGAAAACCGACTTGTATTGTTATTTGGGAAGTTCCGAAGTGATGCGTGACCGCCGGTCCCGTGCAACCGCGTAGCGCGCAGAACGCTGCGCTTCTATACATACTGCGCCCACCGCGGAATGCTAAAAAAACACCCACATAATCACAGCAGAGAAGTGGCTACGCCAGATGGTTCGACTGCTAACTGTAGAAGTGTCATTCAAAGCACACGGAAGCGTTCTCCCCCATTCGGCGGCGTTTTCTCAACTTCAGTTTAAATAAAAAGTTGTTGATCCATAAATATCTTCAGAAACAATGGTTAAACTTGTTAATTATCGCTCTTCGTTCCCGTTTGGCTGTTCCCGTGGTTCTATCCCTTTGTAGACGGCTTAATTTCTCAACCTCCTTGCGACTCTTGTCTCCAGTTGCCAATTTTGCACGAAAATTCTGCACAATTAAGGAAACACTGGACGAGGTAACGGGTGACAGTCATATTGCTTATCGGTTTAAGCGCTATTGCAGGGTTTGATGATGGACGCTGTTTTGCATTAATTTATTTTCCACCTTATCTAACCTATTTAGCGGGTATACGGTTACGAGGATCTGCCAGCATCCCGGCGAGTCGTCACTCGAGGAAATAATGAAGCAAAAGGAAAAGTTAAACGCAAGTGGCATTTTCTCTGGCCACAACTCATTCCACAAGCATACAGACGAGCTGCCTACGAACCGAATCCCTGTCCTCTACCCTGGATTACTCTAAACCAAGAATGTTGAACTAACGAAGCAATAGTGATACACGTGACCGTTAAATAGATGGTGACAACTGAATGCATCCCGAGTTGATCGCGCGGGCCCCGAATCTATGAGAAAACTGCCCTTCACACCCCAGAACACGCCGATAACTACCGCCATACAAAAGCAGTCAAAAAGGCACCAAAATGTTTACCGGCTTATAGCTGTCAAGTCATACTTCAACGTGTTGTTTTCACTGGCTTCACTCAACAATAAAATAACAAAAACATAGACGTTTCGCCACCTATGTGGGTGGCATCGTCAGTACACAAATGGCAACAAATGAGAAATACATCCTATTTATGTATGATACTGCCGTAAACATCCGGCCGGGGGCCACGGTTAGAATTGCATGAAGATTGGTTGCGACGGATGAACCATGATTCCACAAATTTTCTTGGGTCCCATCGGTGTTCCCGTGCTAACGTGGTTACATTATCAAAACCGAACATGTGTCCCTTTGTTAAACAATGATCCACCAATTCCGTCTTGGTACGTGTGGCACGGGTGGCTTTCGTAGCATCCCTTAAGTGTTCCTTGAGTCGAGTGCGACGTCGCCGCCCCGTCTGGAAGCCGGAATTACGGAATTCGGAATTGTAATCCAGTGGAAGCCGGAATTGTAATCCAGCGTCAAGTCTAAGGAGGCGCTCTTGTCGATGTTCGGGGTTGTCCCAATGTCGCGCCGTAGAAGTTTTAAGGGACGTATGGAGCAAGGCGTTAATGTCATACCGGGAAAAATGAATTTTTATATAGTTCCGTCAGTGTGCGCCTTTTTTGCTTCTGCGTCAGCCTGTTCGTTTCCAGCTATTCGTTAAAGATGTCGGAATGCGGTATATGTGGCGAAGATTTCAAAAGGAGCCATCTTAAGTACGGGTGAGATTTTCAAGTATGTGATTTGTTCTGAGGCAACTGAAACTAATATTGCTACTGCTACAAATAAACAGCTTCAATACAAGTGGGTTTGTCATTATGCAAAATCGCGCAGCAGTATACTTCATTTTTTTTTCTGCAGACATTGCGTAACGCTTCAAAGTGTAGAAAAACGTGATATGAGGTCTCTTTGAAAACTTCATTAGACGATGACACGGCTGGAAAAATTCATAATCCTTTCTTGTGGGACAATTCGTTCCCTACGACTATTTCAGGTACTATAAAGACCGCTGGTACGCGAGGCTAACAATGGCTACAGGTGTTACAGATGCAGGTACTACAGATGACCAGGGGGCTAAACTGGTTATCAGCAAAAAGAACGGTGAGTAATTCTATTAAATCTGTCTTGTTAACAGCCTTCTCAGCACAACGCAGCCGGATATATTACTCTGTTTTTGGATGCTATATACTCCATTAGCCAAACAACAGTTTAGAAATACTAACCACAGCAGTACAAGCCATCGTAATGCTATTCATTGGAATACTAATCGTCATATTGACACGTGTACTTATATTTATCGGGCGACCACGTTTCGCCGCCTAACAAATCTTATCGCACAGCGCGGGACACGCCTGCATGTATCCGAAGTTTCTGGAAAGTTATCGATGCTTCTATCCGCTGTATGTTGTCGCCGGACCTTGTGTTATCTGATTTCATCGCGTGACGCGAATGGTGTAGAACTTTGTGGAAGGCACGCGGGTCCCAACGATTAGTCTGGAATATTCGATGACTGCTGTATAAAAGCTGACGCGCTGGACCCGCTGATCAGATTTTCGACGATCGCCGACTGTGTTCGCCGCTCTCGTTGTGCTTTAAGTGTAGCCTGTTTTGTGGGCACAGGTTCGCCCAATAAAAGCTAGTTTTGCCTTTCACAGTATTGGTACTGTGTTCTTTGCCGTCACGACCACGTGACATCTGGTGGAGGTGCTTTTGGTCCATGTACCGGACGCCCCCGACAAGCCGTGATCCAAGCCCGGACCGTAAAGAGAGCACCAACGTAGTCACGGACCATCGAGTAATCCGTCGTCTACAACAGCTGCCCCCGGAACACGGACTTCTACCTGAGAAGACCAAGAAGATCGTGGCCAAGACAACCCCAATGGCTGCCCCAGCGACCCCCGTTGTCCTGCAACAACCTCGGGACCCACCGACCTTCCATGGAGCAGCAACTGAAGACCCGGAATCCTGGCTGGAGACGTACGAGCGAATCGCGACTTTCAACAACTGGGACTCCGACGACAAGTTGCGGCATGTATACTTCGCCCTAGAAGACGCCGCGAGAACGTGGTTCGAGAACAGGGAGTCGACATTGACAACATGGGACCTGTTCCGTACCGGCTTCCTGCGCACCTTTACAAGCGTCGTGCGCAAGGAAAGGGCCGAAGCCATGCTGGACGCCCGAGTGCAGCTAACTAACGAGAACGTCGCCATATTCACGGAAGAAATGAACCGCCTGTTCCGCCACGCCGACCCGGATATGCCCGAAGAGAAGAAAGTCCGCCTTCTCATGCGTGGCGTGAAGGAAGAACTTTTCGGCGCAATGATACGAAGTCCACCGAAGACCGTAGAAGAGTTTCTTCACGAGGCCACCAGCATCGAGAAGACACTCGAAATGCGGAACCGGCAATTCAACCGCCGCACGAACTCTACCAACTACACAGGAATTCAGTCACTGGCCACCGACGACCTGCGCGAGACTATCCGAGCGGTCGTGCGGGAGGAACTACAAAAGCTGTTCCCGTCACCGCAGCCTCAAGTGGCTTCGATTGCCGACGCCGTGCGTGACGAGCTCCAACAACAACTCGGAGTAGCCCCTGAATCGCCGCAGCCTCAGCCGCAAGCGATGACATACGCCGCTGTAGCCCGCCGTCACGTTCCCCCTCCGCGCCCACGGCAGGGCCCAGTGACGACACAGTTCCGTCGTCCACCACCAACCCCGCTGCCAGCACGCCAACCCGTCACCCCACGCGGCATTCCAAGGAAGACTGACGTTTGGCGCGCCCCTGACCATCGCCCGCTTTGCTATCACTGCGGAGAAGCCGGGCACATCTACCGCCGATGCCCATACCGGGAGATGGGACTCCGAGGGTTCGCCGTGAACGCGCCGCGACCACAGATTGGCGAACGACCTCGCGATATCGCCGACTACCTCGCCGCCACTCAGTGGAGCCCTCGACGACCGTCCCGTTCGCCGTCACCAGGCCGTTACCTGTCGCCGCAGCGCCGACCATACACTGGCCCAGCCCGGGGCCGGTCTGCGAGCCCATATCCGGAAAACTAAAAGCAGCAACCGATGGAGGTGCGGTTGCTGTTCGTCGAACTGACGAAGATCCTCCGCCGCCGACGAAGACGATGAAGAGACCATGTCGACGACATAATAACGACACGCCGCCGTCCCGACGAAGTCAGGAAGCCAAGACTACACCGACGAAAGACGACTTGACGACGCGACGTTCCAGCTTCAGTTTAACGCGACGCAGCCGAGATCCGACGCCAAGACCTAACTGTAACGCCAGACAAAGAACCACCGACCTCGACGTGCTTCTCGACGGCCACGCAGTTACCGCCTTAGTGGACACAGGGGCCGATTACTCCGTAATGAGTGGACACATCGCCGCCCAGTTGAAGAAGGTTAAGACCGCATGGGAAGGCCCTCAAATTCGGACCGCTGGAGGACACCTCATCACGCCGACTGGAATATGCACGGCAAGAATAACCATTCATAACCGGACTTACCCTGCCACCTTCGTTATCCTCCAACAGTGTTCACGAGACGTCATTCTCGGTATGGACTTCCTGAACCAACACGGCGCAATCATCGACCTGCAGTCGTAGTCTATAACGTTGTCGGAAGATAAAGCGACACCGCCGGAGAGCCCTCGTAATCGCCACGCCTTGAGTGTGCTCGAAGATCAAGTGAGCATCCCGCCTCGCTCCAGCATTGTTATTTCGGTCGGCACAGAAACACCCGCTGACGTAGAAGGCGTCATCGAAGGCGACCAACGTCTATTGCTAGACCGTGAAATTTGCGTCGCAAGAGGGATCGCTCGACTGCATGGAGGGAAAACTGAAGTGTTGCTGACAAACTTCAGCCAGGAGTTCAAGCACATCAACAAGGGCACGACGATCGGGTACATTGAGGAAATTCTGGAAACCAGTAATGCGTTTGTCCTCTCGGATTCCGCCGCATCTGCCCCGACGACCATGGTTCCCGAACCAAACTACGACATTAATCCAAGTCTCCCCATGGGCAAGCAGCAACAGCTCAGAAGTCTGCTCCGACGATACAAAGCCTGCTTTTCGACATCATCGAGGATTCGACAAACACCAGTCGCCAAGCATCGCATAATCACCGAGGAGTGCACTCGACCACTCCGCCAGAGCCCTTACCGAGTTTCGCCGCGAGAACGTGAAGCTATAAGAGAACAAGTCGACGAAATGCTGCGCGACGACATCATCCAGCCGTCGAAAAGCCCGTGGGCGTCCCCTGTTGTCCTGGTGAAGAAAAAGGACGGAACCCTACGTTTCTGCGTCGATTATCGTTGTCTGAACAAGGTCACGAAGAAGGACGTATACCCCCTCCCACGGATAGACGACGCATTGGATCGGCTCTGCAACGCTAAATACTTCTCGTCGATGGACCTCAAGTCTGGCTATTGGCAAATAGAAGTCGACGAAAGAGATCGCGAAAAGACCGCCTTCATCACACCGGACGGCCTCTACGAGTTCAAGGTTATGCCATTTGGACTGTGATCGGCACCCGCAACGTTCCAACGGGTGATGGACACGGTTTTAGCAGGATTGAAGTGGCAGACCTGTCTCGTTTACTTGGATGACGTCGTTGTCTTCGCCGGCAATTTCGACGATCACCTTAGGCGGCTTGCAACAGTACTAGAGGCCATCATGTCATCAGGACTTACTCTGAAGCCGGAAAAATGCCACTTCGCTTACCAGGAGCTTCTATTTTTAGGCCACGTCATCAGCAAATCTGGAGTCCGCCCCGACCCGCAGAAGACAGCTGCCATCGCAAAGTTCCCGCAGCCCATCGACAAGAAGGCAGTGCCTAGATTCCTTGGCATGTGTGCCTACTACAGGCGCTTTGTCAAGGACTTTTCACGCATCGCGGAGCCGCTAATCCATTTAACCTAATGTGATGTCGAGTTCAAGTGGGAAACGCCGCAGGCCGACGCATTTCAAGAACTCAAACGACGCATGCAGTCGCCGCCCGTACTTGCGCACTTCGACGAGCACGCCGATACCGAAATTCACACTGACGCCAGTAGCCTAGGCCTCGGTGCCGTCCTAGTCCAGAGAAAAGATGGACATGAACACGTGATAGCTTACGCTAGCCGGTCGTTGTCAAAAGCGGAAGGCAATTATTCTACAACCGAAAAGGAATGCCTCGCCATCGTTTGGGCTACAGCGAAATTTCGCCCTTACCTATATGGCAGGCCATTCAAAGTGGTCAGCGACCATCACGCGTTGTGTTGGCTAGCTAACTTAAAGGACCCTTCAGGACGGCTGGCACGGTGGAGCCTCAGACTACAAGAATATGACATCACTGTAACATACAAGTCCGGACGAAAACACTCAGATGCCGATTGCCTATCACGCGCCCCCATTGACCCGCCGCCGCAAGATGACGAGGATGACGACGCCTTCCTTGGCATAATAAGCGCGGAAGATTTCGCCGAACAACAACGAGGGGACCCGGAGCTAAAAGCCATAGTCGAGTATTTGGAAGGGCACACCGACGTTGTCCCTAGGGCATTTAAGCGTGGATTATCTTCGTTCACGCTTCAAAATAACCTACTCGTGAAGAAGAACATCTCACCAGTCCGCGCCAACTACCTTCTTGTTGTTCCGTCGGCGCTGCGTCCAGAAGTACTGCACGCCCTACATGACGATCCGACCGCTGGGCACCTCGGTTTCTCCCGAACGCTATCGAGGATCCAAGAAAAGTATTACTGGCCGCACCTAACCGCCGATGTCGCCCGTTAAGTCAAGACATGCCGAGACTGTCAGCGACGCAAGACACCACCGACAAGGCCAGCGGGATTACTACAGCCGATCAAGCCTCCTCACCGACCTTTTCAGCAGATCGGGATGGACTTGTTGGGACCGTTTCCGACATCAACTTCCGGAAATAAGTGGATCGTCGTAGCGACGGACTATCTCACCCGCTTCGCTGAAACTAAAGCTCTACCGAAAGGCAGCGCAGCCGAAGTGGCGAAATTTTTCGTCGAGAACATCCTGCTGCGACATGGTGCTCCAGAAGTCCTCATCACCGACAGAGGAACGGCTTTTACAGCAGAGCTCACGCAAGCCATTCTGCAATACAGCCAGACAAGTCACAGGAGGACAACTGCCTGCCATCCGCAAACGAATGGTCTCACGGAGCGCCTGAACAAGACCCTCGCCGACATGCTAGCAATGTACGTCGACGTCGAGCACAAGACGTGGGATGCGGTCCTGCCGTACGTAACATTCGCTTATAACACGGCGGTACAAGAAACAACACAGATCACGCCATTTAAGCTGGTTTACGGCAGGAACCCGACGACGACGCTCGACGCTATGCTGCCGCACGTCACTGACGAGGAAAATCTTGACGTCGCTTCCTATCTCCAGCGCGCCGAAGAAGCTCGACAGCTCGCCCGCTTACGGATCAAGAACCAGCAGCGTACCGACAGCCGACAGTACAACCTGCGACGACGCTTCGTCGAGTACCAGCCCGGCGACCGTGTTTGAGTATGGACCCCGATACGCTGACGAGGACTAAGTGAGAAGCTACTGCGACGCTATTTCGGACCCTACAAGGTTATCCGACGTATTGGCGCACTGGACTATGAGGTCGTGCCAGACGGCATTTCGCATTCACAGCGGCGCCGCGCACGATCTGAAGTGGTCCACGTGGTGCGCCTTAAACCCTTTTACGGACGCTGACAAACTTCCTTATTTTGTTGTCTTCTTTGCTACGAGTACTTTTCCTTATTACTTTCGTTTGTTTGCAGCATCGGGTCGATGCTTTTTAAGAGGGGGGTATTGACACGTGTACTTATATTTATCGGGCGACCACGTTTAGCCGCCTAACAAATCTTATCGCACAGCGCGGGACGCGCCTGCATGTATCCGAAGTTTCTGGAAAGTTATCGATGCTTCTATCCGCTGTATGTTGTCGCCGGACCTTGTCTTACCTGATTTCATCGCGTGACGCGAATGGTGTAGAACTTTGTGGAAGGCACGCGGGTCCCAACGATTAGTCTGGAATATTCGATGACTGCTGTATAAAAGCTGACGCGCTGGACCCGCTGATCAGATTTTCGACGATCGCCGACTGTGTTCGCCGCTCTCGTTGTGCTTTAAGTGTAGCCTGTTTTGTGGGCACAGGTTCGCCCAATAAAAGCTAGTTTTGCCTTTCACAGTATTGCTACTGTGTTCTTTGCCGTCACGACCACGTGACAATATAAATAAAAAATGCTGCGATTAACTTTTTCCGTGTTTCCACACAAGCATTAGCATTCAATATTCTAGAGAATACAGGAGGTTATAATCTTGTTGCAACCACAGGAGTGCTCCATTGCCGCATTACTGTTGTTTCTTGGCTGCGCACATTTCTAATCCCCAAAAAAAAAGACAATTTACAGGTACTATCATGCTTTAACCTAACAAATTCTTGATGTTAATCAGCACGTTACAAGTATTCAATAAATTTTATGTCTAGAATTTATGACTGCGGATAGTCCTAATTATTGTATCCACGTCTGGAAAATAGTAAGATTATGCCTACATTCCATATTGCCTATTGCAACGGACGTTTTCTTACAAACTTATGTGAACTGAAAGAACGCTGGCCCATGGTCGTTCATCCAGTAACGGGCATAGTCGAAAACTGGTGGCTGTGAAGGTCCACAGGCCACTGTCGTATCCGCTGCCACTTGTAATCTCATCAGTACACACAGTGCGATATGCAGTGGCGTACAGCAGTGTTGAAGCCACTTTATCGTTCGCGTGATGATCACAGCAGGAGCTACATGATGCTTGACTGATACGCACCTGTCCCATAAGCAAGAAGTTCATGAACGATACAGCCATAGCAGCGCCAGTTCCACGGTATGCGATCATGGTCGTGATGCCGTCATGGTCATTCAATCGTCGTCAATAAAGGTTTGTTATCTAACTCTCGTGATGCCCTCGTCGTCACACCTTTTACGTCGAACCAGTGGGTCAAGTTGTCCAATAGCTTGTGTCACTAGGCATGGCGCTCGCGGTAGTTATGCCGTCGTGGTCACTGCAACATCGTCATTCCAATTCCGTCAACCGCCTCTCGTCATGCAGTCGTCACCAGGCTATCGTCGTACAGGCTTCATGATGCAATTGCCATTATGCCATTTTCTCATGCATTCGTTGCCATCCGATTGTACTCATACCTTTTCCTGTCATCGTCGTCGTTGTCATACAGTCGTCGTCTTGCATTCATCCTCATACTGTAGTTGTGATGCCATTGCGTTCGTTCTATTGTCGTCATTATCCAACATTATCCAACTCTCGTCATGACGCGTTGTCACACAGTCGTCGTGAGACTGCTCTCGTCCTGCCGTCATTGTCATACTGCGTTCATCGTTCCATCGAACTCAATTAGTGTTCGTGATTTTCTCGTAATTATGCTGTCGTCATTCAGTCGTGATAATGCCGCCGCTGTCATGCCATCATAGTCATGGTGTTGTCTTCACACAGTAACTACCATCCATCCGCTATCACATCGCCGTCGCCGGTCATGCCATCGTCGTCACTGCAGCTTCGTCATCCGATTCTCGTCATACTGTCATTATTCACGAATTGTAATCGAATTGCCCTCATGTCGTCACGCTGTCGTCTACCAAAGTCATCTATTAAGAAAGTTTATATGACTGTCATCATCACGTTGTCTTCATACCGCCTTTGTCATTCCATCAACGTGATTCCTTCTCGCATACCATAGTCGTTATTGCGTCCGCGTCATACAGCCCTCCTCATGCCGCCATGCTCAAGCGTTACTATGGCAAGTTTGTTTGATTTTTTGAGTGGTTTGTGTAGACAATACATTGTCTAGCATGTTGGGGCTAAATGCAAAGGCCTGACAAAGGCCCCCCTACGTATACATTACTCACGGGGTGGAACGTTACCAATAGACAGTGCAACAAGGTAGAAACAAGAAAAGGAAGAACAAAATCAATGCGGCAAGCAATCAAACATACAAAAAAGGAAGATTGTTACACATTATAGATAGTATAGCAGCAATAATGCAAGAGAACTAGGAACTACTTAAGGAAGCAAATAATACTGATCAGCGTTGCAAAACATTACACAGCAAATCAGCAAAAGTGAATGCCATATAGGAGGACACCGGGTTAGGCCACATATTACCAAACTAACGAAAGTTTCACATTGACAACTACAAATATGAAACACGCTTGACTTCAGAAATATAGTGTATTGCTAAACGCTCGAAATGCTAATCGCAACATTATCGACTGTCACCATGAGATCAGTTCTGCCGTAACTCTTCAAGCTAAGCTTTCTTTGCCTCTTCCTTCTAATTTCCCACCGCTCCTACTACTTCTTCTGTCTGGCAGGTGGTGGTCCAGAGCGTGTGTATACATGACAGGAGCGCGGCAGAGAGCAAAGGCGTCGGTAGAAACTCGTTTGGATTTTTCTCCGCGTCGAATGTGCACAGTACCCTCTGGCGTTCCCTGGGTGCATGTCGCCACTTAGCCTCTTGGAAGCTGCTATTATATGTGACCCCCGGCAAAAGCATTGCAGAAGTTGCAGCGCCTACCTTTCTACTAACGAGTAAGACCAGAGGGAAGCCAGATACAATAGCAGTGAGGAGTGGAGAGAGGAGACAGAGAATGGCTAGAACCGATGCAGTCGCGAAACAAGTGAATAACAGCCTCGCCACTCTTCGTTCGCAGTTACCAGACAAGGGGAAGGGGGACGGGATAGAAAAAGGTGATGTGAGAAGTCAAGGAAACGCCACTATACTATAGACACGACAGCGGTTGTGGGTAAACGGGACAAATTTAAATTCAAGGCACGGTGCGATACGTTTCTGCTATTTCTGCAAAATAAACGCCACGAAATTTGTCAAGCGGACAACTTACGCAGAGAGTGCAGAAGCAGAGCGCGTTAGGCTCTGGGCGTGGGCTCTAGGCGACACTACGGAAGTGGTCGCACGTCAAATCAACACATCTATTCCCGCTGCGGTAGCTTTGTGGCTACGGCATTGTTCGAGCTTGCGTGTTTGATCTCGACAGTGGCAGCCGCATTTCGACACCTGCGAAATAAAAAAAATGTATGCGCGCTTAGATTCAGGGACACGTTAGAGAGCACCAAGGTGTCAAAATTAATCCGAAGACCGCCACTACGGCGTGCCTATTACTACGATAATGCTTTGGGCACTATTGGTTCTTTCCTCTGAGGGCGGTAGTTGGCCGACGTGGAGGTAGACTTGGAGAAATGAAGGTTTATTTACATTATGTACGGGATTAGAAACAGTTAAAAAACAGGAAAAGTTAACCGACGTCCAGCGGCAAATCATACGCTGCAGCCTGTGGCAAGAAGAATGTTTATCCTTTTCCGATGGTTCTCTGGCTTATAACCCCTTCATCATTAGCGGTCACGTCATTTTCAGCCAGTCATCCAGCACGTGTAGGCGTCATTTTCCTCCAGTCCTAAGGCCCATGTAAGTGGCGTTATGTTCGGCCAACGGGGACACTTACTGGGCTCTATCCTTCAATGGCCGCATCTATACCGCGTTACCTCCTCACTTGGTCTTCCTTGAACAACCTTTCTGTGCCACTAAACAGTTTTCTAGGGACTAATGTCAACTACCTTGAAGCGTGCCGGCCTCCAGCAACACTTTCAGGAAGCGTCAGGCGGGAGGGAGAAAAGTTGCATGCGCGACACACGAGGGCGGGATAGCCAGCCTGTCTGACGCGTCCGTTAGCATGGTCGACGCGCACCAGTGCACCATAATTGGAATGCGACGGCGAGTGGTTGAGCTCGGAGAATTTGACCGATGCTAATTAATGGTCCGTATCTAACAACTCCTCATCGCCCCTAAAGTTCGTAATGACCAATGAACTCAATTCGGTGGTCATGAAGACCATTGAGGACGCTTGTAGTGCACTAGTGAAGAGTTTCGTGCGGCAAATTCTTGGATCCCGTGCCTCGGAGAACGTACAGGCACCGACGAAAGTGTTATACTCCACGCAGCGGAAGCCGGAGCAGCGGAAAACTGCATCGCAACGCCATGTACAGGCAGCATCTGGGATCGAGACAGCCAATGGGCACCCTTTATTATCTGCAAGCATGTCGCTTGACTCGCGTCAATGTTTCGTGCTTCCGCTGCCAAAATGCCGAGTGACGCCGCTGCAGTTGCAATCTGCGTGGAGTATACAACTTTTGTCGGCGCCTGTACGTCAAGCAAACGAAACAACATAACCCTGCCCCCCGTGCAAGCGCAGGCTCTTGACCACTGATTCACCACGCTATTACTATATCAAACTCAACCCTGCGTATAATTTCTTTCTCTAATTTTGATAATACGGATCCAACTACCTTATTAAACAGCTTTCCGTATCTCCCCGAATGCCGACAAAGCCATAAAGATATTGCCGTTGCAAAAGAACCGTGAGAAACTAAACACTAAATGAAAACAATCACTATAACCATACACAAACACAGTGTTGGAGGTGCAAGGATGAGTTCGAGCGCAAAATAAAACTACATATCTCGTTATTCTGCCCCGTACTCCACCCCGTACCCTTGTACAGGGCAGAAACTTTGAGGCTTACGAAAAGGGTTCTACTTAAATTGAGGACGACGCAACAAGCTGTGGAAAGAAGAATGATGGGTGTAACGTTAAGAGATAAGAAAAGAGCAGATTGGGTGAGGGAACAAACGCGAGGTAATGACATATTAGTTGAAATCAAGAAAAAGAAATGGGCATGGGCAGGGCATGTAATGAGGAGTGAAGATAACCGATCGTTATTAAGGGCTACTGACTGGATTCCAAGAGAAGGGAAGCGTAGCAGGGGGCGGCAGAATGTTAGGTGGGCGGATGAGATTAAGAAGTTTGCAGAGACAACATGGTCACAATTAGTACATGACCGGGGTAGTTGGAGAAGTATGGGAGAGGCTTTGCCGTGCAGTGGGCGCAATCAGGATGCTGCTGCTGCTGCTGCTGCTGCTGCTGCTGCTGCTGCTGCTGCTGCTGCTGCTGCTGCTGCTGCTGCTGCTGCTGCTGCTGCTGCTGCTGCTGCTGCTGCTGCTGATGATGATGATGATGATGATGATGATGATGATGAAGATGATGGTGGTGGTGGTGGTAGTGGTGGTGGTGTTCTCCTTATTCAAAGGAAGGAAGGCTACACGTCGGTTTACTGAAACAACCGTCTCAAGGTAAGCAATGCTTCAAAACATCCTGGGCAGCCTCATTTCATGAACAGCCTGTTCATACTCCACAGTGGACGACTGGTATCGCATCCACTGGTACCGCTGAGCAGTCGCGTCAACTCTGCGGATGTGTACTCAAGATCGCGCCAATTTCGTGATCACTATTCACACTGCATACTTGAATCTCACGCAGATATCTCCCTTTGTACATGAAGGATACACCTTAAATGAACAACAAAATTATACTAGCGTAACTTGCGCACTCATAAGAACCCTAATTGAACCCTAATTGAAAGAATTGACTGGGCACGGTGGCACTGCCAGTATGCGGCACTATAACCCGTTTGCATTCATTGTACAGCTGTACTTCGGCCTGCTGCTTCATGCCGGTGATGGAGGCACTGTGCAAGCCGGGACGACCAGGGCGGCGCAGGAGCTCTACGCTACCCGATGCCACGTGCTGGATCCACCGCCATACTCATCGTGGGAATTGCACCGTCAACACCGGAAGATAGCATGCTCGGAGATCTTGGCCCGTGATCTGCGTTCAGTGCCACTTCTCTCCGCTACTTTAAATAGCCTGCCTGTGATCGACTCGGCCACTGGGCACGGTGGCACTGCCAGTGTGCGGCACGCTAACCAATTTGCATTCATTGTACAGCTGTCCTTCGGCCTGCTGCTTCCCCCGCAGGGGCGTCTGCGTCAGCAGGCGTTTGGTGTGTTGCGACACCACGTACCCGAGCACACGAGGGTTGGACCCTCCCGCGTGTAGCCGTGCCCGGCTTAGCCGTGTCCGGGGAAAGGGGGATCCTGGGGGTTAAGCCGATGCCGGCTGTTTGGACATTTAAGGCCCCCCGACGGAGGCAACACACCTCTTTGGCCTCTGCTTCACATAGACGGCACCCCCGGACTGACCCACCCAGGGGAAATCGGTAGTTGCCTTTTCCTGTCTCTCTCTCCCTCCAGCCTTCGTCTTTCTCTGACTTTTCACCTTTCCTGTCCTCTCCTAGCTTCCGTTTACTTCCATTTTTTCCAGGCAGAAAGGGTTAACCTTGTGTGAATAGCCAACCTAGGTTATTTCATATACGGTTATCGTAATTACGTACAGCTGGCGTTTGCAGGACCTGCTTTTACAGTTCTTGTAGCATCCCCTTGTAGGGCTCCACGGTGGGTGGCTGGCGTTATTGCCGAAAACTACACATTCCTCTATGGATAACTCCTTCCCTCAACTGCCTCAGAAAAGAGGGCGCACTGATGAAGTTTTCCAGTTTTTGGCCGACAAAAAAAATCCTTCCCGCGTTTCAATGTCATTCACTCTGCAAAACCAGACAAACAAGTACGAACAATTTCACCCTTCCTTGTTTCCAAGTCATTGACTGAAGTCTTTCGTCCAGGTTATAAGGCGTCGAGGATGGCAGGTGGTGATCTCCTCTTGAAGCTCCGCGATCAGAAACAATATGAAAAATTGTCAAAACTAGTGTCGTTTGGGGAAACCCAAGTAATTATAACCCCGCACCGCACGATGAACACCACCCGTGGTGTTATCTCCGACGATGACTTGATGGAGCTCACTGAGGCTGAACTCTTGGAGGGCTTCAGTGACCAGAATGTTATTAATGTTAAACGAATTAAGATGAGGCGAGACGGCAAAGAGATCAAGACGAAACACCTGATACTCACCTTCGGCTCAAGTGTCCTTCCCGAGTCCATCGAGGCCGGTTATATCAAACTTCGTGTTCGGCCATACGTGCCCAATCCTCTCAGATGCTTTAAGTGCCAACGTTTCGGCCACAGTTCACAGAACTGTCTAGTCCGGCTGACTTATGCCACGTGCAACGACAATGAACATTCCTCAGAAACCTGCCACAACACTCCACATTGTGTCAACTGTGATGGCGAGCATGCCGCATACTCGCGGTCGTGCCCGTCCTGGGAAAGAGAAAAAGAAATTGTGACAATCAAAGTCAAAGAAAACATATCTTTCAAGGAGGCACGTGGGCGGGTGTGATACCTGCCCAAGAACACATTTGCCGGAATGGCGCGTCAGGGGGCAGCGCCACAACGGTCTCCGGCGGCTCTCCGACCCACAACCAGTGAGGCGGCAGTGACGCCATCCGCCCCCACGGCGGCTGCAGCTAGCGCTGCTAAGCCAACCCCGCAGAAGGGGCCATCTACCTCCGGGCAGGTTACCTCAAAGGCCTCGTCCAACGTGCCGAGGCCTTCACGCCAAACAAAGCGCTCGGAAGAGCACGTGTCCAGCCCCTCGCAAGAGGCGATGCAGTGATGCAGCGATGCAGCGACATGCAGCTTAGGGCGCGCGGCGACGATATTACCGCGCTTGGACTTTATGCGGAACCACACGGCGACACTGACGCTCACGCCGACGGCGGAAATGCGCTTCGAGTGTCCACATCATTGCTATCGCAATAATAAGCGGGAGCGCATGACGTCGGTGGCGGTTACCATCGCTTGCGGCAGTGACGATCTAAGTGGCCAATCCGGCAGCAGTAAAAGCATATAGGCCTCTCGTCAAGTTAAGCCATACAGACGGGTTGCGAAGGGTGGCGGGAAAGGACTACCGAAGACGGTGTCACCGAAAGTGTTGTTCTTTGGATTGTGCTGACGAGAATGATGCTCTCAAAATCTCGTCGCATAAAGCCTGAATCGTCGCAATCATAGCTGATGCTGGATCAGTAGTCATTCGAAGTAATTTCATTAGTCGTAGCCGTTGGCGGTCGGATCACTTCGTCGAGAGGCTCTCTAGCAAGCTCAATGTAGGGACAACTGTGGAGATCCGCGCCAGGAACCAGGGATGCGCACCTACGAAAAAATACTCTGGGTGGACTAAGACAGCCAAAGTAGTCATTTACAAGAGCCAGTTGACTGAATTTACAAAGGCAGGCTTGTCTGGAAAAAGGCAAGAAAATACATCAAGACAAGAGCCGAGCAGCACCTCATTGTCTTCCTTGCGGCGGCTGGTGTCGCCAGCGTGAGCCGTATCGCAATTCCACTAAACTCACGAGGGTATCTCGCACGGTGGCAAAATGTGACAAGGCATATCCCCTATAGTGTGGCAATATGCGGGCGGAAATAATTTGCGCGCATTGCGCATACGAGTAAAATACTTGAGCTAGGTAAAAGCACAAAAGAATCATTACTCGTAGACAGAGAAATTGATTATGAGGCTGAAGCTAAGAAGTCGGCCTGAGCCCACCAGTACTGTGGGTTCAGTACTTCAGTACGAATGTACTTAACAAAGGCCTATGCCTGCAATTAATCCAAATTCTGAAACAAGGAATATGGAGAAATAGCAAGTAATTCCACAATAATCATGAAACTGCATAGATATAATTACAAGCAAGGAACCTTTCAAGCACTCAAGTGTTTCATGTTAAAACACCAAGAACCAACAGAAAGTAGGCATGTGCTACGAATTAAGTCACTTACAAAGCACTTATAATTAACTTAAAGCCCAGGTAATTCTTTTGTATAAGTGAAGTTTACTAACGTTAATTTATCTTTCGAATTTTTTCTTTTGCTTTGTAAAAGTACAATATCTGATAGAATTCATTTGCTCTAATTTAGAAATATTTTCCTTCCCACAGATAGTAAAGACGGCATAGATTATTTACTTCTTCACTGGCATGAAGAAAGCAAGTGTGCCATTTTTGATTTCACGAGGTCGCAGAAAGGTGAGCCAAACGCTGGAAGCAGCACTACGATTTCCAATTATTACACAAATAATACAGAAGCAAAGCTTTAGTAAAACGCTACTGTTTGCAACGTTACATAAATTGTAAATGTAAAGAGTCATTCTGCAAACAAAAAGAAAAGTCGGGGGAAAAGAACCGATGGACAAGTACTCCTTCGAGCGGCTTCGGCCTGCAACTACTAAAAATTAGATACCTTCACTTTCATAGCGGACTAACTTTTCAACAGGAAATAAGTAAAACAATGTCGACATAACAGAACCATATAAGGACCCAGAAAAGAGCTCTGCACCGATCGAACAAAGGATGCATTCATATAGGTGAACCATGAGCACAAACTAGAACAAACCTTCATTTTCCCAAGCTTCACTTTTAAACCGTCGGGCAGTTTTTCTTATAATTAGTGGACCTTCATTATTAAAGGTGTTAATATTGTCACGTAGTGACGGTGAAGAATGCAGTAACCCACAAGGAACGGCGCCGGGTTGCCTCGGCCTCCCGCTCCCTCAGCTCTGGATATTCTTCTCGTTGCTTTCGGATTGCCTGAGCTCGGGTGGCTCTAACAGCTAGATTGGCGCGCCGACAGCAAGTCTTACATGGGCGAGTTCTCACTGCCGCTCGCCAAAGGCTGCCCTTTCCTCGGGGGAACGCACAATGCGCGGCCGTCCCATCAGTTTTTCGAGACTGAACTGAACGGAAACTAAGCCGGTACCTATTGGTTGCGCGCATGGCGTGAGCGCGCGCCTATCCAGTTGCAATCCTTGCTAATTACTCACGCTCAGGTGCCGGCGCAGCGGTCACCTCAGCAAACCGTCCTTTGCCGCAGCTGCTCTGCTCTGGGAGTAACTGGGTTTTCCTGCGTGACCACGTCAACGCCACTTGTGAGCCAATACAAGCTTCGCTTGAAAAACAAGCAACAGTCACCCACAACGAGAGCGGCGAGCACAGTCGGCGATCATCGAAAATTTGATCAGCGGATCAGACACGACTCGTCGAAGGTTCCTGCGTAATTGCTGGAGCCCGCTACCTCTCAGAAAGTACTACTCAATTGTCGTCGGGCATACGATCAAATTACAGAAGTTTCGGTGACAACAGACAACGCATAGTACAATGGATAACATTCGAGAAATTCCGATGCATGCAGGCGCATCCTGCGCCGAGCGACAACGTATAACCCCGGTCCTTCAATACTAAACGTACTGAAGGACCGTGGTAAATGTTTGGTAGCCGGTGACAGCTTTCCCAAAAAAGAAAGACGGACAAGTATACTTGTCAATATACAGTTTTACAATAGCGGTTGTCGCCTTACGTACGTTAAACGTAAGCACCTTTCCGGGATGTAACGGCGCGCCTCCTTTCAAGACTTTTAGCTTGTGCGCAAACGGAAAAGCATGGAAAACGTTATAGAACAGGACGCAGACTGCTGTCTCGTGCCTAACGTATCCAATCCAAGACAATCCAATTGCAACCATGCTGTTGTTGCTACGCAGACGTGTCTCGTTAGACCTACGGGTGCCAGGATCGCCAGATGATCTTAAATATTGGAAGTGTTATGCACTCATAGCTGACATTTCAGGACAGGTTAGATAAAGCGAAAGCTCATTTTAATAGAGACTGGCGGCAACACGAGTGAAAGCGTAGCCATCACGAGAATTATTGCTTAAGTGAGAGACATATGTGCCGCCTTCTTGGATAACACTTTGTTTACGTGCATAATGCGTTTACGTTTGGTTGCATATGCTTTTCTAAATCTGTCAATACAATCAGGCTTAAAACACGCACATGGCCATGCGCGATGCAGTTAATCTACGACAGCGAATAGTGGGTGCTATAGAAGGTCTAGCGTAACAGGAGAAAACAGGCTTACCGGCGCCGTTGAGTGCGATTTGCTTAATGTTTCCAGATTGCACATTTCCACCCTAATGGCTCACATATTTAGACGGCACTACCTTCCTGATCGGCCCACATATTTAGCATTTACACTGCACTATGTTCCCTTTCGGCCACTCAAGAAAGGCCCAAAATATCCATGTACCTTATACGGAAAAAAGGGGGGGGGGGTAACTCTCCACGAATGACATCGTCTTTAAAAGTTGTCTCCTTTTGTTGTCGTACCTTGCCATGGAGACGTGGAACTTGTGTGCGACGAGACAATTTGGCAAGCGCTAGTGTGTTTTATTGAACAACAAAGACAATAGTAGATAATAGGTTGCAATGTGCACGCTAGTTTCAACCCCTGTATAAAACGGGCTCTTGAAATCCGAATGTAAATAATTCAGCTTTTTCAATTATTTACACAGCATGAGAGAGCTGTATCAGCCATGTTAAATCCGAAAGGGTAGGCAAAAGAAAGCTTCATTTCAAAACTTCATCTGGTGTGACAGGACGCACAAGGGCGGACTGCAGACGTCCCATGGTGTTTCAAAGCTTTCCTTGTTTGAGGTTGCGATGATTTCGCTTGGCAGTTGAGGGTGCATACCAAGACCAGTTCAGCTTAACCATGGTTGCGGTCGCATTTTAACGCGAGTCCGATGCCGAGTAACACCCGAAGTGCATAGAGCGTTATGTAGTGCTTGTGGATAGTGTCTCTTCAACGCTGATTTCATTTGGCGATGGAGGCACTCGAAAAATTCGCTACTGCTCTCTATGGTAGGCAGTCGTTCGAATTCTCTGGAATGCGAAGCAGTTGGGCCATTCGGAAGAATAGCGCTGATTCAAACTGCCAAAAATCGTCGGTTCTTATGCTTACGAATACGTTGAATCAGGAAATGCAATGCTGCGTGAAAGTAAAGGAGATGGTATCAGCAGTTATTTCCGCTATGAGAATCATTGTTTATGGTCCTCATGTTGGTTCTCGTTCGACAGCACGTAGCCGTCAGCGATGTGGCACTGGTGGTTCGTATTCCTGGCTAAGGAAGGGAATGTTCATTGCCTAAACTCTGGGGGTACAAACAGACTGGATAACTCTGCCGATATTCTGAACGGAAAAGTGCTTACATGCTCCCAAATGCATCCCATTCAAGGTTACCATGAGAAGTACGCCCTATTTTAATGCGTAAGCATTATTATGTGACTAACCCTGAAAATCGATCCGTTGGTGTCTCTTTTCATCTGTTACGCGTAACACGGTGCGCTCCATAAAGAAAAAGCAATGAATTCAAAACAAAAAACATTATCGGGGGTGAACTCCGAACGTAGCACACCGCCCTCATAAGCCGAGTGTCTTACCTACTTGGCTAAACACCGACGCTTGCAGATGGTGAGTATATCCGTACCATATGAACGTCTTTTACCGGTGGTACGAAACAAATGTCAAAGGAGAACAGTTTTATGAAGGCTTTTTTGAAAGATTTGATGATGGTGGAATAAAAGCAATCTCTAGGACTACATCCAGACGTGTCTTGGAGCCTTGTTAATAGTGAAAAATTCCAATTTTGCGAAACTTTAATGCCAAAATCGTCATATCTCCGTTGCGTTTCGGTGGTCGCGGAATGTGCCTGCCGTTGGATTGTCCCTTAGCTGACCGAAGTGCTACCAACCAGGGCAACCTATTTTCGGGAACCATACGAAGACCCCATCTCTTGAAAGGTCAGAAAGTATTAAAGAAAATGTTATCAACCGCATCATACAACAAGGTTGTAATGCAAGAACCGACTGTCATTAGAGAAGACGCCACCAGTTGGGCGGATGTTACAAGCACCATTCAACCAAATTCTGAATTCTCTGGTCTTGAATATCTGCATTCATCATAAGATATCACGTCTTCAAGTGTATGAATAATATTTTTTGATCGCGCGTTTCCGAAAACAACGCCAAAATTCTTCCCTGCTACTTGATGAAGCCGTCCCACACACTTGAACAGTAAAAGCCCCTCTTAGCGAAGAATGCTTCCACCTAAGAGGCTAATTGCGCTACCAGAACGTCATTTGGACTTGTCTAAAGTCTGTTTTGACTCTTCGCGGCAAGCCTTCCTGATTTAGGATGCTCCAAAACATGCCATATATGTTAGATGACCTGCATCAGGTATTCCTCCCACAAAGGCCCAGCATACATTATAAACCACGCCATCGTTAATGTTTCAAAGAATAAAGCACATCTCATGAAACTTTGACAATGCAGTTGAGTTTGATATGATCATCTCGCACCTAAAATCGACAACAATTAACTGGTAGGTTGTTCTTGGGTCTTGCTGGGTTCCCGTAAACATGGAAAAACCAGTGAAATCGTCGGACGTGCTTCCATCAAAACGACGCCGGATCCGTCTAATGCACCTGTAAAAAAAAAGTTGAAAGTAGACCCTGGTCGTACTTTTAGCCACAGCATTTTTTTATAGCACTACTTCGACGTTTGCTTTATTGTTGCTACAGTGTAACGTGTATAGATGGCTTCCACCTTAATCCCATTTGAAATGTTCTTCATCGTGGGCCTTAAAATGTCTGCAGGAGGGGTGTTCGTGGGCTCGAGAGGATTGGCGGGGCAGTGAATTTCCTACCATCATTATTCTCATGCTTGTCAAAGAATAAGCGCGCTTCAGTTTTAAGTGCTTTTTTTACCTAACATATTTGAAATACTTTCTTTCTGTCCGAAAGCGGATATTCAAGATGACTACTTATCTGTTAACACTGGTTGCGTCCGCCTTCTTTGGGGCTGTAATTGTAAAGTGCCTGTAGGTTGTGCGGATCGGCTGTCGTTGCCGCGGGGCTATTCATGACTAAAATGTGACGTATGTCTTTACGGTCCAGCCATTAATAAAGCTCCATTATCCTTGTGCCTCCACATATCAATGAAGTCAGGCCTACTGGTGCTTTTACTGTTGGATATCCCTCGGGACGACATTTCACTGTCCTGAGGGATATCTGTTCGCAGAGCCTCTTTTCGCGACGACGTGCTTTCTGAGTTAAGTGCCTTAAACAATTCCTCATAGGTTCACGAATATTTTACTGAAGCCCCAAAAACAACGATGCGTTTCATCAGAACCCCCCCCCCCCCCCCATTTATTGCAAGCAGAAGAAAACTCATGTCATGTGAGAATTGAAGCTACTGTATGAGTGCTCTTCGTAATGTTGATAAAACTGCATGCGCGCAACTAAACAGCACTGTCAGTGTCGTCATTCTGTTTGCGTTGCATTTTCTCTTCAAGCGGGTGAACTACAATTCCACCAACTAGGTCGCACATGCACGTGCCGTGAAAACTGAGGACCAACGCGATCCGCATGTGGGCGGTCATGCTGTTTGCTACCGTTCGCCGCCACAAGTATCTAGTTCTCGCCCGATCGGGCGTTGCGCGTGTTATCTCCGACTCACGTTCTCGCACTGCTTTTGTGCTGCAGGCGTTTGTAAATATTTATGAATTGTCTGGTTATAGGCAATCAGGCTTCAAGCGCAGCGCAATAGCATGCGCAACCCACCAATCGCGCAGTAAGGTGCACTATACAGAGCAACGTCTCACTATCAGAGCCGAAAACCAAGCTACGCACAAATGAAAGTAAAGAAAACGAACAACCACGCGATTCAACAGCATGCTGCATGGTGAAGCACCGACAGGTCCAGCTCATCTTGAGTTCACCTTGCGTGGACCTTGTCTATCTTTATGCCGTTAGTGAAATGATTTACTAATATTGATTTACTAATATACTAATACTAATATTATTTACTAATACATATCATTACTAATATGGATGAGATAGTTCAAGTGGCTGAGGAGATCTATGGAGATTTATACAGTACCAGTGGCACCCACGACGATAATGGAAGAGAGAACAGTATAGAGGAATTCGAAATCCCACAGGTAACAGCGGAAGAAGTAAAGAAAGCATTGGGAGCTATGCAAAGGGGGAAGGCAGCTGGGGAGGATCAGGTAACAGCAGATTTGTTGAAGGATGGTGGGCAGGTTGTTCTAGAGAAACTGGCCACCCTGTATACGCAATGCCTCATGACTTCGAGCGTACCGGAATCTTGTAAAAACGCTAACATAATCCTAATCCATAAGAAAGGGGACGCCAAAGACTTGAGAAATTATAGACCGATCAGTTTACTGTCCGTTGCCCACAAAGTATTTACTAAGGTAATTGCAAACAGAATCAGGAACACCTTAGACTTCCGTCAACCAAAGGACCAGGCAGGATTCCGTAAAGGCTACTCAACAATATACCATATTCACACTGTCAATCAGGTGATAGAGAAATGTGCGGAATATAACCAGCCTTTATATATAGCTTTCATTGATTACGAGAAAGCGTTTGATTCAGTCGAAACCTCAGCAGTTATGGAGGCATTGCGGAATCAGGGTGTAGACCAGCTGTGTGTAAAAATACTGAAAGATATCAATAGCGGCTCCACAGCCACCGTAGTCCTCCATAAAGAAAGCTACAAAATCCCAATAAAGAAAGGCGTCAGGCAGGGAGATACGATCTCTCCGATGCTATTCACAGCGTGTTTACAGGAGGCATTCAGAGACCTGGATCGGGAGGAATTGGAAATAGGAGTTAATGGAGAATACCATAGTAACTTGCAAATCGCTGATGGTATTGCCTTGCTTAGTAACTCAGGGGACCAACTGCAATGCATGCTCACTGACCTGGAGAGGCAAAGCCGAAGGGTGGGTCTAAAAATTAATCTGCAGAATACTAAAGTAATGTTTAACAGTCTCGGAAGGGAACAGCAGTTTACAATATGTAGTGAGGCAGTGGAAGTGGTAAGGGAATACATCTACTTAGGACAGGTAGTGACTGCGGATCCGGATCATGAGACTGAAATAATCAGAAGAATAAGAATGGGCTGGGGTGCGTTTGGCAAGCATTCTCAGATCATGAACAGCAGGATGCCATTATCCCTCAAGAGAAAAGTTTATAACAGCTGTGTCTTACCAGAACTCACGTACGGGGCGGAAACCTGGAGGCTTACGAAAAGGGTTCTACTTAACCCTTTACTGCACCTTGTTGCATTTACGCAACAGTGTGATGAACGGCGTTAAAAACCGAAGCAAAGTCAGTTTGGAGCTGCCTGTACACGTTGTTGCATATCCGCAACATTGGTCTGTAAAACGCGGCACCTTGTGCTGCAATCTGTGCTAATTCTTCGCATCTTCTACCTAAACAAACGTGGCGGAGGCTGCGCGCGCCCGCGAGCAGTGATATAGGTAAGTTTTACAAATTGTAAATGTATTTCTCCATAAGACAAAACACAAAAAAAATTCTTACGCTATGCTCCACGTCCTTCTGACTCTGCAGGTTCAAAAAAACATTGTAATTTCGGAATAGTTTGTTCCTGCCGACAGAACGTTGCTATGTTGCACAAATGCAACAACGTGTACATGGTTTATTTTCTTCCGAATAGTGTAATGGCTCCGAAACGCTGGTATGGCCCAGCAATTCCTCCTGATAGTGAAGGCAGTGACTATTCAATTAGTCACGACAGCCACGAGTGTAAGTCCGTTTCGATTCAATATGTGCACAAGATGTTCTCTAGTCGAATTTCCTTTTTTCTTTTCAAAAGTACGCTGCGCCTCCGCACGTTGTCGTGTCACGTCGTCACGGGTACAGCTTTACGTCTGTGCTTCGATGTTCTACATTTTGACAATAACCCGAAAACACTGTATTGTTTCCTGGCTGGGCGGGAATCTGCATGACGTACTGCACGAAGTGTGGGAACCACCTGTGCTGCACAAGCATGTACAAGTGGTTCTCTTTGTTCCACACTAAATCATAGGTGCACTAAAGATTGTCTCGTGCAAATAAGCATCTGAGTATGAATCGCACTAAATCTATCTTTTACTTTCAACTTATTCTTTATTTGCACATTGTTGCAAATATGCAACATACCCTTTTTCTGCAAATTGAAACCCCACACATTTGCTAAAATAAGTTCCCATGGGAGTACAGGTACTGTTATGCTTCCCTACAACTCCATGAATAATATTTTGAGGAAGCAAAAAATTGTGCAGTAAAGGGTTAAATTGAGGACGACGCAACGTGCTATGGAAAGAAGAATGATAGGTGTAACGTTAAGGGATAAGAAAAGAGCAGATTGGGTGAGGGAACAAACGCGAGTTAATGATATCTTAGTTGAAATCATGAAAAATAAATGCGCATGGGCAGGACACGTAATGAGGAGGGAAGATAACCGATGGTCATTAAGAGTTACGGAATGGATTCCAAGGGAAGGAAAGCGCAACAGAGGGCGGCAGAAAGTTAGGTGGGCGGATGAGATTAAGAAGTTTGCAGGGACAACATGGCCACAATTAGTACATGATCGGGGTAGTTGGAGAAGTATGGGAGAGGCCTTTTCCCTGCAGTGGGAATAACCAGGCTGATGATGATGATGATGATTAACAAAAAACGGCTATTGCAATATTTAAAGAGGTAAGACTCAATGAAAGCGCCTTTTTTTAGAGCATACCTCCCGAATGAACATAAGTACAGCACAAGGCAACTCATAAAAACTCTTAACTCTTAAAGAACTTACAACAAGGGCAAGATCCGTACAAATTACGGCATGCAAAAGCAGGTATTCATTGTTGCTGATTTTCTGAATCATCACTATGGCTGAGTCATTATAATAAATGAATCACCGTCCCTAAGCACATTAAAAAACTGTGAACATGTATTTGTTGTCACTTCAGGTATTACTGTTCAATCTTTTGTACACAAATCGCATTCAATATTTCGGTTACGTATTTCATGCGCTTCTCATTCTTTGTGTATGGATCCACTTTGTGTACCACGCTTACCCTGTGTGCTTGAGTGTTTTGTACACTGGGAATGGGTTGGGAAAGAGGACTGGACACTTAGTCAGGCATTCGTGCCTTTTTGTCAGCCTCTAGGACAGATATTATTTGTATTTTTTTCTGTCTAAATGAACATTCATTCAATTCATTCAAGGAAGCCCTCCATAGACCGCGACGTCCACACATCTTGTGCAATACAGACGTACTCCGCTCCCGCAAAAGACGACGATATTTTGGTCTGCAGCGCTGATACTTTCTTGGGCAGGAACTTCTTTTTGAAGCCATCCCGCGATCAAACCAGTCACTTTGATGAGAGGCCGCTTATAATATCGTCCAATTTACCGTTACGAATTGTTTGAAATCCTCCCTATCAACAACACAAAAGGGCTCAATGTCAGGGCAAATCATGTGCCAATCAGTAGGCGCGTCGCCTATAAATGTACCATGCTTGTAATCAGCCAAGCCATATTAAGAATACTGATTAAATTTGAGGCTCTGACTGACTAATGTTTGAACGTGGGCTGCCTGGTTCTTCGGCATAGATTGACGAAAAACAGCGCCTAGACACAAAAGCGCTCTATTTTCCTACAAAGACGTAATTCTATTCCCATTCCATTCCTGCAAGCCTTGTCGCCATTCAACATCATTCCATTCCGTGGGTCATGAAACTGTAGAATGATTCCGGAATCATTCGAATTCCTGAGTGATAACTACGCAACAGTGGTAGTGACACGAGTTATATAGAGATTTGAGGCGAAAGAAAGATTAGGGGCATGTATACGAAAATGCTAGAAAGAAAAGCAAAGATACCATATCTGATTAACTCAAGCACACTAGGTGCCTATTTGAACCGCCCAGTTTCAAAGGGTGAACTAATCAGTAATCATCACCATTATCAAGTGCCACATGTGAGTCCCGCTGTAATACACGCATCTCACATAACTCCTTTTGACGGTGGCAATGTGTTCATCGTTGATATTGTTTTAGTGCTAACACATTACCTTCGACAGTCAGCGTGAGATGGGGCCTGCTGCATTTTTTTTCCTTTCGGTCACAAACACTACAAACAGAAAAGGGTAATCTGTGCTTTCGAGCATAGTTACTGATACGTTGATAAGTGAAATTTCTGCAATTTTTCACACCTATCTAGCTTTCTTGAGAAACAAATGTATGCGTCTCCGAGCAATCAGCCTGAGTGAAAATTACATTTTGTGACTTTGAACAAGCATATTAAATAGTTCTCAGAAATATTAAAAAAATTCACTTGGCACGTGCCTGCAGTTTGTTTTATCCTACATTTGAAAAGGTATTTAAAGATTGTCTTTAGAGAGAGCATCATTCTGCCCTTTAAGATTGAACGTTGTAAATGCCGAAAATTACCTGTAGGATAAACGGCAATAACGCAGTAGCTAATTCAATAGCTGAGCAACATGTGCGATCATGCCAAATCAAAACCGAAATTCTAGTGAGATGTTATCGCCACTAAACTCCTAGGAACGAAGAGACAAAGAAGTGAAAACGGATGATTGCCAGACGACAGTGTTTCCCTAATTTACTGGAACAACCTGTAGGCCTGC
Organism: Dermacentor andersoni; assembly: GCF_023375885.2. NCBI lineage: Eukaryota > Metazoa > Arthropoda > Arachnida > Ixodida > Ixodidae > Dermacentor > Dermacentor andersoni. The sequence goes on from NC_092819.1 coordinate 74,353,541, forward strand.
TGATGGAAAGGCGAAGGAACATGAAGGTATACTCAATTTAAGTTGCTCCTCGCCGTAAAACCAAACCTGCTAGATTAAAAGCGTGGCACGCTAGTGCCTGCGAACGTTGAGAATTGTTCCCTCGCTTGTCGCGCACTCAGCGGCGTATAGTCATTGACCCAAGTTAGCAAGAGATCCATAGAAGAGCGGCACACACCCAACGTATTCATGTCGGAGCTCGAGGAAGCATTGGCTTAAAGACGTTCATTTAAAAGTGGCACATACCCCGTGCACTTGTGGCTGAGCTTGCCAATGCGTGGGATGGCTTTTCTTGAAGAACCCTTGTGGCGTTTCTTCGGTGCCGCTCAGCATCGGAGAAATTAAGGGATCTGTTTGGTCATTGAACAATAGCAAACATCCAGTGTTTTCGTGTCGAAACTCCAGGAAGCGTTGGCTCATAGATGTTACTTTAAACGTGGCACATACCCAGTGCACTTCTAGCACAGATTACCAATAGGTCGGCTGGCGGTTCTTGAGGATCCCCTATGACGTTGCTTCGCTTCCGCTATGCATCGGAGCAAGTTAAGGGATCTTGTTCGTCATTGAAGAGTGGCGCACACCCAGTGAGTTGATATCGCGGCTCGAGGAAGCGTTGCCTTAAAGACGTTCATTTAAAGGTTGCACATACCCAGTGCAGTTGTGGGGCAGCTTCCTAATGTGTTCGGTGGCTTTTGTTGAGGAACCCTTGCGAGGTTGTTTCGCTTCCGCTCAGCATCGGAGAAATTTAAAAAATCTTGTTCGTTATTGAAGAGTGGCGCACACCCACTGTATTTATGTCGCAGCTCGAGGAAGCGTTGTCTTAAAGACATTCATTTAAACGTGGCACATACCCAGTGCACATGTGGCGCAGCTTGTTAATGCATCGGATGGCTGTCCTTGAGGAACCCTTGTGACATTGCTTCGCTTCCGCTCAGCATCGGAGAAATTTGCCGGTTCTGTTTCGTCATTCAACAGTGGCACACACCCAGTGTTTTCATGTCTCTGCTCCAGAAAACGCTGTCTTAAAGAGGTAATTTAAAACGTGGCGCTTACCCAGTGCACTTGTGGCGCAGTTTGCTAATGCATCGGTTGGCTATTCTTGAAGAACCCTTGTGACGCTCCTTCGCTTCCGCTCAGCATCAGAAAAATTTCAGAAGTCTTGTTCGTTATTGAAGAGTGGCACACGCCCTGTGTATTCATGTGGTAGCTCCAGGAAGTGTCGGTTTAAGGACGTTCATTTAAAAAGTGGCAGATACCCAGTGCGCTTGTGGCGCAGCTTGCAAATACATCGGGTGGTTGTTCTTGAAGAACCTCTTTGGCGCTTCTTCGGTACCGGTTTTACCGGAAATTTACCGGATCTGTTTCGTCATTGAACAGTGGCACACACCCAGCGTTTTTATGTCACAGCTTAAGGAATCGTTGACCTAAAGAAGTTGTTGCACACGTGGCGCATACCCAGTGCATTTGTGCTTCAGCTTCCTAATACGTCGTGTGGCTGTTCTTGAGGAGCCCTTGTGAAACTGCTTCACTTCCGCTCTGCATCGGAGAAATTTAAGGGACCTTTTTGGTCATTGAAGGGTGGCAGAATCTCAGCGAGACTGAACTATTTACCCCACTTTGTATCAAATAGTTTTATTGGAAACCAACACTAACCGAGTACCACATAGCTAGTACTCGAAATCGGAGACAACGAGTTTTTAAGAGCAGCGGCACCTACGCAGTCCTGCATCTTCAGTGTGCCATCTCACCTGGATAGAGGATTTTGGATGAGTGGCACGCATGTACACGTTGCCACACAGCCAGTGGCTGACACTGCAGGTGGTACGTTTTGAATTCTGCTATCTCAGTTTTAACTCAGGAAGAGGACCTTAGTGATAACGACAATCATACGTGCATTATTAAGGAGTGCGCAATACAAGTGGGTGGTAACTTTGTTAGACAGGATACAGGTAATATATCGCAGGAGACCGAAGATCTGATTAAAAATGGCAATGTTTGAAAGCCTCTAACTCTACAGCTAGAATAGAACTGGCAGAACTTTCGCAATTATTCAACAAGAGTAATATAGCTGGCATAAGGATGTATAATATGGATAGAATTGAGCATGCTCTCAGGAAAGGGGAGGAAGCCTAAAACCAGTGACGAAGCAACTAGTAGTTGGCAAGAATGAGAAGTATGCGCTAAGAGACAAAGCCGGCAATATGACTACTAATATTTATAAGATAGTACAAGTGGCCGAGCTGTTCCATAGAGGTTTATACAGTACCAGTGGCACCCACGACGATAATGGAAGAGGGAATAGTCTAGAGGAATTTGACGTCCCACAAGTAACACCGGAAGAAGCATAGAAAGCCTTGGGAGCTAAGAAAAGGGGGTCAGGTAACAGCAGATTTGTTAAAGGATGGTGGCCGACTGTTCTAGAAAAACTGGCCACCTAGTATACGTTATGCCTCCTGACCTCGAGCGTACCGGAATCCTCGAAGAACGCCAACATAATCTTAATCCATAAGAAAGGGGACACCAAGGATTTGAGAAATTATAGACCGATCAGCTTACTGTACGTTGCCTACAAAGTATTTACTAAGGTAATCGCAAATAGAATCAGTAACACTTCAGTTTTCTGTCAACCAAAGGACGAGGCAGGATTTCGTAAAGGCTACTCGGCAATGGACCATATTCACAAAATCAATCAGGTCATAGAGAAATGTGCGAAATATAACCAACCCTTATATATAGATTTCATTGATTACGAGAAAGCGTTTGATTCAGTTGAAACCTCAGCAGTCATGCAGGCATTACGGAATCCGGGTGTAGAGGAGCCGTATGTAAAAACATTTAAAGATATCTATAGCGGCTCCACAGCCACTGCAGTCCTCCATAAAGACAGCAACAAAGTCCTAACAAACAAGGGCATCAGGCAAGAAGATACCATCTCTCCAATGCTATTCACAGCGTGTTTATAGGAGTTATTGAGAGACCTGGATTAGGAAGAATTGGGGATCCGAGGTAATGGAGAATACCTTAGTAACTTGCAATTCACTGATGCTATTGGCTTGCTTAGTAAGTGAGGGGACCAATCGCAATGCATGCTCACTGACCTGAGCAGGCAAAGCATAAGGGTGGGTCTAAAAATTAATCTGCAGAAAAGTAATGTTTAACAGTCTCGTAAGAGAACAGCAGTTTACGATATGTAGCGAGGCACTGGAAGTGGTAATCGAATACATCCACTTAGGGCAGGTAGTGAGCGTGGATCCGGATCATGAGACTGAAATAATTAGAAGAATAAGAATGGGCTTGGGTGCGTTCAGTAGGCATTCTCAGATAATGAACAGCAGTTTCCCATTATCGCTTAAAAGGAAAGTGTATAATAGCTGTGTCTTACCAGTGCTCACCCACGGGGCAGAAACCTGGCACCTTAAGAAAAGCGTTCTAGTTAAATAGAGGACGACGCAACGAGCTATGGAAAGAAGAATGATGAATGCAACGTTAAGGGATAAGAAGAGAGCAGATTGGGTCAGGGAACAGACGTGAGTTAATGACATCCTAGTTGAAATCAAGCAAAAGAAATGGGCATGGGCCGGGCATTTAATGAGGAGGCAAGCTAACCGATTGTCATTAAGGGTTACGAACAGGATTTCAAGAGAAGGGAAGCGCGTATAGGAAGGGGTGGCAGAAAATTAGGTGGACGGATGGGATTAAGAAGTTTGCATGGACAACATGGCCACAATTAGCACATGACTGGGGTAATTGGAGAAGTATGGGAAACGTCGTTGCCCTGCAGTGGGCGTAGCCAGGCTGATGATTATGATGATGATGATTATTATTATGATGATGATGATGATCTCAGCACAGCAGCCCGATATGCTGCCCATTAGCTCAATAATTAAACACTAACCTAGGTAGCTGGGAAGACGATTAGATATATACACATACCGGTTATTTCAGCAAGCACTTTCAAAACTTTTTAAAGGTGGCCTCTGGCAGATTGCACAATTCTAGTTTATGAGCTAGTCTAGTCGATGATGCGGACATTATTGGCAAAAAATTGAATTGTATAATTGAAAAAATAACAAAAGATCACTAATTACCTTTCAACAAGTTACCTTATGGTCCATATTGCAAGTTCCAAATTGTAGTGGCGGAGTTCGCAAGGCGGATCTACTTTGAACGAATTATCAGGAAGACAAGGGTTTCGGGTTATTAATTCCTAATCTTTGCGAAGAAATGCATTGGCATTCTAGTTACTTTTGTGCTTCCATGCATAAAACGACATTATGCTAAGAAAATAACTGGAACGCCAACGCATTATGAACTAAAATTGCGCGATCTGACACAGGCAGCCTTTAGCAATTTTGGAAAGTGTTCGCTGAAATACCCTGTACATACATACATACATACATACATACATACATACATACATACATACATACATACATACATACATACATACATACATACATACATACATACATACATACATACATACATACATAGGTAGATAGATAGATAGCCTAAGGAAAGGGTCCAATTATTATAGTGTCCAATAATTATTATCCCATTTGGAAGAATTCCGAGGACGCCACAAGTTTGTAGATGTACGCCCGTTAAGTTGCTCTTAAGTGCACATTTTTATCTGGTTATCTTTTTTTCAACAATCTCTTTACGTATTGGAATCCAAAAATGTGTGGAACACTAAAGCATTTTGCCGCATAATTTACGAATGCATATCTGAAAACAAGTTTTTTTCTCTGAATGCTTTCTAAGTGAATATGATTTAACTTCCCAGCTGCAATACATAAATTGCGAAATTTGTTTTAACGTGACGAATTTTGTAATCAATATTCATTTTCGTATTAGTGTATTCTGCATTGTCATCCTTGTGGAAATATTGCCTGCCTTTTTCATCAACCAAGCTGAGGTATCGCAATTTTCTATCAGACAATGGTGTCTCTTTAATTTCTTTGCTCTATGAAACACATATTAGAAGAGGATTGTCATTGTAAAAAATTATTGTTTCATTGCTACAGTTTTATATTTGCGAACTTTTGTAACTTTTGTCAATATTATACTACTATTTCAGGTACCAACCAACCTATTAAATGCGAGGCGCACCAATGGAATCAAACAATCATGAATAGCCAAAACACATGCCTGAGTTTCTATAATTTATATTGCAGGGAAAGTCCGCAGACGGAGGAAACTGTCTACAATGAAAACTGTACCGTACAAATCGGGTGTTGAAGGACTACTATGCGGCCGCACTGGCATGGCGCAGGGACAAAATTAGTGTTAATTTGATGAACTCATACACGGCCCTGTTCTCATACCTTATATTATTGCCATTTCATTTTCCGTAACCATACCGTCTTAAACGCGCAACACTTTCTCATTTTATTTGCACAATTGGCTTGTACTGTCAGTTTGAAAGCTAGTTTCAGTGAAATAAAATGTGTTGTCTATCCAATAACTGGTATAGAGGTTCTTATTACGGTTTATTAGACCAATAAAGCAATGATAAACTGTAATTACCCTATTTAAGTACGAGTACCTGCGGTGACTATCTCACTTTTATGACAAACAAGTAATGGTGTGAACAATATATTTTATTGAGCTCTGTGTTGAACAACTCTGACATACGGGTTTGCCGCCACCTCGTTTCTTGTGATATGTAATGCAAAAGTAAGAGCTCTCCGGCTCATTTTGTTTCTCAAATATAGTCGAATGTCAATAATTTAATATTGATTGAACTGAATTTAAGGGTTATGCGAATATGCAAAGCGTCCTCAGCGAAATGGCATGAAGTACAATGCGATTTGCTCTCATGTGACGTGTAATCTATAAAATACACAATGAATGATACAAATTTCTGAGGTCCTGCCAAGACGTGTCCCAAAATGGTACTAAAAACGTGTAAGTGTAACGCCAACTTGAGAAATATTGCTCTTCTGTGATCCAGGCCATGGGTCATCCACTCGAAAAGCTCTCACTGTGGTATGGTGGCAGCAGTGACATCGTAAATGAAAGAAACTACCTCAAAGCTTTACACGTTATACAAATATCTATTCGACGACATAAAGCGAATAAACGTCTTCAAATTGATGAAGAACTTATTGAGCTGAACAAAACCGCCATAACTAACTATAACGCTGTTACCTTCACTTTCCCGCTACAATTGTTGAGCCCTAAGATAAAGCTTAAAACCGGCTAAAACGATTATTTTCAGAGACCCTGAGAAGTTTGTCCTCAAGTTTTCATGGCCACACGCACGCACGCACACACACCCACACACCATATATATATATATATATATATATATATATATATATATATATATATATATATATATATATATGTGTGTGTGTGTGTGTGCGTGTGTGTGTGTGTGTGTGTGTGTGTGTGTGTGTGTGCATGACGACAGGCTGATCGGGAAAAGGAGCCATCTTGGCGGCTTAGTCTGCAGATTAGACTGCAGAATCATGATACGTTTTCAGGCGCTGGACGTCGACAGTTTCGTGGTTACAATGACGCATGTCGGACGGCGGTGTGACATGCTCTATGAGGTAGTTGACGGGAGGTGTGCGCTGCAGGACGCGGTGCGGTCCATTGCATTTAGGAAGAGAGATACAATTTATTTGAAAGGAGGCAGGCAGGTTGGCGCGCTTCAGCCTGCTATTCTACACAGGAGGTGAGGGGGGGGGGGCACTATTTAGGAAGAAGCTTTGAAGCGAGTCGATCAGCGTGTTAAATGCACATGGCGAAGTGGTCAGCGACAGCGAGTGTGCCGACATTTTTAACGCAGCCTTTTTCTCTGTATTTACTAACGAGACTTCAACTCCAGATCTCGCGGGATCGAATCCCGGCCACAGCGGCCGCATTTCGATGGGGGCGGAATGCGAAAACATCCGTGCACTTAGATTTAGGTGCACGTTAAAGAACCCCAGGTGGTCCAAATTTCCGGAGTCCCCCGCTACGGCGTGCCTCATAATCAGAAAGTGGTTTTGGCACGTAAAACTCCATAATTTTTTTCAACTCCAGATCTTCCCACATCTGCTAACATAACTGCGCGTATGTCGCCAATTATATTCTCGGCGGACGGGATCACCTCGGTCATTGATAACATCAAGCTTTCATCGTCAGCAGGTGTAGATGATATTAATTCCAAACTCTTAAAAAATATTAGCCATGTATCTGCGGCGTACCTAACTGTTGTTTTCGCAGTCACTCTCTACAGGCATCTTACCATCCGACTGGAAAGTGAGCAAGGGCGTTCCAGTCTTCAAATCAGGCAACCGAGACACCCCATTAAATAATTGTCCTATATCATTAACTAGAGTCCCCTGCAAAATCATGGAACACGTCATATACTCGCATATTATGAACTTTTTAGACTCAATCTGTTTCTTTCACCCTTGTCAGCATGGATTTCGAAAAGGCTATGCACGCCTTCACGACCTGCATGTTAACCTTGACAGTAACCTTCAGACTGATGCCATATTCCTGGGTATTTACAAAAGCATTTGACACAGTTCCTCATAAACTTTTGTTGCTAAAACTGTCTCAGTTAAATTTACACCCCGACGTACTAAAGTGGATAGAAGCATTCTTGACTAAAATTTAAATTATGGGGTTTAACGTACCAAAAACACTTTCTGATTATGAGGCACGCCGTAGTGGAGGACTCCGGAAATTTCGACCACCTGGGGATCTTTAACGTGTACCTAAATCTAAGTACACGGGTGTTTTCGCATTTCGCCCCCATCGAACATTCTTGACTAACCACTCTCAGTTTGTTTTTGTTAATAACCATTATTCTAACAGACTCCCAGTAACATTAGGCGTCCCGCAGGGATCCGTCTTAGGACAACTTCTTTTTTTTAATTTACATTAACGATCTACCAACGCATGTATCATGTAACATTCGTATGTTTGCAGATGATTGTGTACTCTACCGCAACGTTACCAACACATCTGACCACACATTCATCCAGAACGATCTCAATAGTGTACAAGAATGGTGTAATCGCTGGCTAATGAACCTAAATCCCAACAAATGTAAACTCGTGTCTTTCACTTGCTGCCGTTACCCCTTCACATTTAACTATTCCATTTCTGATGTTCGAATAGAATCAGTCCAATCATTCAAATACCTCGGTGTCACCCTATCTTGTGATCTGTCCTGGCGCTTGCACACTACTAACATCATCACTGCTGCCAATAGATCACTGGGATTTCTCAGGTGACATCTGCGTCATACTCCACAACAAGTAAAAGCATTGGCCTATAAATCATTTGTAAGATCAGAACTTGAGTATGCATCTCCCATCTGGAACCCGCATCAGATTTATATCAGAAATGCACTTGAGGCTGTGCAAAATCGTGCTACTAGGTTTACTCAATCTTCATATTCGTATGATATCAGCATTTCATCGATGAAAGCGGAATCTGGCTTTGAGACGCTTTCTTTCCGTCGACAGGTTGCCACCCTGTCTCTCTTCCATTAATTTTTTTTTCGGCCCCCTAAATCATCCACCGTACATCACGCCCCCTTCATACATATCTCTTCACACCGGTCATCCACTTCAAGTTGCACGCGCACGTGCCCGGATCACCACTTTTCAAGCATCATTTTTTAGTCGAGCATCAAGGGACTGTAACGGCCTTCCACACGCCATCGCAGCCATCACAAGCCCATCTGCCTTTACCGAAGCTGTTGCCACCCATATCTCAAAATGAACGCCTGTTTCTAATGTTTATTTTACTAAGCACCCCTTATGTAATACCCCTCCAATGGGGTTTTTAAGGTAATAAAGTGAAGTGAAGTGAAGTGTCTTGGTGTGCGGTTCGGTACGGAGAGCCAAACGATAGTTCCGGGTAGAAAAGTTGGGGTCGAGTTTCGGCCATCACCTTGTGATTTTTGTCGATTCTGATCGTCTGATGGGAAGCCGCGGGCCAACTGACCAGACCCTTCTTGTCTGGCGGCATCCGAGATTGGCGGGCATTCTGATGGGTCTGGGTAGTAGGCCAGAATGGTACCGATTGTATGAGAAGGATAACCGCCAAAAAGAAAATAGAATCGAGAGAAACCAGTAGCGGCTTGCGTTGCGGTACTGTAGGCGCAGGCGACGAATGGAAGAACTAGTTCCTAATTGGAGTTGTCGGATGCGATGTGCATTGCAAGCATGTCGCCAAGGGTGTGATTATAGGGTTCCGTGGTACTGTGGGAGGAGGCATAATGAGGTAGCCGCCGTAGCCACGGTTTATTTAGGCCAGCCAGCCATGATGCAGCAGCATCTCAGGAGCGGAGGACTGCGCTACTGCTCAGGTCGAGCGCACTAGCGTGTTCTATTCTCGCGCTACCTGCGCGTGTGCCCTCTTCTTCTTCACTGGCTTTGGAGGCGACAGTCGCGCAGCTACAGGGCCCATCTCCTAACGCGACGCGCGAATGAAATAAAGTCCAGTGGTAAAATCCTGGTAAAGTGTACAGATGGTGTCGTCGTTGGTAGTGTCGGGCTCACGCAATCCGGGATAGATGTACCAGGCAGCAGCGGCAGCCTAGGTAGATAGTTAGGCGCAGCCACAGTGATGGCTTAGTGTGTGTGAAAACGTTTATTGTAATGAAGTCCGGAGGCAAGACTTCTTCAGCCAAGGCGGGCCGCTCCCACGTTGGCACTGTCAGGCCAAGCCTTTGAGCGACATCATGGGCCTTCAGGACGGCCCTTAGTTGGTCCTGAAACAATGGGCTTTGAATCCTTTTCTCCCACTATGTCCATTCTTAAACGAGGTTGGTGAGAGTCATGGGACACCCCGCCAGCATATGTCTGATTCCAATGACGCCATTACAATCGTTGCAGTCCACCTTAATCTCCCTCTCTGGATATATTTTATTAATGGCGTACGGTGTGGGTTATGTACCCATTTGCAATAAGCGCAGTCAGACTGCCTGAGCCCTGTTCAGTTTTGAATGTGGCGATGCGAATTGTCTGCGTCTTAAATAGTAATGTTTGGTAACGTCATTGTATGTTATTAAATGATCTCTAGATTCCCTGGCTTGATGGTGAACGGCTCGGTTGTGACTGTCACGGTTAGGAAGTCCTCGTGCCAAGTCATGAGCAACCTCATTGAGGTTTACCTGAGTCTCGTCCACTTTCCCCATGTGCGCAGGAAACCATCGGATTTCAGTTCTCATAATCCCAATGTTTTCAGAAAGTTTAGCTGCAATTCCAGCTACGTAGCCTTTATCAAAACACTTTACAGCGGATTTCGAATCACTAAATGCAGGCCCACTTATTACTCCTGATGGCTAGAGCAATTGCCGCTTGTTCCGCCACCATGGGGTCCTTGGTAAAAATAGTGAGAGCGTCTTGCACCTTCCCTTGATAATTTGATACAATGGCCGTCTCTGCTTCCTTACCTTTCACACAGGCAGCATCAACTATAGCTGCCAGTTGGTTCTGCTGCTCTATTTCCTGCAAGAGTGCTTTAGCTTTTGCCTTTCTCCTTTCGACATTATATTCTGGATGCATGTTTCTGGGGAGAGAGTTCCTTTTGATCTTTTTCCTAACTTCAGTCCTTAATTCTACTTCAGCCTCTATGGGCTCCTTGATATATTCAGTTTTGCACCTATTGCCTGTAATATGTTCCTGCCAGCTCGTGACTTTGTCAATCTTTCGTGTTGCGCTAGCTGTTGGGCCTCCGCGATTTCTTCCATTGTGTTGTGCACCCCTAGACTCATGAGTTTGTCCGTTGCAGCGTTACTGGGTATTCCTAGGGCTACTTTAACGAGCTTCCTGAGCATCACATTAAGTTTGTTAAGTTCTGCCTGCTTCCATTCCACACTCATGAAGGATCCGCAATTAGGCTAGTTGAAAAAATCAAGGTTCTTGAGTATCACATAGACGGGAACAATACTAACTATTAAACAGTACAACATATCTCGAATAAAACAGATGAAGTCATTAGGTTACAAAGAAGAATTACCAATAGACACAGAGGCTTAGGAGAAGACAGCGCTTTGAGTCTAATACACGCCTTTGCCCTCTGTCACTTCACTTATGTGGCTGGGTTATTCAAATGGAGGCAGGCAGAACTTAATGGGTGTATAAGCACATTCTTGGCTGATCTTGCGGAATGTAACCTCTTAGTTTACGTGCGAAAGTGCGACCTGCCGCAGGTTCTCCTCAATGCCAGGGCCTGTAGAAGTCGAAGCTCCGAAAGTAGACCGTCAGGCAGCTCGGAACTTGCGTGGAGATAGCGCAAGTGTTGGTCACTCACGATGTAGACGTACAAGTGATGCTCGAGTTGAAGAAACCAGATGGCAGAGCTGCTCCAGTAAAACTTCGGTAGGACATGCATCCGCGGAAGTGAGGACCAGACAACATCGGTAGGCTCACCTGCTGCTACTTGTGATGGAATCTAGAATGCTAATAGCATCAGGGTTGTGGTAGTCACTGAAGGCATCACGAAGATTTGTGCTTGCGGCGTCGCCGTGCGTGCGAGGACGAAATTTACGCCTAGTGGAGCCAGTGGCAGAACCTCTGTATCAGTGTTGAGGGAGGTGCCCCCATACGGAAAGCCTACAGCTTGCGGGAACGTCCAAGGAAGGAGGGCGGTGGGCCGTACAGTAGCTGAAAGCGCTCACGTTTGACCCAATGAATTCCTTAGAAAGGGTCGCGCGGCTGTCTTCCAGTTGGGTAGGAGGCTCACGGACTGAGTAGAGGTTTGATGCTGGGACCGTCGCGTGCTGACGATTGGCACTGGTGAACGCAGGCGATGTGGGACGGCAAGACGCGGAATGATGCGATGGTTCAGATGGGGAAAGCTGTTTTGATGGAGCCTCAGCTGGAGGAGAGTGAACGCTCGAGATGACGTAGTGAGCAAGGACGGCTGGCCGAAAGTCTTTGTGACAACCGGAGCCTAGAACGCAGTCGGAGCCTGGAACTTTGTTGAGAAGGAAATGACTGTCCAATTAGATGGACCAGGTGTCTGGCATGTCGATACGGAATTTCCCGACGCCTTACAACTGCGGGACATCTGCCGGACTGCGTGAGACCACTTCACTCGCCTTGGTAGAGTCGGTGCGGTGACGTCGACATAGCTGCGCTCAGTCGTCCGGTGTCACAAATTGGTGCATTGACGTTGGCATGGCGGGGCTCGGTCATCCGGGTCACCAATTTGTGGGAGGCGGCGCGATGAGGTAGCCTCCGTAGCGACGGTTTATTTAGGCCGGCCAGCCAGGGTGCAGCGGCATCTCGGGACCGGCCAACGCCACGGCCGCTCAGGTCGAGCACGCTAGTGGGTTCCATTCGCGCAGTATAGCTGTACATAAGCTCTCTTCGCTGGCTTTGGAGGCGGTAGTCGCGCCACTACAGTATCATTGGTTTGCGAGTGATAGGCGGTGCATGTTTCCTGAAGAACAGCGCATTGAGCAAGCAATTGTTCAGCCACTTCAGGCAAGAAGGCGTGGCTTCATTCCCTCAGGGGTTCACGATGGCCTCCATGATGAAGCCCAAAATGGCGTAGTATAAAAGCGACGATTTACTACGCTGTAGCAGCTGGAGTGCAGCAGTCTCTGCGTAGCGTGTCAAGGGGTCAACGCTACTATATTCCACCAGTTGCCGGACGTAATCAAGATAAGTGACCTATATAAATTGAGTCTAACACGAATAATTGGTTGAGATGGGCTAGGCAGCGCTTTGAGCTTATCGGCAGAGAAGTGCGATGGAGATATGCGTTGCTGAAATCCACGGCAAGAGCGGATGCAGTTCCGAACGAAGGTGTACATGCACGAACAGTAGTAGCGGGGCCAAAGTGTTTCGTGCGCCTTGAAAACGCTGGCGTGGCCACACTAGCGGCCAGAGTGGAAGGAGGAATAGATCTCTGATTTCAAGGCTCTGGAGATGATCAGCAACCAGGTATGTCCCTCTGGGGCATAGTTGCGTCGGTGCATGAGCTGATCGCGAATCGCAGAATTGTTCGCGAGATTGGAACTGTAAAGGCATCCGAGGGAAGGTTGAACAGGGATGCAGTCCAGGGGTCATTGTGTTGTTCGGCAGCAATAGTGTCAAAGTCAACAGATGACAACGCGCTCTCACGGAGCGACTCACGAGTGACCTTGGGCGAAAGTAGTGAGCGGGAAAGAGCGTCAGCATCGGAATGCTTCCGCCCGGTACGACACTCCATGCGTATGTCATAGTCCTGGATTCGCATGGCCCAGCGAGTGAGGCCTGATGGTTTTTTAAATTCGAAAGCTAACAAACCGCATGGTGGTCGGTCACTATATATAAGCCACATAAATAAGGGTGAAACTTGCAAAGCGTGCAGAGGATCACCGAGCACTCCTTTTCCGTGACGCTGCAATGGCCCTTCGCCTTGGTTAGCGTGCGGCCCGCATAAGCCATGACGTATTCTGGGTGAGCAACGTGGCGCTGTACAAGCGCAGCACCAAGGCTTGCACCACATGCATCTGCATATACTTCAGTAGGAGCTTCAGGGTCCAAATGGCGAAATATAGGTGGCGTCGTAAGACGGCGCAAAGTGACGACCGCATGGTCGCAGGTAGGGGACCACGAAGAGAGGTCTATGGCACTTCGAAGCACTGGCGTTAGGGGTGACAGGATAGATGCAAACTTTCGAACGCAGCGCCGAAATTATCAGCACAAGCTAGTGAAACTGCGATGTTCTTTCAATGCTATGAGCTTAAGAAACGCAGGGACGACCCGTAATTCCTCTGGATCCAGAATTATTCCATCCTTAGACACAACGTGGCCGAGGATTGTCAGCTCGCCTGCGGCAAAGCGACATTTATTGAGATTAAGCTGCATACCGGCGTTGGTCAAGGAACTCAGTGCGTGTTCAAAGTGTGTTCAAAATCAGGGGCAAACACCAATGTCGTCAAGTAACATAGACAGATCTTTCATTTAAGGCCGCACCGAACGTTCTCCATCATCCTTTTGAATGTAGCAGGTGCCTTGCATGCCGGCGAACTCATATAGGCCATCTGGCATAACGAATGAAGGTTTTGAGCGAACAGCCTCGCCACCGCCATCGGGACCTCTCAGTAGCTTGACCGCAAGTCCAATGAAGGGAAGTCGGAGCCTTGTAAGCAGTCAAGAACATCACCAATGCGAGTAGACATCTTTCAGCATGATCTTGTTTAAGCGGCGAAAATCTACACAGAGACGTATAGCATCGTCATTCTTTGTGACAAGTACCCCGGGACAAGCCCGTGGTCTCTGTGAAGGTTTATTCACGCCTCAACGCAGAAGGTGGTCGAGCAGGTCTGCAATACGGCGGCGTTCCATAGAGTATGCCGATACGGACGTCGGCGCAGCGGTGAGTGGGAGTCAGTGTCGATGTGGTGCTCGACTTTTTATGTGCGGCCTAAGAATGCCTGTCCGACGTCAAAAAAAATGTGGCAGTGCTGCATAATGGTAAGAAGCTGGGATCGCTGCGAGGGTGTCAGATCCTCGGCGATATATAGGCTGAAAATATCCGTCGATGTTGTATCAGGAGCAAAGGGGACGCTCAGGTCAAAGATGACCATAGAGGATGCCTCTTCGAGACAGAGGTAATCTATATAAAATCTATGGTCTCGACGTGGCTAAGTTATTCGTGACGAAGCAATATGAGCGGGGATGAACGCGGGTTATAAACGGGGCATTGTGCTGAAAGCGGCAGTGACATCAAGAGTAGCAAACGGCAGAGAAAGGGCTTTTCGGGCAACGTAGAGGTCAGACGGCCTCAAGAAGACCGTTCCATCAGAGATAGCATCACATGAGACTGGTACGAGTGCGGACGATCACAGCGGCTTATTGTTGTCTTCCGTGAAAAGTTTACCGGAGCAATGAGGATCAATGAAGGCGAGGTCACTGCGTTGGTTGAATTCAACCCCAGCGCAAGCGCAATCGATTACAGTGTCGCGGCAAGAGAAGAAATAATATTCTAGAATAATCCCGTGGGAGCCCGATGACAGAACTATAAACTCCACAATGTACATACCGTCTTCAATAATCACACAGTCTGTGCACGCTGCGGTTGATTCGATGGGTTCAGCACTTACAGTCGGAAGTGACAATCCAGAAAGAGGCACTTGAGAAAACCAGCGGGAAAATTAAGACGCAAACACGACAGAAAGAACAGAAGCCACCACGTTGGACTAGCAACTCACATATACTTAAAATCACTGTTGAACCCTCGAACATCAAACCGCCGACGCATGCACAATGCTGTACCTTGCTAAGAGCATTGCGCATGAGTGATTATGATTGATTCTTATGGTTGTGACTAATACAAATCAGACCTCTTGGTTTCCCCCTCCTCGTATATATATATATATATATATATATATATATATGTTGATACATGCATATTGCGTGTTTCTTGTGGCCGATGCACGCGGGTGCCGCGACAACGCTCTCTGGCTATCCAGTTGTCGGCTGAGTTGGCCAGCGCCGCAGTCATTCATTTTACATATACTTTGCAAATAGTCTCCAGTTTTTAATCCTTCGTTCGCGTAACATTCTGGTGGAGGGTCCCGTTCCCGCCCTCGCAACGGAGCTCCGCAGCGGCCGCACCGTCCTGCTTTCCGCAATGGCTCCTGGTGACGACATCTCGTCAGCTTCTACTCCTGCGACCCCGACAACAACGTACGTTACGGTTACCAGTCCCCGCTATCCAGGCATATTATCCGCCCAAGATATTGTCGACGTTGAGGACTGGCTAAGCCTGTATGAGTGTGTTAGCCGAAACAACCGCTGGGACCCTACCAATAAATTAGCGAATGCGCTATTCTACTTGGGCGGAACTCCTCGTGTCTGGTTCCGGACACACGAGGACGAGATCTCTAGCTAGGAAGCTTTCAAGGAGAGGCTCAGTGACCTCTCGGGAAATCCCACCGGTCGGCAGCTGGCGAAAAGAGCTTGCTATCCGAGTTCAGTCTTCTACTGAATCATATGTCTCGTACGTACAAGACGTGCTCGCTCTTTGCCGGACAGTCGACGACAAAATGGCCGAGGTTGCCAAAGTCGGCCACGTACTCAAAGGAATCGCAGACGCCACCTTCATCTTGTTGGTATTTAACGATGTGTCCACCATCAACGTAATTGTCAAGAAATTCCGCTGCCTTCAGTTCGTAAAAAGCCGCCGCGTCGTTCCACAATTCTCCCGGCTCCCTAACACGGCTGAGACGTCGTCTTGAGTCGACCTTACCGCTTCAGCACCCTTAAATGAGCACGTCCCACCTATTTTTCGCCGCAAGCTCGAGGCTACAAGTCCTGCCCTCCATCCACGCCCACTGGACCCTACCATTGACCAACCAGCCTGTCAGGAGTGACAAGCGTTAACGAAGAAAGAGGACGAGGAAGAAGGAGTGGAGCGAGCGCGTGGAGCGGCCATCTTGGAGAAGAGGCGCGCGCAGGGAAGGACGTGGTGGCCGGGCGCACCGTTCCATGAGAAGACGGCCGGAGATCGCCTCTCTGGGTCCTGCCCCAGTTCCTAGGTGACACATCAACGTCCCGCCCGAGTACCAGGCTCGGCGAGCAGATGTCCGACGTTCCCGGAACTACCGCTGGCCCGGACCTACCTACCAGGACACGTCAGCGTTTGCGCCGCTGAACGTAGACGCGTGGAGGCCGGCTACAGCCAGTCACCGTCCCGTCTAGAGAACTAAGCTGGGCCGGCGCGCACCGGGAGCGCCAGCCGGCACGAGCCCTGCTCTGCCGGAGCGCGACAGCTCCTCAGCGACCGTGCCTTCATCACTTCGGCCGGGGCATCGGTGACGCCGGACACCAGCGACGACTGAAGGCGACCGAATCGCAACGACGGACCACAGGCCGGGGGACGCCTATACCCGCCTCGAACAGAACCGGTACTGTAAGCGCCCCTAGTATAGCGTAGAGACGATCGCCGCACAGACGTTCGTAAACGCGGTAGTGCGAGCAGAAAGCTTAGCAAGGGAGGACGCATTCCATGTGTAATAAGTGTTGAATCTTACCATGTGTTCCTGTTGCTAAAATAGCCTATTGAATGAATGTTACGTGTGTGCTGCACCTTGCGTTCGTGTGTTCCTTCCGCCCGCTCAAGCAAGCGTACCAGGCGTTAACGTATGCGTGACACAGCCCCAGCGATCAGGCAGTTTTGCGGCAAGAATTTGCAAACCTAGGTTGTCCTGCTGGCTGCTCCGTCTCCCGACCTGACGCCCTACCGGTGCCGACAGCTACACCTCACAGAGATCTGTATTCCCCTCCCACATACCGCAACCCTTCCGAGGGGAGAACTCCGGACGACAAGCCCATTTTTTTCTGTTGCCGCCGCATTGTCCACGTCCCTCGCCACTGCCACACTGCCTGGACGTCACCGTATTCGAGCTCATTTTCCCCGACTCCTCGCCCATATGCTGACCCGCGCCGGTACTTGCCTCGCTGTACGCCTCCGACCTTTGACGTATCCATCGATGACAGTCGTCCTGCTCACTTGCCGCCACCTCAGCGTCGTCGGTCCCCGTCACCCCAGCCACGCCGCTATTCGTCGCTGACCAATTATGGAGCCTCCTTGACGGAAAACTAGACCACGCAGAACTAATCAGCCATTTACGCACCTTACGAACTAGAATTTACTTCATATTCACGTCGACTGGTGTCCCATTGACCGCGTTAATCGATACGGGAGCCCAGGTTCCCATAATGAGTTGTAACCTCCGTCATCGACTGAGGAAGGCTACCTCCGTCATCGACTACACGAGTTGTACGCGTGGCCGATGGCAGCGCTGTTGACGTCACTAGAATGTGTCCTTCCCGTATAAGTATCACCTACTGCCACGTTCCCGTTCTTTTTACAGTGCTGACCAATTTTTCCCGTGGCCTAATCATCGGACTCGACTTTCCAACGGCGCATTTAGCTTTTATCGACTGTTCTGCCAGTACCCTCTGCCTCGAACTTCCTCTACTCCGGCATATTCGTGCCAAACTGCCGAACGATTTTAGTACGACCACCTGCGTCCGCCTGCGTCCGCCTGCCGCCTAAAGCCTTGACTTTCGTCGATTTGCTATATCTTTTCCTTTGCCCGATGGTGATTACGTCGCCACCCCTGTTCCTGATGTCCTTATGATGCGAAATATCACTGTGCCCCACTCCGTCGTCACCATCGCCGATAACCGGACATGCTTCCCCGTCGTCAATTTGGCCTGCCAAAGGAAGTTCTATCCCAAGGCATATCGATTGCAACGCTGCGTGCTATAGGAGTTGACCACGTCAGGACCTTTGCAGTAGCCATCTGCTCAGATTCTTCACCATGTCCACAGGATGCTATTTGCCCTGACTCAACATTTCGTCCTATGATTGCTGCAAAAGTATTGCCTGAACAAGCAGCAGCTCTGTATCGCACTTTAGTTACCTCATCTTCGACCTCAAAAAAGGCCAATTGGGCCAGGCTTCCATTGTTAGGCATCACAAATACTGTTGACGCCAGCCCTATTCACCGCCGGCCATGTCGAGTATCTGCTCCAGAGCCTAAGGTTATTCAAGATGAAGTGAACAAGATGCTTGCCAAAGGCATTGCTGAACTTCGTCGAGCCCTTGGGCGTCGCCCGTGGTGCTTGTTAAAAATGAAGATGTAACATGGCACTTCTGTGTAGATTACCGTCATATAAACCGCATTACCAAGAAAGACGTCTACCCCTTCCCTCGCATTGACGATGCCCTCCATTATCTCCACGGTGCCAACTACTTTTCATCAATAGACCTTTGGTGTGGGTATTGGCAAATTTCTGTGGATGAAAAGGACCAAGAGAACAGCGCTTTCGTCACCCTTGATGGTCTTTATCAATTCAAAATTATGCCATTCAGTCTGCGCAGAACTAATCAGCCATTTACGTACCTTACGGACAAGAATTTACTTGATATTCACGTCGACTGGTGTCCCTTTGACCGCGTTAATCGATACTGGAGCCCAGGTTCCCATAATGAGTTGTAACCTCCGTCATCGACTGAGGAAGGCTACCTCCGTCATCGACTACACGAGTTGTACGCGTGGCCGATGGCAGCACTGTTGACGTCACTAGAATGTGTACTTCCCGTATAAGTATCACCTACTCCCACGTTCCCGTTCTTTTTACAGTGCTGACCAATTTTTCCCGTGGCCTAATCATCGGACTCGACTTTCTTACGGCGCATTTAGCTTTTATCGACTGTTCTGCCAGTACCCTCTGCCTCGAACTTCCTCTACTCCGGCATATTCGTGCCAAACTGCCGAACGATTTTAGTACGACCGCCTGCGTCCGCCTGCGTCCGCCTGCCGCCTAAAGCCTTGACGTTCGTCGATTTGCTATATCTTTTCCTTTGCCCGATGGTGATTACGTCGCCACCCCTTTTCCTGATGTCCTTATGGTGCGAAATATCACTGTGCCGCACTCCGTCGTCACCATCGCCGATAACCGGACATGCTTCCCCGTCGTCAATTTGGCCTGCCAAAGGAAGTTATACCCCAAGGCATATCGATTGCAACGCTGCGTGCTATAGGAGTTGACCACATCAGGACCTTTGCAGTAGCCGTCTGCTCAGATTCTTCACCATGTCCACAGGATGCTATTTGCCCTGACTCAACATTTCGTCCTATGATTGCTGCAAAAGTATTGCCTGAACAAGCAGCAGCTCTGTATCGCATTTTAGTTACCTCATCTTCGACCTCAAGAAAGGCCAATTGGGCCAGGCTTCCATTGTTAAGCATCACATAAATACTGTTGACGCCAGCCCTATTCACCGCCGGCCATGTCGAGTTTCTGCTTCAGAGCCTAAGGTTATTCAAGATGAAGTGAACAAGATGCTTGCCAAAGGCATTGCTGAACTTCGTCGAGCCCTTGGGCGTCGCCTGTGGCGCTTGTTAAAAATGAAGATGTAACATGGCGCTTCTGTGTAGATTACCGTCATATAAACCGCATCACCAAGAAAGACGTCTACCCCTTCCCTCGCATTGACGATGCCCTCCATTATCTCCACGGTGCCAACTACTTTTCACCAATAGACCTTTGGTGTGGGTATTGGCAAATTTCTGTGGATGAAAAAGACCAAAAGAACAGCGCTTTCGTCACCCTTGATGGTCTTTATCAATTCAAAGTTATGCCATTCAGTCTGTGCAATTCCTCAGCAACGTTTGAACGTATGATGGATTCTTTGCCTCAAGGGTTTAAAGGGTCAACATGCGTCTGCTACCTAGACGACGTTCTCGTATTCTCGCCTACATTTCAAACACACCTTGAGCGCTTATCAGTTGTTCTTCAATTCTCCCGCCAGGCTAGGCTCCAACTAAATTCATCGAAGTGTCACTTCGGTCGTCGGCAAATGACAGTGCTGGGCCACCTCATCGACGCTTTCGGTATTGAACCAGACCCGGAGAAAATTCGTGCTGGCACGTCTTTTCCTGTACTCCAGTCTGTCAAACACGCCCGAAGTTATTTTAGGACTTTGCTCTTATTTCTGAAGCTTCGTTAAAGACTTCGCAGCGATTGCCCGGCCACTTACTGCTCTTCTGAAGAAGAAGGTGCCGTTTACGTGGAGCCCCACTCAAGCTGCCGCGTTTGCCCATCCCACCAACATTCTCACCACGCCATCTATACTGGCCCACGTTAACCCGTCCTCTCCTACAAAGGTACATACCGATGCCAGTGGTCACATATCAGAACCATCTTAGCCCCGCGCCAACAGGGTCAAGATCGTGTTATCGCCTACGCTAGCCGCCTCCTCACAGCAGCGGAGTGCAACTATTCGATTACAGATCGTAATGCCTGGCTCTCGTCTGGGCGGTTTTCAATTTCCGTCCATACTTGTATGGCACGCACTTCCCTATAATCAAAGACCACCACGTGCTCTGCTGGCTTTCCTCACTCAAGGACCGATCCTACTGGCCAGCTTGGTCGCTCGACTCTGCGGCTGCAAGAATATTATACAGTAGTGTACAAGTCGGGCCAATTACATCAAGACGCCTACTCTTTATCACGCTATTTAGTGGACGAACCACCCGCTGACCCTGGCCCCTATTCCAACGCTTGCGTTTTCTGCGTTTCTCAGCTGCTACACGTTGCCGACGAGCAGCGCCGTGATGCCATTCTGCGCGCCATCATTGATGGCTTGGAATCTTCGCCTTCTGATTCGTCCCTTCACCTGTATGTTCTCCGGGATGGTGTATTATACCGCCACAATTTACGCCCCGACGCTCTTGCCCTACTCCTCGCCATTCCCAAGCACCTCCACTCAGCTGTTCTCCAAGAACTTCACTATTTACCAACGGCAGGTCACCTTGTCGTCTCCCGCACCTACGACCGCATTCGCCGACGCTTCTTTTGGGCATGCCTTCCCCGCTCCGTCCGGAAATACGTTGCGGCGTGTGAAAAATTCCATCGCCCAAAAACGCCATCGACGATCCCTGCCGGGTGCCTTCAACCGCTGGACATTCCTTCGGAGCCGCTCTTTCGCTTTGACTTGGATTACTTTGCCCTTTCCCTCTATCAATGTCTGGCAACAAGTGTGTCACTGTGGCAACAGAGTACGCCATGCGTTACACCATCATCAGAGCGCTTCCAACAAGCTTCGCCACAGATGTCACCGAATTTCTTTTCCGCGACGTGATTCTGCAGCATAGTACTCCCCAGTTGCTCACTGAGAGTGGTCGGACATTTCTTTCTAAAGTCATCGCCGACATCCTACAGTCCTGTTAAACCAAGCACAAGCTGACTACGTCTTACCATCCCCAGTATAATGGTCTCACGGAGCGTCTGAATCGTACCCTAAAATACATTGCTTGCAAGGTATGTCTCGTCCGACCACAGTGATTTTGACATTGCCCTACCCTATGTCATTCGTGTCGTGACACTCCCGGTTGTTCCCCGTTCTTGTGGTTGTTTGGCCGAGAACCCACATTGCCTCTGGACACATCCCTGCCATCCGCCGCAGCAGAGATCAGCGAGTATGTACTTGACACCATCACTAGGGCAGCCCATGCACGCGAAATTGCCCGCGCTTGCCTGCTGACCTCCCAAGAGAAGGAACGGCGTTTGTACCATCGCCAACACAGAGACGTGCACTTTTCGCCTGGATCTATGGTACTCCTGTGGTCCCCGACTGTGCATGTTTGCCTGTCTGAAAAACTACTGTCTCGGTACAAAGGCCCATATCGAGTGCGTCGTTCCGTGACTCCAGTTACGTACAAAATCGCCCCAGTCGGTACAAGTTTCTCGTCTGCCCCGAATTCAACTGACGTTGTGCGTGTCGTACGCCTGAAACCGTGGGCGCTACAATGTAAAGCTATTCCAAACTTTTCTATTCCAATTTTGCAATCACCCCTGCGTGATTGGTCAAAAACCTTTTGGACCACCACCACT
Source organism: Dermacentor andersoni (assembly GCF_023375885.2). Taxonomy (NCBI): domain Eukaryota; kingdom Metazoa; phylum Arthropoda; class Arachnida; order Ixodida; family Ixodidae; genus Dermacentor; species Dermacentor andersoni. The sequence goes on from NC_092819.1 coordinate 74,375,926, forward strand.
TCGCCTGTCCGTCACGCGACTTCACAAAAACCGCGATAGCTTTCCATCTGACATGACGTGAACGCACTGATTATGCATGATTGAAAAAAACAACAGAAAAATAGTTATTTATAATTCGATGCCATTTGGCCATTAGCCATGGGCTATTGGTCAAAAGTTTTCGGGCGACACCCACTTCACCTGCACCGTCACGCGACGTCACAAAACCGCGAGAACTCACCATGTCAAAGTGACATGTACGCGTTAGCGACGCATTAATGTGCCAACAAAACTGACTTTTCTTCTGAATAGCCTAAGACTGCCTCGTTCCGGAAGAAATAAAGAAATGGCTGCGGCCGATCACTCAGGCACTGGCTATTCGCACCTTCCGTAGAGCATGGGTTCATTTGCATACAATAATGCTTTTTCCGTAGCCCTGTAACGTTTTCGAACACTTTCTGCACGTTTACGACCTCGTTCTGCCAACACTTGTTAGCTCAGGATTTGTTTTAGCTGCATTCTTCACCTTCCGTTGTGGGCCGTCGCGATTTTCGACCAGCCACCGCAAGCTAAGTAAGGGAAAGCCCACCAATCACAGATGCCGGCACAACCCTTTTCATCCAGTTATCGATTTTCAGTGCACAGGCTGGGCCCCATCGAAAGCCTCTCCACTTAAACGCGCTCCTCACCTCTTGTCAGCCAATTAGATAAGACAAGCCGGTTATTGTAGGCAATGCTATGCGTTTTTAAAGCAAGGAAAAGTGACCTCCTATAAACGAAGAGGGCGTTTATTTTTTCTGTTCACACAATCCTGCGGGTCACCGCCCGAAGCTTGCGTCGGCGTTTACGCAAATTTGGCGTCAGGAGATTGGAATAGAAGCATATTCGAATAGCTTTACGTTATAGGGTTCCATATTACTCTTCTGTTATCAACGATATTTAGACGCACCAGGACGGTGCGTCTGCCGCCCGGGATAATGATGCATGCATATTGCGTGTTTTTTGTGAACGATGCTCGCGGGTGCCCCGACGAAGGCGACGAACGCTCTCTGTCGCTCGAGCTTTTGGCTGAATTGCCCAGCGCTGCAGTTATCCTTTCTAAATATTCTTTGTAAATAGTGTCCAGTTCTTAGTCTTTCGTTCGCGTATATATATATATATATATGCAGTGAAGTAGACGCGCGTATGAAGCGGTGTATTGACGTTTCGGCCGGGCTCCGGCCTTCCTCAGACTACATTGCATGGTGTCAGTACAGTTAATATACATCTGCATATCAACCAAATGCAGATATGTTTACATGAAAAACGAATAAAATGGGCGAACAGTATGCATCTGAATCGTTGACAGGACAGCTGATACGTGTATAGACCGATAGCGGTTGCAAACACATCATCTAAAATACAAGCATAAAAACGCACCGAAATGAATTGCAAAAACCAATCGCCACGTGACAACAAAACGTCAATATGTGCTCAATATGTGCTATGTTATCAAGCAAACACAGACACAGAAAAAGGGGAATAGTGACGTACTAGTAGAAGAAGGAACAAGTGACGGGCTACAAAAACAGGCAACTCAATTTTCCTACACATTCATTCATACCACACGCGACGGTATCAAACTTGTAGATAAGGAAGGATTCGCAGGCTTCTCTATCATAATTTGAACGAAATCCAGATTCAAGCAAAGTGACTCTTAGTTTATCAAATGAGTGGTCAGGAAAATGCACGTGTCTTGAGATGGGCAGGTTGGGCAACGTGTTAGCGTGGGATTTATGATTGTTAAAGCGCAATCTGAAAGGCCCTTCTGTTTGTGCGATGTACCGTTTTTGCACAGCGTACATTCAAGCATGTATATTACGTTTTTCGTATCGCAGTCGAAATCGCCTTTGATTTTTAAACGCAAGTTTGAAGACGTACTAGTAACCTGTTGCGATGTGACCATGTAGGGGCATACTTTACATCGCGGTCTTCGACAAGGATGGCATCCGATGGCATCAGGGCAGTCAGTCTTAGATGATGATGCTAGTATATCTCGAATATTTCTAGCTTTACGGTATACTGCTTTAGGCGGATCAAATAATATGTTTTGGAGGCGTTCACTTTGCATTAGAATATTGCGGTGTTTCTTTAATACATGCGAAACACTTGAGACTAACGCAGTGTGGGTTAGGACAAGATTTGTCTGGGGTGAGGGAGTCGGTTTGTTCTTAATGCAAAGAAGCGTCCTTCGGTCATGCATGTCTGCGCGTTTTATTGCATCGTCAATTAATTGTGGTGGGTAATTTTGTTTGGTTAAAGCGTATTTTAGGGTACCGCAATTTTTTGAAACTCTGATTGCTCAAAAAAATCTCTTTTAAAACGTAAGGCTTGGCTATAAGGAATGCTAGTCTTGCAATGTTTAACGTGACTGCTATCGAAGTGCAAATGTTGACATCTATCTGTCGGCTTTTTGTATAGGGCAGTAGATAGTTTATCATTTAGCACTGAAACGCTGACGTCAAGGAAGTTAATAGCAGATGCAAAATACGTGTGAGAAAATGATATGGATGGATGGGCATTCTTAAAGTCAGATATGAAGGAAAGCAGTTCCTGTGCCCCATGAGGCCAAATCAGAAAAACATCGTCAATGTAACGTTTGTAATAAAAAGGTTTTAACGTCCTGGTTAGCAAAACTTTATCTTCTAGCGGACCCATAAATATATTGGCATAGTTGGGGCCAATTCGCGTACCCATAGACGTCCCACTAACTTGCACATAGTGCTGTCCTTCAAATTCGAAGATATTTAGTTCTATAATAAACGCTAGCAAAGTTGCCAATGTGTCGATATCGATGAGTTTCTCGAGTGATACACATTCGTAGCAATTGACGACTGCCATGATGCCATCAGAATGTGGAATGTTAGTATACAAAGATGTCAGTATGTTAGTATACAACAATGCCCATCCGTCCATATCATTTTCTCACACGTGTTCTGCATCCCTTCTCCTCCCTTAAATAAAAAAAAATTATGGGGTTTAACGTGCCAAAACCACTTTCTGATTATGAGGCACGCCGTAGTGGAGGACTCCGGAAATTTCGACCACCTGGGGATCTTTAACGTGCACCTAAATCTAAGTACACGGGTGTTTCCTCATTTCGCCCCCATCGAAATGCGGCCGCCGTGGCCGGGATTCGATCCCGCGACCTCGTGCTCAGCAGCCCAACACCATAGCCACTGAGCAACCACGGCGGGTCCCTTAAATACGGTCTCCTAACTACTACACGCAGAAACAAAGCAACAGCGCTCGCATTCGATCCCGTATATAAGATGAATATATATATATATATATATATATATATATATATATATATATATATATATATATATAATCTATATATATATATATATATATATATTTATATATATATATATGTATGTATGTATATATATATATACACAGAAAATTATCCGTCATAGCACTCGTAGTACAGCCCTCTCGCTCATTCTCTTTTTCGAAAGTCGTCTTCTTAGAGTTCTTATAATTACACGAAGGTATTTTGCCCTCGTGAGCAGCAGTCCTTGAGATAGTTACTCGGGCTAGCTTCCCACGCTAAAAGTGCTGCGCTCGCACCTGTTTAAGCTTTTCCTGGACTCTAGAGCTATACTATGCCCGCGAAGCCTTGAGCGATCGGAACGCACGTTTTCTGCGCTTGGCCGGCAGAGAAGGGTGCTTTGTTCCGGCCACAAAGCGGTCCATGTCTCAGTAAGCTGCCTGGTGGGGTCTCGTGCGGACGCTGACCTCTCGGTGAGCGCATATTCCCCTGATCTTTTAAAAAGTTCAATAATTCCAAGCATTTGTCTCGCAAACCATACTTAGTTCCAGGGAAGTTTCCATGTCTCAATAATTTCTCCCGTTGTATTCGAGTGCTGATTGCCCTGATATCGGTTGTTCACGAAACTTTCTCTCGAGTCTCTAAATATTTTAAGGCAGTTTGTCGTGTGCGTATCATTACCACGCACGCTTATATCTCCTTCCGTTACTCTATCGCGGGTGCGCTTTAACACCACGGCGCTGCAATTATGCTTCAGAAACTTTCCCTTTCCTTTCTCCTTCTCCTCCCTTAAATTCGTTCTCTTAACTACTACACACAGAGACAAAGCAACAGCGCTCGCATTCGATCCCATATATGAGATGATAGACAAGATGGACTCCAGTACTACAGCAATACTTTCCGTCTATTGTGTCCTTTAACTAGGATCGCTACATTATTTTGGCGCAGCCGACAGCGGACTCCAACATGTGGGTGACATTTTTCCTTGAGGAGACCTCCGCAGAGAAGATCATCTTTTCGAGATACCAAGCTAAAGATGAACCAGCGGTGGAACTACCTAGCGAACTGAGCTCGGCAGAACTCGTGAACCTAGTTTTAGAGAAGGCTTCCATGAACAATGATGAACTATGTCGGAAGGGTGCTGTGAAAGTGAACTTGCGTCTGGCGATTTTCAACGAATTAGTTCTTCAACCGATGCGTCGAAAGGACTCTGGATCACAGTCGTCGACGGAAGAGGTGAGCCTCGTTTTGAAAGCTCTTCGGCTACAACAAGAACAGATTTCGCAACAAAACCAGCTGGTGACATCGCTTATAAGCTCTCTAATGAAGACAAGATTACTAACATGCGTGGTTACTTAAGCGGTGTTGCACGGAAGTGGTATGATTTGCACATTATTGAAGAGACTGGAAACTCTTGGAATCAGTGGAAAGAAAAGTTCTTGACGACATTCCAATGCAACCCAGTGCAAAGGTGGGACGCCGCGCTTAATTTCAAATTCAAGCAAGGCTCCCTCGTCGAGTATTTTTTTGACAAACGCCGCCTTTTAAAGCTGGCCGAGCCTATGCTTCCTCCTTCTGCCGTAGTAGCACTAATAATGCACGGACTGCACGCGCAAGTCCTGAAGCAAGTGCAAATACGGTCACCTAAAACTATGGACGGGCTCCTGGAGTGCCTTCACGACATACCATTTACTTCAGAAGAAAATATAAGCGCTAGCTCAAGCAGTCACTTCACACGGTCCGGCGCGGATTGGTCAAGCCGTAATCACCGAGAACCGCGCCGCCTTGCAGGCGGCACAGAGAACTTGGGTCGGCGCGCTCCCAGAGGTCGGGTGAATAACGTCAACAGCGACCCTGCCCCCTAGTTTCGGACGCTGAAGAGGCTCCGACGACAAAAAACTGATAAACAAGGGTGATCAGTCCGACCCGAGGACCACAACTTCGACTGTTTATTTAACTTGCTCTAGCCTACTCACATCCCTGTAAAAGTGGGAAACAGACATATGATGGCTTTGGTTGACAACGGTGCTTCTGTGTCTATAATAAATGCCAAGCATGTAAATGCAAGTCACCTGCATAGTGGAAGAGTACTACGGGTGCAAGTCTACGATGGAAAAGTGACAACGCATAATCAATGGGCCTCAGTAAACATCGAGTTCCAAGGTCATGAAATAGAGAGTGAAGTACTGGTGATTGAGGGGGTGACGTATGACTTTCTGCTACCCAGGCCAGATATAAAGAAACTAAAAATCAACGTATACTGGGACGATGTGGTTTTAGTGGAAGGACAATCAAAGCAAGAGACACAGCCGGATAGAAAAGATAACCTGCGAGTTTTCAAGTGCGCATAGGATATTGCAATGACCTATTCTGAACTGGTATGCATAGGAAGCTATCCACCAGCGATGACGTCACACAAGGTGGCTTTCGAACTAACCGACAAGACCGTCATCCGAAAATCACCTTATAACATGTCAAGAGAGCGCAAGATATGGTTGAAGAAGGTATTGCAGGAGATGCTAGATGCCAATATAATCCGGCCTTCGGTGTCACCCTTCACTTCTCCCATAACTATTGCGCCGAAAGAAGATGGAACTTTCCGACTGTGCACAGTTTACAGGGTTCTCAACCGACAGACAGAACTTATACCATTTCCCATGCCGAAGACAGACACGATTATATATGAGAGAGGTGGTTGCCGATGTTTTTCACGTATTGACTTGTGCAAAGGTTTCTGGCAGATCCCGCTAACCGAAGAAATAAAAGTGTACACTGGTTTTATCACGCCCTTTGACCTGTACGTGTATAACCGGCTTCCTTTCGGCTGGAAAAACTCACCAGCATAGTTCCAGAAGATTATGAACGAAGTCCTGAAGCCTTTCCTAGGTGTCTTTTGTAACGTGTATATAGACGATATTATCGTCTTCTCCAAAACAGAGGCAGAGCATCACGAACACCTGTCCCAGGTATTAAATGCCTTGAGCTTGGCACACCTCAAGGTTAATATTAAGAAAAGTGCATTCTTTCAAAGAAAAGTTGTGTTTCTTGGAAGAGTCTTTGATGGGACTACCAAAAGCACGAAACAAGAGTCCGTCGACAGGATATCCCAACTGGTAAAACCATATGACGTACACTCATTGCGTGTGTTTTTGGGATTAGCAGGACATTTCAGACCCTTCATAAAAGACTTTGCCTTCAAAACAAGATGCCTCATGCGCCTAACGCAGAAAGAAGTTCCATTCGAGTGGGATGAGGAATGTGAGAGAGTCTACCATGATGTGGTGCACAGAATCTTCGCTGACCCTATTCTACGCATACCAGATTTCACTTTACCCTTTGAACTGAATACCGACGCCTAACACTATGGGACAGGTGCAGTCTGGTACCAGTGATGTCCAGAAGCATCCGGCCGAGAAAAGCGACACGTAGTAAGTTATTACAGCTAGACCCTCAAGCCACCTGAAGTCAACTACACCACTACTGAAAAGGAAGCTCTTGCAGTCCTTAAAGCAATTCAGTACTTCCGTACGTACCTAGAAGGGGCGAAGTTTACTTTGTTCACCGATCACCAGGCCCTCACTCATCTCTTGAATATGACCAAACCTAAGGCCGGGCCGGGCTGTCCGAAGCGTTTTCCGGCGGGCCCGGGCTAGGCCCGCGCTTGAAAGCGTGGGCCTGGGTGGGGTCCGGGCTTGAAGCCGTGGGCCTGAGGCCGCGGACCCGGGCCGGACTCGGGCCCGCTCATTAAAAGGCCTAAGTTGGGCCTTCGAGCACACGCGAACATTATGCATTGCATGGTCTAAGGTATTTTATACCAAGCTGAAGTGACACGTGCAAAGAGCTGGCTCTTAGTATACCTTAGTAAAGAAAAGCGAAAAACAGATGTTCTAATTGTTGTTGTTTTCCCCAAAAATGAACATTGCTTCCGCGTGAGGAAAAGTAACTTATACAAAAAACCGCTCTTCAAACAATTTCGACGTCACTGCTTTAGCGATTACACTGTTACCACTCTCGATACTAGTACATTATTTGAGTGCTACTGTGAAGGTTATCTATTTCTACTGGTGAGTTTATTTTATGTTGTATGCTCGTGGGAATTCGCCTGTACATACATGATATATATATATATATATGGTTACGCCCACTGCAGAGCAAAGGCCTCTCCCATACTTCTCCAACTACCCCGGTCATGTACTAATTGTGGCCATGTTGTCCCTGCAAACTTCTTAATCTCATCCGCCCACCTAACTTTCTGCTGCCCCCTGCTACGCTTCCCTTCCCTTGGAATCCATTCCGTAACTCTTAATGACGATCGGTTATCTTCCCTCCTCATTACGTGTCCTGCCCATGCCCATTTCTTTTTCTTGATTTCAACTAAGATTTCATTCCCTCGCGTTTGTTCCCTCACCCAATCTGCTCTTTTCTTATCTCTTAACGTTACAGCTATCATTCTTCTTTCTATTGCTCGTTGCGTCGTCCTCAATTTAAGTAGAACACTTTTCGTAAGCCTCCAGGTTTCTGCCCCGTACGTGAGTACTGGTAAGACACAGCTGTTATAAACTTTTCTCTTGAGGGATAATCGCAACCTACTGTTCATGTTCTGAGAATGCCTGCCAAACGCACCCCAGCCCATTCTTATTCTTCTGATTATTTCAGTCTCATGATCCGGATCCGTAGTCACTACCTGTCCTAAGTAGATGTATTCCCTTATCACTTCCAGTTCCTCACTACCTATCGCATATATATGTGTGTGTATATATATATATATATATATATATATATATATATATATATATATATATATATATATATATATATATATGTATGTATGTATTCACATACTAAATGACCTCATAGGTCAAAATCGTACGATCAACATAAATACATGCGCACCAGCGGAAAAATACCTGTAAAAGCAATGGGCCAGATCACGGATGTTCCCACGGGAGGAAGAAAGATTTCAGTCTTCTATTGCTTATACACTGCAGCTGATCAGACCCCCTGGAGGTGAGGGTGATGCATACGGTACAATCTGTAAATAAAGAAATATTTTTGATGCTGCGCCTATACAGGTGTAGACCGCATTATACAGGGTGTTTCACTTAACTTGTGCCAAACTTAAAAAATATACAAATGCTTCATAGCTCGACAGAACCAAGGTAATTTCGTTTGCCGTTGCTTGTAGATACTCAATTTATTATGTGCAATTTGCCTAATTAGATATTTAGTCTTATTTAATCAATCAATTATTCAATAACTATAGTTAGATGAAAAGTGTCAATGAGAAAATTGTAGAGCACCATGGGGAACTTCCGATACAGCTTCGTATTGCTCAGTACGTGCAACATAAAAATGTGTTTTCAAACGTGAAAGAAGCCTGCGAATACACGCAAAGTGCCTCTGGCGGCCAGTCGCGCGGCAACTTTGCGTCTATTCGCGAGCTTACTTCACGCTCGGAAAAACGCTTATTGGTAGCACGTATTCAGCAACAGAAAGCTTTATACGGAGTTTTTTCATGCTGCCCTACGACCTACTCATTGACACTTTTCATCTAGCTATTATAATTGAGAAGTTTATCAATCAATTAAGATTAGTTATCTAATTAGGCGGATTGCAAAAATGACCTGAGTATCTACAAGCGATGGCAAAAACATTACCTTGGTTCTGTCGAGCTAGGATGCATGTGCTTATTTTTAAAGTTTGGCCCAAGTCAACTGAAACACCCTGTATATGTCTATCCTCTGGTCGAAGGGCTCATGTTAAGGCGTGTATAAGCTTCAAATCACCTTCAAAGCGTCATAATATTGTAGCACTCTTCAATGAAGCACACTAAACACACTGGTTTATTGTGGGCGAACTTGTGCCCGGAAACGTAATATTAAGCATTCACACACTTTAAAAGAAGAGTTAACAGCAGCCTATTCCACAGTCAACCGCGTCTCTCCGCCGAAGGCACTTTTCACGCGCCCCGAAGGCCAACAGCCACGCCGTGGCTTCTCATTGGACGGCAGACTTGGGCGCTGCCATGAGCGCGTGCACGGGCGACACGCGCTGTATCGCCATGCGCGAGGCGCTGCTGGCGCTCTTCTAATGGCTATGCGACGAGTAATGGGTTTTAGCGATGAGACGCTTGGAAAGGTGCCTCACGAGAGTGCTCGTACCTGGCATGTGGAGAGCTCTCTGCGGCAATATTTTTTGCTTGGGCAGTTGACATTAAAGGCACATTCCTTGTCACAGATATCGTAAGTTCAGAACTTTTTCCTGGTGGCGTTCAAAGTTTCTCTTGTAGAGCGCAGTATCTCGGAGGCAAAATGACGATAAACCTCTCATAAACATGCGTGGGACTTGGACGTTGTATCCTTCGAGGTGTTTGATGAGTGGAAGCAATTCTGTGTCGGCCCGTTGACGCTCGGCGATTTCCGAAGCTGTCATCGCTGTAAGAAACGGGAAATCTTCTTCTGAAGGAGTCGACTCCACTGGTGAGCAAGGCAAGCAGTCAGCATTGTTATGTTTTCTTCCAGACCTGTACACGACAGTAATGTCGTATTCTTGGAGCCTGAGGCTCCACCTCGCAAGTCGTCCAGATGGGTCTTTTAGGTTTGCCAGCCAGCAAAGAGAATGGTGATCGCTGACTGCACGGAACGGCCTGCCGTAAAGGTATGGTCGGAACATGCTTATGGCCCATATGACAGCCAAACACTCCTTTTCCGTCGCAGAGTAATTTGTTTCAGCTTTCGAGAGAGTGCGGCTAGCATACGCTATGACTTTCTCTTCCCCATTTTGCCACTGAACTAAAACCGCGCCGAGACCGAGATTGCTTGCATCTGTGTGGACTTCTGTGTCCGCTGTCTCGTCGAAGTGGGCGAGGATTGGTGGGGCTTGCAATCGTTCCTTTAGTTCATTGAACGCAACCTCTTGTTCAGCATGCCACATGAAGGGTACGTCTTCTTTAGTCAGTTTCGTCAGAGGTTCGGCAATTTTCGAGGTTTTCTACAAATCGCCTGTAATAAGCGCATAGTCCCAAAAATTGCCGTACCATCTTCTTGTTTGCAGGCTTTGGAAATCGTGCAACGGCAGCAGTCTTGTCGGGATCCGGAGCAGTACCTTGCGCGCTAAAAACGTGACCCAGGAAACGAAGTTCTTGGAATCCAAACTGGCACTTTTCCGGTTTAATGGTTAGGCCTGCCGAGCGGATGGCTTGAAGCACTAAACGCAACCTCTGGACATGCTGGTCGAATGTTGCGGAAAATACCACTACGTCGTCTAGGTAAACTAAGCATGACTGCCATTTAAGACCCGAGAGGACACTGTCCATCATGCGCTGGAATGTCGCCGGCGCACAGCAGAGGCCGAATGGAAGTGCTTTGAACTCATACAGGCCGTCTGGGGTTACCAAAGCAGTTTTTTCATGGTCTCCTTCGTCTACTTCAATTTGCCAATATCCGCTCTTCAGATCTAATGAAGAGAAAAATTTTGCATGTCGTAGGCGATCCAACGTGTCATCAATGCGGGGAAGGGGGTATACATCCCGCCTGGTCGCACTGTTCAATTTCCGGTAATCAACACAGAATCTCAGTGTATTGTCCTTCTTTCTCACAAGGACTACCGGCGACGCCCACGGGCTGTTTGATGGATGAATGACATCGTCCTCAAGCATATCCTGCACCTGACTCTTTATGATCTCTCGTTCAGCCGGTGACACTCGGTACGGATGTTGGTATACTGGCCTGGTCGCTTCGTCTGTTATTATACGGTGTTTAACAATTGGTGTGCGCCGTACCTTTGACGAGGTGGAGAAACATTCTGCGAATTCATTTATAAGGTCGTCCATCATTTCTTTCTGGGCTGGCGTCAGGCTTTGGTTGATCGCAATGCCGCAGAGAGCTCTCCACATGCCAGGTACGAGCACTCTCGTGAGGCACCTTTTGTTAGGAGAAAGTCCATTCCGAGTATTACATCCTTCGAACATTCTGGTAGCACGACAAAATCAGCGACGTAAGAAAAACCCCGAATTCCGATTCTCGCTGTACATCTACTCAGGGGCGTAATGAGGTGCCCACCAGCCGTACGTATCTGGGGTCCACTCCATGGCATCAAAACTTTTTTCAATTCCTTCGTGAGTGCATATCTTACGACGGAATACTCGGCACCTGTGTCAACTAATGCACTCAATTCATGACCGTCTATTGTAATGCGCAAGTCTGAAGAAATTCTCTGTTCACTTATCTTATTCATCCGCTTCTGTTCGTCGCGGCTGCTCGGTATACTTGACGGAGGATCTTGGCTTTTTCGAACGTCAGCGGCCTCGCCTCCACAGGTCGCTCGCTTCAGTTTTCCGGACGTGGGCTCAGTGAACGATGCCTTGGTGAAATCGAGGATGGCCGTGGGCTTGGGGATCGGTAGCGTGCAGACGTTGATGATCGGGGCTGGTGTTGGTATCTAGCAGCCGGATCCTGTTGTCTTGTCAAGTAGTCCTGAATTTCGGTGGGTCTTTCGCCATTACGGGGGCAAGGCGCATTTATCGTAAAGCCGCGAAGACCTGCTCTGCGATATGGGCACATTCTGTAAAGGTGTGCAGCTTCCCCGCAGTGGAAACAGAGTGGTGTCCGGTCGGGTGCACGCCACACGTCACTTTTTCGTGGCCTCAGCTCTGCTAGAAGGGGTCCACTGCGCAGAGTCGGCTGGCGGCTGCTGGGAGTCGCGAATAGAGAACAATACCTGGTCGGTTGGCATAACACATCAGCGTACGTTGGCACGCGACGTACGGGTGGTGGTTAGTCATGATGAGCAGGCGGTTCCTCACGTCCTGGCTGCAGAATGGTGTGGCGAACTTCATCTCGAATGACGGCGGCGAGAGTTGAGACTGTCGGCGTGGCTTCCGGTAGCTGCAGCTTTCGAAGCTCCTCCTTCACGATTGATCTCACCAGTTCTCTTAGCGCTTCGGTGTTACTGCCTGGGCCTGCTGACAGGATATCGGCCGGTGCGCTGGTGACATCACGATTGTAGTGATGGGCACGCCGCTGCAGCGCCTTTTCTACGGTCGTCGCTTAGGCGCGAAACTCAGCAACACTGTGTGGTGGGTTGCGGACGAGTCCTGCAAACAGCTCCTGCTTAACGCCACGCATCAGATGGCGTAATTTCTTCTCTTCGGTCATGTTTGGATCCGCGCGCGTGAAGAGACGGGACATGTCCTCGATATACATGCCGACACTTCCGTTAGTGCGCTGGTTTCTGGCTTGTAGAGCGTCCTCTGCCTTCTCTCGCCGATCGGTGCTGGCATACGTGGCAAGCAGCTGTCGCTGAAATTCTTCCCACGAAGATAGTGTCGCTTCATGATTGACGTACCACGTCCTCGCTGACTCTTCTAACGCGAAGTACACGTTGCAAAGCTTCCGTGTCTCGTCCCAGCCATTGAAATCTGCCACTCGCTCGAACTGCTCTAACCAGTCTTCCACATCTTCGAACGTATCGCCGTGGAAGGACTCGGGCGTGCGTGGTGGGTACACGATGAGCTGGGATGATGCCACTGGGCTGGTCATGGTGGCACCGTCGCTGGTAACTGTTGCCCGCACTGCTGCAGCAACAGGAAGTGGTCCGAACTCGGGTGGGTCTCGTCGGATGCGGTGGCTTGTGCGCTGGTGTACTGGAGTCAGTTCCCTGGGTTCCAATCGCTGAGGGTCGGGGCTCCGTTTTCTTACGAACTGGGGACTTCCAATCATACCCAACACCTCCACCAGAAATGTAGCACTCTTCAATGAAGCATACTAAACACACTGGTTTATTGTGGGCGAACTTGTGCCCGGAAACCCAATATTAAGCATTCACACACTTTAAAAGAAGAGTTAACAGCAGCCTATTCCACAGTCAACCGCGTCTCTCCGCCGAACGCACTTTTCACGTGCCCCGAAGGCCAACAGCCACGCCGTGGCTTCTCATTGGACGGCAGACTCGGGCACTGCCGTGAGCGCGTGCACGGGAGACACGCGCTGTATCGCCATGCGCGAGGCGCTGCTGGCGCTCTTCTAATGGCTATGCGACGAGTAATGGGTTTTAGCGATGAGACGCTTGGAAAGGTGCCTCACGAGAGTGCTCGTACCTGGCATGTGGAGAGCTCTCTGCGGCAATATTTTTTGCTTGGGCAGTTGACATTAAAGGCACATTCCTTGTCACAGATATCGTAAGTTCAGAACTGTCTTGCTCGAGGCGCACGCATGCACCATCCCAAGGCGCAAGCGAGTGTAATTCGCACCATCCGAAAAATGAAGACCATGCCGCCTTGCAGTCACCACTGCGAGATTTTGCTAACTCCTCACACGTGAGGATCAATAAGAGGCGGGCGAAGGAAGAAGCGCCTAAGAGACGGCTGCCGTTGCTAGTCGACAGCCGGCTAGGCGGAGCATGCGCAGAGCGCAACCAACCCATAAGGAACCTCCTGCGAGGAACTCCTTCGTGCGTAACGTGGGACCAACATCGCCATCTACTGAAAAAGAGAGGAAAAATAAAAGGCTTTGGCTATTCTTTCTTAGCTTAGCTGCCCCTTGTATTGGTGTACTGCACAAAACTGAAGAAGCACCTTACTGCTGCTTCGACAGACTCACCAGAAGTGTGCAAGCTCAAGTCGAGGACGCTAGAATTTCTTGAAATAAAAATGCACATAGGAGAGCTTCACAAAATCGCAGCGTTCTTGTGACCGCCTTTCCACCATCTCCGCGTGCTTGATGAGCAGGAGAGGAAAACCGTTCACGACAGAGCACGCGAATTGTTGATTCATGTACATCTGCGTTTTCCACAAGGAGAAATGAGCAGACCAGCTGGATAATGGGCCCCCAGCGAAGCGTACGTTCCTTGACTAATTTAAGGAGTGGCACGATGCTCCGCAATCTCAGCCAGTCGACAGTGAGCTTGACAGTTTATTTCGGAACAGTGGCGCGTGTGAGGACACTGAGAAACTGCTTGAATGGTGGGAAGCTCAGTGTAGGAAATACCGAGGGCTTTCATTTCTTGCAAAAGTACTTTGCATCCCATCACGAGCGCCAGTAGCGAACGCAATTTTAGTGGAGCTGGGTACGTACTCCAAGAGAGGAGGTTCTGCTTGAAGTCGGAGAGCCTGGACTACCTGCTGTTTTTGCATAAGGACATGCAAATTTTTGCCTTTTGCTGGCCTTTTCTTATTCCTACTCCTGTGGCATCGTTTTCGGGTGCGGTCTTTTTGTGTCACTGGGTGTTATTTTAGGCGCATTTTCTATCTTTATTTTATTAAAAGGGGAGAAACCTTCTATCAGGAATAGCATCAAGTATGGTGTGGGACAGGTTGATTATATAATTATATTGAAGGTGGCGATTATGTTTCCGCGTCGACATTAGAATATAAACGATTTATATTTCATCTTCTTTTGCTGATAAGGGGGAGGAGGAATGAACGTTTATTGTAAGAAACAGCGAGAAAGTGTTCTTTCTTCGACCTAGGTGGGCGGCTCTCTTAGTACAGAAAGCCGCTGGCTAATGCCGCAGCCCGGACTTCGCTGAGCTTCAAGGCTCTGTGCCTTTAACATTGCTCCCCACGTTTCTTCGATCGCTTGTAGCGGTTCTGAGGCATCATCTTGACTGTTTTTCTCGTGGTGTGGGCACACCAACAACATGTGCAGGAGCGTGTCGGGTACGTCACAATACCGGCATAGGTATGAGAATTTGGTGGTATACATTCGGTCCATGATAATTCCATGTACATACGTATTCGTTTGTAGTCTTCGGAGGGCGGTGGCTTCTTCCTTGCTTAATTTTGGATGTGGCAGAGGATGTTGTCTTCTTTCCAGTCGGTAATGTTGCAATATTATGGCGTAGTTGATGGGAATGTCCTCCGCCCTCGTCGCTTCACGGAGACCGTGCGGCAGAAAATCCTGGCTGGTATGCTCTCGGGCGACAGCATGTGCTGCTTCGTTTCCTGCCAGGTGTTTGTGGCCTGGGGTCCATGTGACGTAGGTTTCGGGTAGTTCTTGGTGTCTTGCTATTTCTTTTAGAATCTTCACTGCTGCGGCAGAATTTCGGCCTTTTCGTAAGTTTCTACATGCCGTTTGCGAGTCGCTCAATATGATTGCTGTGTCTTTGCATGTGGCAATGCCGAGGACGATGGCCACTTTCTCCGCCTTTTCTGGATTTCTGGCCGGTATGGCGGCAGCGATTAGCTCCTTCTCTTGGTTGTTGGCCACGGTAATTGCGTATGCTCTTCTACCTGGGTATTTTGCCGCATCTGTATATCTCGTGTTGGGGTTCTTTGAATATTCCTTGCTAAGCGCTCTAACTCTTGCTTGTCTTTTGTCCTTGTGGTACGTTGCATGCATGTTGCGAGGTATTGGAGCGACTGAGATAGAGTCACGAAGAAGTGGCGGCAATCGGGCTTTCGCGTCTGAGTCTGCGACGAAGTTTTCGCTGTATGCGAACTTGCGAAGTACTGCTCTGCCTGTTTGAGTCAGCTTAAGGCATTCCAGCTGGCTGGCTCTGTGCGCTTCGCTAATTTCTTCCCAGGTGTTATGGAGGCCATGTTTGAGGAGTGTCGTGGTTAAGGTCGTACTGGGGAGTCCTAGTGCGCTCTTGATTGCTTTTCTAATGATGATCTTGTGTTTTTCAATTTCAGCTTTCTTGAGGAGTAGATACGGGGTGCCATATGTGATCCGGCTTATACATTTATTTATTTGCAATACTGCCAGTCTCAGTTGAGACCATAGCAGGTGGGCACAATTTTACAGAAAGAAACGAACAGGTCATGTTACATGGTACATTAAAAGAAGAAAAGAAGGAAAACGCTTCCTTAACTACTGCAGAAATCACCAATAATACAATACTTTTGGTTGGTATAAGAATATGTCTATAGCAATGTAACAATGTAGTTGGTATAACAACATAACAATATTGTATTACTAGAATTTATATAAAAGATAGCGAATGAATGACACCTGTAAGATTAGAGAGCTTATACAGCTAAGAGATAACCGCGCAGAAGCGGCGAGTTTGGGGGTTGAAATGCAGAAATTCCCCGCACAGAAATAAGTATTACAGATATGTGGGTTAAGATGAAGATATGTGGGTGTGTTAAGTGGTGTCTTCTCTGTTTGATGGCTCTAGTAGGTTGATGAACGATGAAAGTGACGGAGAGGAAACTATGTCTGAGTGGAGGAGATTCCATTCTCTGATCGCACGTGGGAAAAGTGAAAACTTGAACGTGCCATTACGAATACTGTACTGGTTTAGAGTAAATGGGTGATTTTTTCGCGACAGGCGTGATGTAGACAAAGTAACGTACTTAGTTCGGTCTATCTTATAACTGTCGTGCATTAGTTGGTAGATGAATTTTAAGTGGGCGTGTCTGGCCTAACGGATAGTGTTTTAAGACCTGCATCAGCTAAGAGGTTTGTAGGGGAGCCATAGGGACTGTATTTGTTAAAAATGAACCTCACAGCCTTTCATTGCACCTTTTCTAGTTTTGATATGTTAGTTGATGTGTGTGGAAACCAGATGATGTTAGCGTATTCTAAGACGGGGCGAACAAAAGTTGTATAGGCTAGTAGTCTGGTGTGTTTCGGTGCAAGGCGTAAACATCGTCTAAGGAAAAAAAAGTTTGCGTAATGCTACTGAGGTAATATTATCAATATGTAAGTTCCATGAAAGGGTAGAAGAGAATGTCAAACCTAGGTATTTGTGGTTATTTACTTTATTCAGGCAAGTGCCACCGAGGGCGTAAGAAAATTCTGAAGGCTTTTTTTTTGTTCTAAAGGACATGCATACAGATTTAGTGGTGTTAATTAACATTTGACACTCTTTACACCAATTGGACACCAAATCGAGTGCTCTGTTTAATAATAAGTGGTCTGCGTAACTGACAATTTTTTTATAAATAATACAGTCATCCGCGAAGAGCTTAATGTCGCATTCAATGTTAGCAGCAATGTCGTTAATAAAGATCAAAAATAGCAATGGGCCCAGTACTGACCCTTGGGGAACACCGGAGGTGACAGCTACAGACCTGGAAGGGGTGTTATCTACAATAACATATTGTGTTCGATGTGATAAGAAGTTTTATCCATGCAGTAATCTGACCACCTCCGATTGCAGCCTCCAGTTTTGCAACTAATTTTACATGGCTTACACAATCAAACGCTTTACTTAAGTCAAGGAGGATCATGTCTGTCTGGCTACGGTTGTTTAGGTTAAGCGCAAGGTCATGCACCACTTCGGTTAGTTGTGTGACCGTTGAGAGGCCACTTCTAATGCCGTGTTGTTGAGGTATTAATATATGTTCTTGCTCGAGAAATAAGTGATGTGTTTGAAGATATGTTCCAATATTTTACAAGATGTGCTGATAAGTGAGATTGGCCTGTAGTTGGAAGGTTCGTTGCTGTCGCCGGATTTATGTATAGGAATCACGTTCGCTTTTTTTCCAGTCATCTGGTAGTTGTGTGGACTCGAGTGATTTGCGGTATATAATGGCAAGGTATTGGCTACACCACTCTGCATACGTTTTTAAAAATTCGTTCGGGATATCATCTGGCCCGTTAGCTTTCTTGATGCTGATATTAAGCAACAGATTAAGAATACCGGCATTGGTAATGCTTAATGAATTGATGGTTTTAGGTGGGCAGGGTAGGGAGGGAAGTAAGCCATTGTCTGAAGTGAAAACCGAAGGAGGAGTGCTTATAAGGAGTGCTTGGATTAATTGGACGGTTTATTGCTCTTTGAGTCCTCCTCTTTGGGTGGTTATACGCCGAATGAGATGGGTTACTTGTGTTAGGGTCTTCTGAAGCTTTGGAAGTCTAGCTGTCCCAGTACCGTCTTTTTCTATTGTGAGGCCAAGGACGCGGAGGGAGCCAATTTGAGGTATATCGATTCCATTGAGTCTGACGTTGGGATCTGGAGCGAAGTAGGCTGGTGGTCTTCCCCGGGTTCTTGCCTTGAGTATAAGTAGCTCTGATTTTTCGGGGGCGCACTAGAGACTGCATTTTCAGAGGTACTGTTCTATCTGATCGAATGCCATCTGATCGATTGCCGGTTGTGGACGCTTTTGTCCATAACGTTATATCGTCGGCGTATATTGCATGGCTTAAATCTTCGATGCCATCGAGTTGTTGTTGGAGCTTAATCATGGCGAGATCGAACAGCAAAGGTGAAATGATTCACCCTTGTGAAGTTCCTTTGTTAGGCATTTCGAACGTGTCACTTCGGATGTTGCCGATACCCACCGTTGCCTTGCCATCTTTGAGAAAGTCATGGACGTATTCGTAGGTCCGGATTCCGCACTTTGTACCTTGGAGATTTTGGAGGATTGGTTCATGCTTCACATTATCGAAGGCTCATTTTACATCTATTGTTAAAATGGAGAACTTTTGGTGGCGTTCTAGGTGGTCCAAGAGGTCTTCCTTGAGCTGTAGTAGTATATCTTGTGCTGAGAGGAGCTGTCGGAAGCCAAGTGTGCCGGGCATGAGTCCTGAGTCTTCGAGGTATGTGGTGAGGTGATCGTGAACCATGTGTTCGAGAAGTTTTCCAGCGCAGGAAGTAAGGGAGATAGGCCGTAGGTTGCTGATGTGTAGCGGCTTTTTGTGTTTGGGCATCATAATGACTTTTGCGTGCTTCCATTCTGCCGGGAGCACACCTTTTTTCCAGCAGTTATTCATGTAGTCGAGGAGTCCATTTAGGGCCTTGTCTGGGAGGTTTCGTAGGATCTTGTTGGTCACCTTGCCAATTCCTGGCGAAGTGTTACGGGTCGATTTGGCAAGGGCGGCATGGAGTTCAGGAAGCGTGAAAGGGCTGTCGAAGGTGAGATTTGGTTCGCCTTTGTACGGTCGGGGACCGGTAACCTTCGGGGCATTGTCTCCGACAAGTTTACGCTTGATTTCTTCCAGAATTTGTTTCTCTGTTCCTGGATGGGAGTTAATGATTTTCTTGAGGTCATGTCTTTGCTGGGTCTTGGTTCTGGTGGTAGCTAGAAGGGCTCGCAGTATATGCCAAGTCTTCTTCTGGATGAGTGTGCCTTGAAGTTGGTCGCAAAGCTTATGCCAGTTCTGCCTGCTGAGCAGATCTCCGTATTCTGCTGCTTGCTTTGTTATGTGAGCGATCCGTATCTGCAGTTCGCGGTTAAGTTTCATTTTTTTCCACCGCCTCAGTAGCCCTCTTCTGGCATCCCAAAGATTTAGGAGGTGAGAGTCTACGGCCGGCGTGTCCATCGTTATTTGGATGACATTAGTGTGCTTCTCCGCCGTATTGACCACTTCGGTGAGCCACTCTTCAATATTTTCGATGTTTTCTTCTATGTCATTTTCTCGGAAGGCCTTCCAATCTGTCAGCTTTGCCGTTCCGGTTCTGCTCGGCTTCTTATGGTGCAGGATTTCAAGCTGAAGGATGTTGTGGTCGGTTCCGAGATTTTCTTCCAGTCGGGTCCATTCCGCCTCGGATATTCCTATTGTAAAGGTGAGGTCGAGATTTGTATCCCTGGAGACACTGTTGCCTATTCAAATCGTTAGTTTAGGATCATTCCAGAGGGTGAGGTGATTTTGTTGCTCCGAATCGTGCACTCGCGCTCCTTTCTTGGTCGTGTGCTGGTAACCCCATGCTGTGTGCGGGGCATTAAAATCCCCCATTATTACGAGTTTATGGCCTTTAGATAGTCTTCTGGCTTGCGTCATGAAGATTACAAAGTCGGATAACGGATCCCTTGGTGGGCTATATAAGCATAGTACGTATAGTCTTTGGCGTGTCTTCTTCTCAGGTAGCACTTCCACTAGGGTGTGTTCCACGGTTGTTCCCTGAATTGTGTGATCTTGCGTGGTGAGATTGTTCTTCGTCAGGATGGCTGTTCTCTGACATCCGCTGTGTGTATCATATCCCTGTATGCGCAGATTGGTGTGATAAGTTTCTAGGATAGCGATAATATCTGGTTGTTCCAGTTTGGTTGGTTCTTGGAGGCTTGTTCTTTTAGTTCGGATAGAGCGAGAGTTCCGTTGCCACAGCTGCATTGGGAGCTGTGGTAATCTCTTCTTGGTATTACTCGCAATCTTGTTCAATATCATTCTCTTCGCCCGGGGCCATGGATTCCGGTCTGGCTGCATTCTGGAGGTCTTTACGTGCTTTCTTGCGAGCCGTGTCGGTGTTGTGGAGTAGCTTTTCTATAGTGGCTTTCGTTACGTGGTTCTGCTTGACATAGGACATGAAGTTGCTGACGTTTTGGAGGGTAGCATGGATAAGGGCCAGCTGAGCGGTGATGTGTTGCTGGAGCTATTGCGTTATCTTCTTTGCAAAAGTGGTCATGGCCTCCTGTATCTGCTTCCGCACCTCCATTGTTACGATTTCCTTGATTCTTTCTTCCGCAAGGGGCGGTGGGATGTTTCGCATTCCTTGAGGTTTCGAGGCTTGATTGGCGGTGTTTTGTTCTTTGCACCTTTATATGAGCTTCTCAATGAGGGCTTGCTGATTTTGGAGTTGTGCTCGCAGGTCTCGTTCGGTTTCCGTGGGTTCTTGTGCTCGTGTGTTTCCTCCTGCAGCGTCTGCATACGTGACTCGCTTTTGTGGGTTGCGCGTACGGGATCCAGATCGTGATCTTGACCGGGGTCCATCGTTTGCTTGACCACTTGTTGATTTGGAGTCACTTCTGGATCTGCGTGAACTGTGTAGTGAGGTACTGCTTGATTCGGATAGTGCCGGGAAGTCTGAGTCTAAATTTGAGTTCCATCTGCGTTGCTGCTCTTGGATCTTGTTTTCCCATTGCAGTCTGATCTTATACGGTGGTGGATTTGGCTTCAGTTTATGTCGGCACCCCTTCGCTGCTGTCCCATGGGGTTATTGACAGATTTTACAACTGGGTTTGCAGTCATGTTCTTCCGGTTGATTTTCCCTCCCGCACATGTAGCAGAAGTTGATAAGGTGTTTCGGGCAGATATCTTGCCGGTGCCCTAGTTCTCCGCAGGTTCTGCAGTATTGCACGGATTTCCAGTGTGGTTTGCAGCGGTAGCCACAGCATTTATATATGATGTTGTATGGGATGTGCGGTCTGTCGAAGTAGATGAGTGGTGTTGACGATCTTCCCAGCATGCGTGCTGCGAGAACCGTGTTTCTTGCGGATACTCGTAGCCCCTGTAGTAGTTCTTTTTCGCTCGTGCCTGGCGGGATGTTGTAGATTACGCCTTTGCTGATGCCCTCTGGGGTCCTGACATGAGCTTTGACTTCGTGAATGGAGCCTCCAAGCTGGATGCTGGTGATACTGAGGAGCATGTCGTACGCAATGTCTTTGTTTTGTGTACTCGCGATTATTATATTCTCGGCATGTTGCACTTGAATCCGGATGTTGTCGTAGAAGTCTTTTTTGGACAACTTGCTAGCTCGGCCGATGGCATGTGTCACTGCCACCAATGTCCATTTGGAGATTTGTAATCGCGCCTTAGGTCTGTAGATTATCTTCGTGTCGTCCACTGGCAAAGGTGGAAGTCTCGGTTTTCTATTATCTGGCATGTTTCCCGCAATAGGTATTGTTGCTCCGGCTTGCTGCGTTCGTCGTTGGTCTGCTTCCTCGGCTGTGGGTTTTGTATGCACCTGAGTCTTCTTGCCTCTCCTCTCCTATGTGTGCCATTTTTCCTGGATGCTTGTCGCCTTTCCGCTGCTCTCGTCATACGTCCACTCCGCTTCCAGTTGTTGCTGCTCTTGTATCGTCTCCACCTACATTTCAATGCTGTTGTTTTCCTAGTTTGGTTCTCGTGCACTTGCTGCGCCGGATGCGTCAGTCCTTCGTACACAGCGGCAGCGCCGAGTCGCTCTCGAAGAGAGCGAGTGGCGGCTCACGAGCGCTCACGAGCCACGGAATACGCTCCGCGGGTGACGGGTCACGCGCGTTCGGCTGGTCGCTTAGCCTTGTTGGGTTAGCTCCGCTAGCGTGGCGTGAAGCCTTCAAACAGCAAAAAAATGAGCCTAATTCAACGTACCGCTCATAAACTTGATATCCTCTGGTACCACTTCCGTGCCGATTCCGTCGACGCCACAGTTTTCGATGAATAAAAGCAGATGTCCGTAAAATTGCCGAAAAATGCAGGAGCCCATGCGAAGGGCGTCAGCACTGCTTAGCCCCCTAGCGGGTGTCCTTTGCTGGTGAAATATAAAAATATAATATATGAAAAGGTTTTTTATCTTCCTGCAATAAATTATTATTCAATAGCCCCTTTTTAAAAAAATTGTATAAGTAATGTTTCCAACGCGAGTGTAGAAGAAAGCATCAAAGAAAATGTCCCGGGCTTGCTTCTATCCGCGTTTCCATTTTAGTTGTACACTCCTTTTAAATAAATGTTGTTACTATGTATTATTGTCACTATACTTTTATGGTAATGTCTTCTAATTTACCACATGTACCTGTACCGCATTTCATTTATATTCCTTGGTATTACGTGACAAAACCACAACATGATTACGAGACACGCCGTAGTGGGGACCGGATTAATTTTGATCACCTGGAGTTCTTTAACGTGCCCCTCAATGTAAGTACACGAGTGTTCTTGAATTTCGCCCATATCGAAATGCGACCCCCGTGGCCGCGGGAATCGCACCCGCGTCCAAGGGCTTAACGGCGCAACAGTTTAACCGCTGGGCTACCACCACGGGTAAAGCAAGATTTCGATGCATCTACACACCGGATTTTCCGCCTGATCGCCCGCTACAAGCCTCAAGGCATCAATAATAATCATCATCAACAACTATCGTCTAGCGGGCCCGGGTCGGGCCTCGTCATGAACACGTGCGCCCTGGCTCAATTTAGTAAAGAACGCCCGTACCCGGGCCGGGTCCGGGCTTGGAACCGTGGCCCCGATCTGGGCTCGGGCCGGGCCTGGGCTGGGCTAGGGTTTCATAGAGTGGGCCCGGTCCGAAAATCAGGCCCGTGCAGTGCTCTAGCTCCGCCTATCGGGCCAGCTCTCCTCTCTTGTTTACATTTCTCGCGAAACGACGCCTCGCTGCGCGCAACCGGGCTGCTCGGACGTGCACACCCCGTAGCAATAGCAAACAAAAGGATATAATCGCGATGTCCCATTGCATTACCGTTGCCGAAGTCATGTTGAAGGAAGTTCATAATGAACTTCGCAAATTGGGCCTCGAGGTCGAATCGGCTGCTTTTACCGGCTATTGTGAAAGTAAACATGCCTTATAAAACCAGCCAACTGAACTGTTCTCATCAACCGCAGGTACCGGCCGCTGCCCAGTTCTTGAGTGTTTTTAAAGAAAGGTCACCTTTATCGCTGCTTTCTACTTGCTATTCTCTGCTTGGGCTTCCTGGGGCTATCAGACTGACTTGCCAGCTAGACGTCTGGTGATACGAAAAAAATGTATTCATTTTCACTGCACTCCAAGAACGCACTGCAGACACGTACGACACACCGACCCTTTTGCGATACATTTGGAGTTTCTGAGCACAAACACATCATCTCGCTTTGGCTTGAGGAATCGTCGTGCTTTATTGAACAAACTTCGTGTGGCCGCGCATTACTGCGACAGCGCGCCGGCAAAGAGGCAGAATGTCATTTCTGACTCCGGGTTTATAGATTCACTAATTCATGATTCAGGCCTTCGGTGCCTTCTTCCCATGGTAAGTGAAGCTTCACGGAACCAAAGTTTAGCGATAGCTGGCGCATGGTGCAGAACTGTACGCGCGTAGAACCGGCCTACATGCGACTATGGAAAAGCCGTTTGATATTGTTGCCTCCCGGTGATATCGCTTCACCGTAACAATATGGTCGCCGTCGTGCGTTCTGTGGAGCCTTGCTCACTCTTCCAGCGCATCCGCTAGCCTTAACTTCCCTGCTCTTATCTAGCGCACAGATAAGATATGCCTGCGGCAGGAACGATTCGTTTCTTAAGTCAAAGCAGCCGCTTCTCTCCCATCTTCCAGGATGAAGTGTCGGCTGCTTGGCGCGCGGTGCCGAGGGCAGCAAAATGCACATATTCTGCGTAACGCTTTATCAGCATGTGTATTGAGGTAGACCTGTGCAGTTGTGCATGAACCACGAACGCGCCCTGCTTAAAAAATTTCGTGCCGTCGCGAGTACTGCGAAAAACAAGCAACAGTTAAGCAACATGTGTTTTAATATGCACAAAAGCAAGTTGTTACTTAACACGAATGTCCTAAAGCCAGGACTATGCATTCTTGCATAACGTACGTTCTACATGCCCCAAATGCATCATGTGCTGTCAAGAGCAGGAATCACTGACCCTGCAAAGCGTTTATTGTACAGATTCAGAAACGCATCGGTTTCGGCCTGCGATGGCACGTTAGCATGATTCCGCCAATGAGGGTAAAATTTCCCGCGGATATTCCTTCGTCCGTTGCCATTGCCGTGGCGCGGTACATGCGTACAGCGTTGCATGCGCGTTCATTTCGCGAATTTTAGTTCCTCCTGTCCCACCTGGCCACAGAAACATCCGGGAGAGCACTGTCCAGATAACACAGCGCAACAAAACACGGAGACCAACGCAAACCTGCCCACATGACACCTTTGCCACGGCAAGAAACCTACGGAGCAGCACGTGTGAGCCCACACAGCGACAGCAAAGCCGCCGGCCCGAAAGGCGTGGCTGCTACAGGAAAAGAAATAAAAAACAGCAAAAAAAAAGGAGAACCTACTTTTCCGCCCTTTCCTCCGCACTTTTCTTCTAGCGCGTGGAGGGGGTAGGACCTCTCCTCACTTCTCCTCCTTTCCTCATGAGCTCCTTAAATATGTGAGTCTGCCTAGGTCACGGAGTAAGACATATAGGAGGTGAAACTCCCGTCAGCGCAAGCGAGCACGGGCGACCAGATAAAGTCACAATTGTTGCATGCGCCGACGCTACCCTATGCAGTGGCGGCACCATGCGGCGCGTCGTAGAAGCCGCAACGAAAAAAAAAAAAACAGCAGCGCCCGGCAGGCGGCTCGGCGGCTCCGGCGCTCACTCCGGCGGCGCCCGCTCAAAGCAGACGACAAGCAGACGACACGGGTGTTTGCTTCAGCGGGCACGCCGTAATCGAACTGCGTAGGTGCGCGCACTCAAGAAAACTGTTTTGTTGTGTGCCCATCAAAAAAATCAACACGTGTGGCAAACTTCCGCAAATCTTCCTCTTATCGCCAAGCAGCTAGGGAAACTAGATTTCGCGAGTCTTAAAAAAAAGAAAAGGAACGGAAACACATGCACGGCGGCATCCTTCCTATGCGCACCCCTGTGAGCACTAGAGCGAGAAACAAGCGGTCGCCCTTTGAGCGATTAGGAACGAGATAGCCATCAGTTTCGCAAGCGCAAAAAGCCGAAAAGCGCCCGCCACGGAGCAAGATAGCCCTGGCTACAACCAGAAGCTACGTATCATCTTATAGCTGTCATGGAAAACGCGTTTTATTTTTTACTGTGCTCAAATGGCTGAAGCGTAGCAGCAGTTGTTCTTCGGGCTACAAGCGGTAACGAAGCGCGCGAGAGTGCCCTCAGTAGAAGTCAGGCGCGCGGCCGAACGGGAGCAACACGCTCGACCGGTTGCCCTGGCAACCGAAACGGCGGTAATTTCTTCCCATGCCGCCAGGTGCCGCCAGCATGAAAATATATCCGCGGGCTTGTGACCTTTTCTGGTCGCCGCAAACAGCGGAGTTTCCACTCCTAAATATTTCTTGCTCCGTGGCCTAGGTACTACGGGGGAGGTTTCTTAGTGCGTGTTGTATGCGTTTGGCCCGCAGGCATGCCGGCATAGCGAAGTGCGGTCCGAGTTTGTTTACACTCCGCCGCTGGCTGCCCGCGCGGTGAGGCAGCTGGCACGGACGCCCATTTGGTGGTCGCTCTGTCTGAAGTGGCAGGGTTCTGAATGGTGTTGTGTAAGTCGCGGGTCGCTTTTTTCATCGCGACGATCGATTGGATTTTTTACAAGCACTGCTCCAGGATGGCACATGTAACCGGCAAACGGAGGCCTCAGGAGGGCACCTGGGGTTCTCCAGGGCACCCAAGGGGAAGCGGGGGATCAAAGCTGGAAGCTCGGCGGCCCGTGGGTTGGGGCCACGGAATCCGAAACGTGCCGATCTTATGCACCTCTGGCAAGCGCAGGCCACTGCGAGCCCCAACCCAGGACTAGTCCGGATTCTAGCTTTGCTGTCCCGGTTTCGTCTTTGCTGTCCTGGACGCGCCGCCAATAATGCGAAATAATGACACGTTGTTGCGATTCGTAAAAACACGATTGAATAAGTCTAATTACGTCCAACGGCCAACTTGTGACGCTAAGTTCAGCACTTTTTTCAGCAATTTTCGCTCGCGCGCCGGCTCTTACTCGCGCCTGCGCACAAGCGGCTGGCGACCCTCAAATGAACGTCTCGTGTAGGTAAGCGGGGCGTGGCGTTTCTCGAGGCGCTCGACGTTTCTGCGCAGGCGCTAGTAAGAGCGGGTGCGAGAGAGAAAATCTGGGGGGCCTTGCTTTGAATATTTGACTCTGTCTACGCACTACGGTGGAGAAGTTTCTTTGCGCGTGCTGTATGCGTTTGTCCCTAGGCGCGCCGGCATTGCGGGGTGGGGTCGAGTTTGTTTACGGTCGTAACATGGCTGCTTCTGCAGTGAAACAAGTGAACCAGCGCGCTCTGATGCCCCATTTGGTGATCGCTGTGTCTAAAGGTACGTCCGACAGACTTTCTCGCACCTGCGGCGCTGGTGCTAAGTCAGTCATGCCGGATTGTAACTTTATTTCGCCTTACATCACTCTCACAAGTAACCCGGAAGTAACGCCGGAATCCCACAAGTAACTCTGGAAGAAGTAAAGAAAGCCTTGGGAGCTATGCAAAGGCTGAAGGCAGCTGGGGAGGATCAGGTAACAGCAGATTTGTTTAAGGATGGCGGGCAGATTGTTCTAGAAAACTGGCCACCCTGTATACGCAATGCCTTATGACCTCTTGCGTACCAGAATCTTAGAAGAACGCTAACACAATCCTAATCCATAAGAAAGGGGACGCCAAAGACTTGAAAAATTATAGACCGATCAGCTTAGTGTCGGTTGTCTAAAGGTATTAACTAAGGTAATCGCAAACAGAATCAGGAACACCTCAGACTTCTGCCAACCAAATGACCAGGCAGGATTCCGTAAAGGCTACTCAACAACAGACCATATTCACACTATCCATCAGGTGATAGAGAAATGTGCGGAATATAACCAACCCTTATATATAGCTTTCATTGATTACTAGAAAACGTTTGATTCAGGCGAAACCTCAGCAGTCATGGAGGCATTACGGTGTCGTGAAAAGAGTATACCACGGGCCTCTTTGCTTTCTTTCCGGGAATTTTGTGTGCTCCTCGACGAGGGGGGAGCCTTTGTACCGAAATAACAGCGACCGCGCCGCGGGCATGTGCTGCCGCTCAGCCGCCGCCGCCGCACCCGAGACGTCACTACGTGCACATGACGCGTCCTCTTCCCACGCTCGGCTGTCAAAAGCTGATTAGTTACGGGCGAAGTGCTTTTGTATACCGAGTGTTGACGCGACCATTTTTTGTCCCCTTGAACTCTGACGCTTATTGGTTGATGTCGGCCTGCCTGATTGGTCGGAGTAGCGAAATAACCCATTGGTGGAGACGCCTGTCCCTTAGATGCTGCGGAAACTTATTTAAGGATTAGTTTGGGTAGTTTTGAGGTGTGAGCAAGTAGACAGCAGCAGACGCCGCAACTTCACCAGGAGAGACCTGGCCGGTCAGGCAGGCCGACGATGACGGGTATGGTTCTGTTTGTAGATGTTTTTGTACAGTGTGAACTTAAAGTAAAATACCAAGTGAATAAACCTAGTTATTGGAATGCTACCTCTCGTCGTCGTACATGCGGATTTGGACTTGCCCCTGCCAGATCTCATCCCCCTTCATCTTCCGCCTCCCTGGTGAGCTGATGCCTCTGATATCTAACGGATGCGTCACTTCGCTACAACGGAATCACGGTGTCGACGAACCGTATGTAAAAATACTGAAAGATATCTATAGGGCTCGTGCGCTCAGTTGGTGGCGCCACCGCTCTCCAAGTGCGCAGCGCCAATGCGGCCACATCGCGCATTTTGTCCCTGTTCCCATGCTGTTTCCTTCCCGGCGCGCAGCTCGAAGTTGTGTCACGTTGTGTGCGGTGAACGTCGGTGCGGGAAAATGGCAACGCAAAATGAGTCCCGCTTGCTGTTTTGCGGCTACGGACGAATAACAAACATTCAGGAGTACTTCAAACGAAGTAGTTTGCTTCGTGGTGGCGACTTATACGCCGCTAATCACGTTTACTGCGTAAGAGAAGAATTGCACAGTGTCGTCGGTCCGTCGGAAATCATGGGAAAATGCATCGCACAAATGAAGAGCGCGGAGTACGACGTGCGTTTAGAGGTGAGTAAACTTTTTTCTTGGCATGCGATAGAGATTACTAGGCTATCGCCAGCCTGGCGCGCATTAGCAGAAAGCTGGGATAGTTGGCATACTAGCAGCAATAAAAAGACGAAGAGACCGCACGAAGTGCCCGTCAAATGGATTTCTAGCGACGTTAGTGCTTTAAATGAGCGGATTACCTTGTACACAGTGGCCGATTAGGTTCCATGAAACCATTCTCGGATTTTTTTTTTTTTTCTACTGCGCAGTTCTAGGCTTGCACACTCGAGCAGGCTGGTTCTGTTGTGTGCATTTTCTGGAAACACTTACTTCTGTGCGGGCATAAACTGACTGTGTTTTTTTCTTCCCCTAGTTATCAGCGCACGAAAGAAAAATTGTGAAAGCTTATTGCACGTGCAAGGCTGGATGTCGTGGCTGGTGCAAGCACGGCGCGGCACTGGCCCTGTATGTCAACTACCACCAACACACGTCGTGTACGGACCTGCCGTGTGCTTGGCGAAAGCCATCGACCCGTCCAACGCTTGACACAAAGAAGTCCATCAGTGAACTATTCCCGAGTAAGTGTGAGCGCCTGTTTGCACTTTGCGAAATCTTTTTGAACATGTGCAACTGTGTTTTTCGTTCAGGTGGTCCCATCATAAAGCCAATCCTGAAGCCCCTCAGCCCGACAGTCGTGCACAGCCAGTTTCCCGACGTGAACTGCGCGTTCAGGCATGTCATAAATTTTGAAGAGAGTTGCGCGATTGAGGCACCTGATGCTGTTGTCGCCGTTGCTGCCAAGCAAACTGACGAGTCGCACTGCGACCTCGTAAAAAAAATATTTGATAATGAGCGGCAGCTTCACCATAGCTTTGAAGTTTCAAGCACATTACCCCTGAGGCTCAAAAAAAGTGACATGTTGTCCACGCTCTCAGCAAAGGAGAAATGCTTTTATGAGTGTGCGATAAGCAAAAGCATGGATGAGGTTGTAGAAATTGCTTTAGCAACAAGGCGGCAAGCATCAGTGACAAGGTTTGTTGCTATATTATACCTAGTGTATCCACTTGTGTTTCTTGTGTTTCCTCTTATTGATGAGCATACCTTATCACAGATGGCACAGAGAACGCCGTCTGCGAATCACTAGCAGCAGTGCACACCGCGTCAAAACCAGGTGCAACAACTATGAGACTCTGGCAAGTTCCCTTGCGAGGCCAAGGTTCTTTTCATCTGCTGCAACTTCTTATGGTAAGCTAGAATTCAGAAATAGGCTAGATAATCTAGGCACTGTGCTAAATTGTATGAAAGAAGTTCACGGATATTTAACGCATAGCATGACAAACATTTACCGGTGCTGACTGTGGAGTCACCTTTTACTGATGCTTTGTGCAGGAAAACAAATGGAAAATGAAGCAAGAGCAGAGCTGTCCACAGCACTTGGCACTGTCATCCACGAAGTAAAGATGCATGCATACTTTGAAAGAGAGCTTGAAACTTATGCTACTCTTTTGATTTGCAGGTTGGCCTTTTCATCCACCCGGAGCAACCCTGGCTATGCTGCAGCCCAGATGGCATTCTGGATTCAGATGGAAGAATGTGTCTGATCGAGATAAAGTGCCCATTTTCTCTAAAGGATAGGAAACTCATCGACCATGAACACGAAGAAAGCTTCGTGCCATACATTCACTATGTGAATGGCCAACTTCGGCTGAAGAAAACGCACCAGTATTATTCTCAGATGATGCTTATGCTGTACATTTTAGGCATGAGAGAAGCGTTTCTTTATATTTATTCATCACAGCAAAGCATCACCGTATGTGTAGAGCGCGATGAAACTTTCCTCGCAGAATATGTGCCCAAACTTGAGACCTTTTATTTTAAACATTTCTTGAGTGAGATAGTTAAGTACACCTGAAAGCATTCTAATTTTTTCTTCTTTTATGTACTATGTGATGCACCAGTGATATTGTTCTAGTGCTTTGAAATGTTTTAAAATACCTGAAAGCATTCTCATTGTTTTGCTTCTTTTATGTACTATGTGATGCACCAGTGATATTGCTCTAGTGCTTTGAAATGTGTTAGACCTTTGCGTTCCGGTAAATGTTAATGGTACTCTAAGTTGGTTTATGGTGTTTAACGTCCCAAAGTGACTCGGGCTGTGAGAGACGCCATAGTGGATGGCTCGGAATAATTGCGACCAACGGCCAGATGGCTGGTGCGAAGAGAGCCAGAGAAGGTGACTCACAATAATGAAATGCTCAGCACCTTTTCGTGTCCAGGTGCAAGGATTTGTCACCTTGCGTCTAAGGTACCGACGGCTTCGGCATTGTCGCGGCCATTGATAACGATCAGCTCTGTCAAGTAATCCCCTTGGGGTGTCGTATTGAGACTGATACTGCATTTGACAAATGAGGTGAATGATGTTTCCCCTATTAAGTGGTCTGGAGAAATCAAGACATTTAAGCTGCGTTTTGAGATGCTGGAGAGATTTCCGCAACCAGCATGATGTGAATCAACATCTTTTCGATTTAACGATGTATTCGTCACTGATGCTTGAGGGCTCCTGGCCGAAAGGCGACAATGAGTCCTGGCAGTACTGACACTGCAGCGTACAAGAGCTTCTGTAAATAAATAGTAGTCTAGTCACCGATTCAGAGCATTTATTTGTTTGCATTTTTGTGCGTCCTGGCAGAGCACATACCCCAGATCCTGGGATTTTAGTTTATACTTCTGCTAAGTCCACTTGGAAAAGCAAGACGTTTAAGCCGCGTTTTGAGATGCTGGAGAGATTTCCGCAACCAGCATGATGTGAATCAACATCTTTTCGATTTAACGATGTATTCGTCACTGATGCTTGAGGGCTCCTGGCCGAAAGGCGACAATGAGTCCTGGCAGTACTGACATTGCAGCGTACAAGAGCTTCCGTAAATGAATAGTAGTCTAGTCACCGATTCAGAGCATTTGTTTGTTTGCATTTTTGTGTGTCCTGGCAGAGCACATACCCCAGACCCTGGGATTTTAGTTTATACTTTTGCTAAGTCCAATAGGGAATAATACATTTTGTCAGTATGCCTTTGTAGCTTTATTATGCAACCATGCACGGCTAGTGCCAGCAGTGCCACTCTGTAGTAGTAAAAACACAGTAATGTGTTTGCCAATATTCATGTGAATTGCTGCTATACTTTCAAACAAATGCTCCCGTGTGCTTACAACAGACCGGTATATAATTGACTATGTGTTGGAGATGTCTGTGCTAATACTTCAAATGTTTTTCTGGTGCAATATTTTTGTCTCTTTAAACATATTTACAAGCGTCTCACAGCTGGGTACGAGTGGTGGCCCTGACTTTCATTTGTATTGTGTTTCAATGTTCATCTAAATTTCCATACAAGAGTTTCTGTATTGTGCCTCCACAGGAATGTCGGTATTGTGACACTTTACAATAAAAACTTCTACAGAAACATGCATGTCATTCAGGCTCTGGATTATCAACACTCCTCGGCAGTAATGTTGTGCTAGATATCTAGTTTAGTTTCACAGTTTAGTGTCAATATGACTGTCGTACAATTACTGTACCTTGAAAGATGCACGACATTTTTTTCATTTGCAGTAATTGACATGGCTTTTGAGAAGCTTCCACTCTCAGCTCACGTGCAGGTACCAACGTATGTGAATTTAAAATGAACCACAGAAAATCGTATATTTTTAAAATGTATTTGTATTTACCATCCATCACATCACGTGCCAACTTATTATACAAAAAAACACCATGCCAGTGCCGCTACAGCTGCTGCTATGCTGCATTCCCCATAAGCCAACGTGTATGCGCCATTATCACCTGCAGCTTAAACATTTAAGAAAAGGTTGGCTTAGCCACTGAGAGAACGACCTAAGTGCTCTTTTGGAACCATTACAACTAAGCATGCATAGTAGACAAACATTCAGTGATGTCAGCCTCAGCCCAGCATATTCAAAAGGCTGCTTTTTCGCCCAAAAAATTTATCAAAATGAGCATTCAAACTAACTCTGTGTCTGGATTACTTGGCTCAATAATGGGTGGCTGAAGGTTCGCAAGAATGCAGCACATCCGCATTATGTCACTCATGTGGGGAATCAGATCAATAGGCACCCTTGAATTCACTATGCCAAACATTTTCAGTCTCTGTATAGCTCTTTCAACATGTATACGCACTTGTGCGACATGATAGGTTTGCTCCAGCTCTTCATGGGTGAATTGAACATTTCCTTTCGAAAATGGTGGTAGCACAATAATTCCCTTCTGGCTTTCAGTGGGTGCTTTAATTCCAGGGAAACCCTTGTCCGCTAAAATAACATCTCCTGGTTCTATGCGATCAAGAAACCCTGACTCCAGTGTAATGTGAGTGTCTGAGGTGCGGCCACCATACGCCTGTGACACAAAGGTGACTGTTCCATTTGGCAATATACCTATCAAAAACTTCAACGTGTAGCCACCTTTGTAATGCGAAAACAGGGCACGTTTCTGTTCTGTGGTGGGTGGTTCTCCTGTGCGAAGCTCTGTGCAATCAATTATGTAGCGGCAGCGTGGGAAGTGCAGCTTAAAACATGTGGGCATCGTGGCTTGTACTGCTCCAAGCGATGGCTCCGGTATCCATTTCTGCATTGCATTTAACAGATTAGTTAATACAAAGTAGAATATGCGGCTAACTGTCGTGCGATGAAGGCCAAAAAGCACTGCAATGCTGGCGAATGAAACGCCCAGCTTCATTTTCATCAGGAATATGGACAACTTCTGGAAAATCGGCACGTCCACTTCTCTCTCAACAATGGGTGAAAGCACAGACAATAACAGAGAAAAGACGTTTGCGCTAACACCACACAGTTCACGAAAGGCATCCTTTCTCTGGATCAGAGAATTGTAGCCAAGAAATGCACAGCTGCGCTCGTTCGGTCCGATAGCTGTCGATCTCACAGAGGCACTTGCTTGTACACCTTTCTCAACAATGCTGGTATGGCAAACTTGTGTAGATGCGGCGCCTTCTGCTGTCACAGAGAGGAACAGAGTGCAAACACCTCCGTTAAAGTCTGCATCTGTCTGGGTCATATGAAAAGTTGTAGAAAAGCATCTCGTCAAGCTTTGTTTTAAGTGCTTGGGAAGAACTTGAATGCATTGAAATGTTGCGTTAATCTCAAGCAAAAGAATAATGTCTTGGTTGACAGGAATAATTGAGTGATGAGATATTAGTTAAGTGGAGTCGCGATCGAATACATGTTCCCTGCCATTAGGACCACTTATGATCATTGGTGCATGAAATGAAATGCCTCGAAACACTGCTTGAATTAAGACACAACACAGTGCTTCCAGTAAACTGGGGTGTGGCCTGAGGGTGGTACATCAGGGCAAGTGTCACTCCCAAATAATTTTTTTCTGTTTACTTTGGGACACCGAGCACGAGAGGTAAACACCTGTCTACCCAGCACCTATTCCGTGTCAAGGGCGTGCCTCGTCCAAAATTTCTGGCTAGGCCACTGACGCAAACGAAACACGCCTGAAGGCTAGTCTCTCGTGATAATAATAAACATATAACACGTCTGCTCACCACGGATGCGGATGTGCCCGTTTCTTCCGGTAATGCAATGATTTCGTCGGCGAAGTCAGTCGAGGAGTTCTCTGCAGTCGCCGTGATTGCGCTCTTGGATGTCGGCGCTTGAAGCACTGCGCGACGTCGCTGAACCCTATAAAAAAAACAGCTGTAAGCCCGCTTAATGAATACTGCAATACATTTTCAGTTTTCATGGAGGCGCAACAATTTCTTTGAACTATCGGTTCAGCCGCGCTTCAAAGTCGTAAAGAACTGTAGCATCGCAGCAATTTTTTTCACAGCCTATTCTAACCACTTCACGGGTAACCTTTCTATTAATAACACTCACCTCTTATATCTGTCGAGCTTTGATGCCGGTAGTACTGCATCACTTCTTTTGTAACACGGCGGAAACACAGTTGGCACATAGGCGGGATGGCCGGCAATCGTGCTCGCTTTGTTACCGACAAAGTGAGCGCTGCAGATGACTGTCCTGCGTTGCACTGGCTGCCACAAATCTCCATTCGGGCTAAAAATAATAAAAGAAAACAAGGGAACCAACAATGTGTTAATATTACCTTGAGAGAAAGCGATAGAAACCGCGCGAAGACATGACGCGCTTGCTTACCGGGTGCGCCGAACGGCAGCGATCCAACGTTGTCGCCGATCAGCCTCGTACGATTTCCAAGGAAAGTGATAAAACTGCACCTTCGGCAGTTTCCCTGCCGTGTTCTTGTAGCTGTTATGACATCCGCACACGCAACAGTAGATAGAGGTCGACTGTTTTCGCCGTGTACACACGCTTGCGTTGCTAGGGGCCATCGTCCACCTGCTGCGGCTAGGCGCGGCTGTGCGGATGGAACAGGGACATTTCGCCAGCCGCCGCCGCAGTGGCGCTGCAGGTCTGATTTGAAACAGCAGCGCTCGAGGCCTATAGCGGCTCCACAGCCACCGTAGTCCTCCATAAAGAAAGCAACAAAATCCCAATAAAGAAAGGCGTCAGGCAGGGAGATACGATCTCTCAAATGCTATTCCCAACGTGTTTACAGGAGGTATTCAGAGACCTGGATTGGGAAGAATTGGAGATAAGAATTAATGAATACCTTAGTAACTTGCGATTCGCTGATGATATTGTCTTGCTTAGTAACTCAGGGTACCAATTGCAATGCATGCTCACTGACCTGGAGAGGCAAAGCAGACGGGTGGGTCTAAAAATTAATCTGCAGAAAACTAAAGTAATGTTTAACAGTCTCGGAAGAGAACAACAGTTTACGATAGGTAGCGAGACACTGGAAGGGGTAAGGGAATACATCTGCTTAGGGCAGGTAGTGACCGCGGATCCGGATCATGAGCCTGAAATAATCAGAAGAATAAGAATGGGCTGGGGTGCGTTTGGCAGGCATTGTCACATCATGAACAGCAGGTTGCCATTACCGCTGAAGCGAAAAGTGTATAAGGGCTGTGTCTTACCAGTACTCACCTACGGGGCAGAAACCTGGAGGCTTACGAAAAGGGTCCTACTTAAATTGAGGACGACGCAGCGGGCTATGGAAAGAAGAATGATGGGTGTAACGTTAAGGGATAAGAAAACAGCAGATTGGGTGAGGGAACAAACGCAAGGTAATGACATCTTGGTTGAAATCAAGAAAAAGAAAAGGGCATGGGCAGCACATGTAATGAGGGAAGATAACCGATGCTCACTAAGGGTTACGGACTGGATTCCAAGGGAAGGGAAGCGTAGCAGGGGGCGGCAGAAAGGTAAGTGGGCGGATGAGATTAATAAGTTTGCAGGGACAACGGGGCCACACTTAGTACATGACGGGGGCAGTTGGAGCAGTATGGGAGAGGCCTTTGCAATGCAGTGGGCGTAACCAGGCTGATGATGATAGTGCTCAACTTAGCATCGCAAGTGGGCGGCTCGACGCAATTATATTTATTCAACCGTGTTTTTTTACTAATTAAACAACGTGTCATTATTTCGCATTATTGGCGGCGCCTCCTGGTCACCAAAGCGGCAACGGGGACATCAAAGCTAAAGCCCGGGCTGGTCCGTGGGTAGGGGCTCTGGGAGGCCTGCCCGTGCCAGGGGAGTATAAGATCGGCTGTCCGCGTTTATGCGAACACCCCCTGGCACGCTTCGTCCTCCGCGGCACCGACCCACGGACCGCCCTGCTTCCAGCTTTGATCCCCCCGCTACCCCTTGGGTGCCCCGGAGATCCTGCACCGCATGTTTTAATATAACCTCAGGCGCTCTCCTGAGGCCTCCGATTTCCGGTTACATCTGACCT
Organism: Dermacentor andersoni; assembly: GCF_023375885.2. Taxonomy (NCBI): domain Eukaryota; kingdom Metazoa; phylum Arthropoda; class Arachnida; order Ixodida; family Ixodidae; genus Dermacentor; species Dermacentor andersoni. The sequence continues at coordinate 74,412,402 of NC_092819.1, forward strand.
CCTGGAGCAGTGTTAGTAAAAAATGCAATCCATCGTCGCGACTAAAAAAGCTACCCGCGACTTATGCAACACCAGTCAGAACCTTGCCCCTTCAGACACAGCGATCACCAAATGGGGCGTCCGAGCCCACTGCCTCACCGTGCGGGCAGCCAGAGGCGGAGTGTAGACAAACTCGACCGCACTCCGTAATGCCGGTATGCTTAGGGGACAAACGCACACAACAGGCGTTAAGCAACCTTCTCCGTAGTGCCTGGGCAGACCCACATATTCAAACAGCACAGGCCCCCGTATTTTCTTACTCGCACCCGCTCTTACTCGTGCCTGCGCAGAAACGTCGAGCGCAGTAACAAGCGCCACGCCCCGCTGTACCTACCAGCAATTGTAAGTACGCGGCCCAGCCCACCCGGAGTAGAACGCGCCCCCTTTTTCTACCCTACCCCCAAAGCCTTAAGCCTTGCGCGTGAAGAAAGGTGGCGCGCTTACTGCCCGCTTTCTTCCGTTGCGTGCCTGAGATTGAGCTGTGGCAGCCGGCTCACCCTCGCGCTCTTTCACTCGCACATGCAGCATATGGCGCGCCGCGATGATTTTATTGCTCTTGGACTTAATACGGAACCTCAAGGTGACGCTGACGTCAGAAATTCGCCTAGAGTATCCATATAATCGCTATCGCAGTAAATGCGTAATTAGGCTCGACAAAAAAATATGTGTCCAATTCTATGCCCTTTTTTCCACCAATCCTCTGCGGTCGGTCAAGTTGAAAAGACTCCGCCAAATTTTCCTGTCTCTAGCGCATTGTAGAGCGGACTTCAAAAACTCGCCATCTCGTATGACATCTATTTACATACTATACATAATTAGACCGAGCAGTAGGGCTGAAATTATTTCTGTTTGGATGCCTTTTTTTCTATTACCCTTCGGCTATTGGTCCGAACGTTAGGGTAACGCCAATTTTGCATCTCGGTTACGCAAATTCGCGAGAACCCTGAAAGCTCCCTTGTAATATAACGGGTATTCATTGATTATACGGGGCGATCATTTTATTGCGATAGCAATTACAGGCGCATTTTTGCTATCGCCGTCACCGTGACGTTCTGTATAAAGTCCGAGGGCAACATTATGGATAACGCTTAAGCGTCGCATTTAAGAGTGGAACGCGATAACATTCAAAGGCCCCTGACAGCTTCTCTGGCTTCCGGCCAACTGGAGAGCATGTAACCATAACGTTTACCGGGGAACGCTAGCCGCGAACGCTATGCACGAAGACGCGTTTTGTGGTAGAACCACGGCCTCTTGCCTGGGCCGCGATGCGGCGGAGGCGGGGGCCAGCTGGAGGTCTTGCAAGGAACCAGCTAGACGCGCCATTCCGTGGCCTCTGAGACACCCGCGTACGCTCACCCGCAAATGGCGGACGCCGCGGCCGTTCTATGAATTGTTGAAATGCTGGAAGAGTGAGTGAGTGAAACAACTTTATTTGGTCCACTATAGACGTAAGCAAACTCAAAGTCACCTGGCTAGGCCCACTCGGGGACCATCAGGTGAAACCTGACGGCCCTCTCGCGAGCCCTCCGACGGCCAGGATTTGAAAGGTCTAATCCTGGGCCCTAATTAGCCTCATCATTTCCTCTTCGGTGAAAGGGGGACCGGCAGAGGCGCAGCCCCACAGGACACGTTCGAAGTCCGCATAATCACAAGAGAGATTTCTTTTAGTTTTCGCGCAACATAATTATGTGTTCTCGCATATTCAAATTACAACCTGAGAGCTATCAGGGGGTGCGGCTTTGTGCTCCGGCCATGACTGCGCATTTCGCGGCCCAGCGCAAATGGAACTGACGATCGCGGCTCAGCTTCGCGGGCGATGCATGAAAGTAAAAGCGGGAAGGCAGCGCTGGAGGGATGAGGGCGGCTTCGACTTCGCCAACGAGGGAACACTTTGAACGGCTACGCGTGATCGCGCACGCCATATCTTGAAAGGGACCTGCAGGCAACTCATACCTTGGTGCGCGCTGTGTTCTCGCCGCTCTTGCGTTGAAGCGATACATCGCCCGAAGGTCACTTCGCTCGCTGCTGCTGCCAGGCTTGCCCACACCAGCGTTTTGACAGCGAGTGTTCGCGTTCATCGACTGTGATGTCTTCATGTCTGCTTTTGCGCGCAGACATAATGCTTGTTAATTCAATTCGTAAGTTAATGTTTCCAAGTTTATACTGATGATAAATTACTACTATCCTTAATTCTTATAGCTGTCTACTAATTTTCTGTCGCAATCAATGATTCTTCGACTTTTGGGCGAAACTGCAACTTTTCCAGTGAAGCTGTTATTTAAGTATTGCAGGGCTTTTAATGATCACCTGTGGTCGATAGCATATTTCTTGTTCTTGAGCTGAATTCTTCGAAGAGGCGGATATTACTAGCACAAGAAATGCAAACGCATGTCTTAATAATGAACGAACATTTCCTAATTACCATCTTGATAACTTAAGGCACATATTGCCATTTGCGAGTTGTAGCTGGTGAGTTTGCAAGACGTATCCACATGAAAATAACTCCCAAGATAACGCCAATTTCGAAATAATATTTCCTATACTTTCAAAGAAAATAGATGTATTTCAATGCATGAAAGAGTTTTGTTAATGTAGCAAGTGAAACAACATTGCATTCTTACGGCGAGTTCGATGACGCATATATCCAAGCTTGTGTCCTTCTAAAAACTCATTCCAATGGAATACGCCTCGCAAATCTGCCGCACTCTGCCCTGATTGCGGATCGGGGCAGACTCCAGATTTGTTGATGACGTGGCCCAAAAACAGTACTTCGTTGTAAGCGAAGCGGCATTTTTCCGGCTTCAGAGTGAGCACTGATGACTTGATGGCCTATAGTACTGCCCCAATCCGCCTAAGGTGAATGCATGATCGTAGAAATTGCCGGCGAAGACGAGGACGGGACCTAGGTAGACGAGCCAGGTCTGCCACTTCATCCATGCTAACACCGTGTCCATCAGGCACTGCAACGTTGCAGGCGCCGAGCATAGTCCAAATCGCATGACCTTGAACACACAGAGGCCGTCCGGCGTAATGAAGGCGTTCTTTTCGCGATCCCTTTCGTCGACTTCTATTTGCCAGTAGCCAGTCTTTAGCTCCATCGACCAGAAGTATTTCGCGTTGCAGGGCTGATCCAATGCGTCGTCCATCCGTAAAAGGGGGTATACATCCTTCTTTGTGATCTTGTTCAGTCGACGATAATCAACGCCGAAACATTGGGTTCCGTCCTTTTACTTCACCGACACTACAGGATCTGCTCACGGGTTTTTTACAGTTGGATGATGTCGTCGCGCAGCATTTCATCGATTTGTTGCCTTATAGCTTCAGGTTCTCGCATCGAAACTTGGTAAGGGGTTTGACGGAGTGATCGGGCACACTCTTGGGCCATTATGCGATGCTTCGCAATTGGTGTTCGTCGAATACTATATGACGTCGAAAAGCAGTCTTTGTATTGTCGGGGAATACTTTTGAGCTGTTGCTGCTTACTCATGGGGAGACATATTTTGTGTAGAAATCTGGTTCGGTAACTATGGCCATCCAGGTAGATGTGCCAGAATGCGATTAAACAAACACCTCGCTAGTTTCCACAATTGACTCGATGTATGAGATCATCGTGCTCTTGTTGACGTGCTTGAACACCTGGCTGAAGTTTGTCAGCATCAGTTTCGCTTTTCCTCTGTACCTTCGAGCGATCCTTCTTTTGACGCAAATTTCATGGTCGTCGAGTAGACATTGGTCGCCATCAATAACGCCTTCTACGCCAGCGGGCGTTTCGGTGCCGATGGATAAAACAATGCTGGGGCGTGGCGGGAGGCAGACTTTGTTTTCAGGTACTCTCAAGGCACGCTGACTGGAAGTTCTCTTCCGCGGTATCACTTGGCCTGTGGACAACGTTATCAACTTCGACTTTAGGTCTATGACTGCGCCGTATTGATTCAGAAAGTCGATGCCGACAATTACGTCGCGTGATCACTCTTGAAGGATAACGAAGGTCGCAGTGCAAGTCCCGTCATGCACTGTAACTCTTGCTGTGCAGATTGCAGTCGGAATTATAAGGTGTCCTCTAGCTGTATGGATAGGAGCGCCGTTCTATGAAGTCTTGACTTTCTTCAGCTCGATGGCGAAGGGTCCACTGATGACAGAGTAGTCGGCTCCTGTATCTTCTATAGAGCGGTAACTTTGGGGCCGTTGGGAAGCATAGTGAGTTCGGTTATTCTTCGTTTCGCATTGTAATTGGGTCGCAGCGTCGCATCCCGGCTGTATCGCGTTATTCTGTAGCTGGTAGGTCTCGTCGTGAGGTCTTCTTTGTCGGCGTATCATTGGCTTCGAGGCTACTTCGGGATGGCGGGCTGCCGTTCCTACGTCGTTGAGATATATCTTGAAGCTTCATCGCCGTCAGCGGAAGATCTTCGGTATTTCCGCGTACAGCAACCACACTTCCAGCAGTTCTTACATTTAGTTTTCAGGATATGGGCTTTCGGACTGTCCACGGGCTGGCCCTGCGGAGCGAAGAACTTCGGCGTATTCACAGTGTTGCGGCGATGTAGTCGGCGATATCACAAGGCCATTCGCCAAGCTGTGGACGCTCGCGTTAATGGCGAAGCTTGGCAGTCCCAAGTCGCGGTATGGGCGCCGGTAGAGATGTGGCCCGCTTATCCGTAGTGGTAACAGAGCACGCGCTGGTCTAGAGCGTGCCACGCCATACATCTGTCTTCCTTGGGTAGCTGCGCTGGGCGACGGGAGGGCGAGCTGGTGGCTGTGGTGGCGAACAACGGATCGGTGGCGTTACGGGGCTCTGGTGAGGGCGCGGAGGAGGAGCGTGACGGCGGGCTACGGTGGGCTACGGCTGCGTAAGTCATCGCTTCCGGCTGAGATCGCGGTGATTTAGGGACTTCAAATGAATGCTGAATCTCCTCTCGGACGATGTCAGCATCGGATGCTACTTGAGACTGCGTCGAATGGAGCATACTACGCTGGTCTTCGCGTATGATGGTTCTAATGCTCTCTCGGAGCTCGGCGGAGCCTAGTGCTTGAATTTCGCTCATTGACGAAAGCACTTGGCGGTTGTGTTAGCGGGTGCGCATTTCCAGCGTCTTCTCAATCGCCGTTACCTCTGTCAAAAACTCAGCTATGGTCTTGGAGGGTTGTGGACCAGTCCTGCGAAAGGTTCTTGCTTTGTGGCCCGCATCAGGAAATAGATATTTTCTCCTTGGATATTCCCGGGTTGGCGTTTCGGAACAGGCGGGCCTTCTCTTCCGTGAAGATGGAGATGGTCTCATTGGGGAGTTACCCTTGTGTTTCCAGCTGAGCTTGCGCTCGCTCTTTGCGCATGACGCCATGGACGTCCGAAGGAAGTCGCGGCAAAATAAGTCCCACGTTACAAAGGCGGTTTCTCAGTGTTCAAAACGCGTCCTGGCGGCGCCTTCCAAGGAGAAGAAGACATAGCACAGCATGTCGTCGCTGTGCCAGTTGTCAAATGTAGCCACCCTTTCATACGTTTCGAGCCAGTTTTGCGAGTCTTCAAACGGTGATCATCAGAAGCTCTGTGGCTCCCCGGGCTGTTGCAGCACGATGGGCGATGCTGAGGCTGCCATTGTGTTTGTGGACTTGGCTACGGTCTTTTCGTTCATCTCAGGTAGAAGTTCGTGCTCCGGGTGCAGGTTTTACTGCCTGGGGCTTCCTCTCGATGGTGCGAGGCTACGCTGGTGCAGTCTTCGGTGTGCGGTGTTGATGGGGGTGTCCGGTAAATGAACGCAAAAACACCTCCACCAGAGGTCACATTGTAGTGACGATGAAGAAAATAGTCGCAAAACTATGAAATACTAAACTAACCTTTTATTGGGTGAACCTGTTCCCAGAAAAGCAACTTACAATCACAGCAAAACAATAGCGGCGAATACAGTCCGTGATCCTCCAAATCCGATCTACAGGGCAAGCGCGTCGACTTTTTGACATGAGTCATCGAAGGTTCCACAATAATTACTGGTGCCCATGTGCCTTCAGAAAATACTACCCAATTCGGGTAGCACACAATCAGATTACACAACGTTCGGTTGCAGCGGAGAAATGATAGAACAATCGATAACATTCGAGAAACTTTGATAGATGCAGACACGTCCTTAGCTGAGCGATAATATTCAACCTTTGTTAGCCGGGGAAAAAGTGGTCACACCAGAAAGGTAAATCGGTCTAGTAGGGGACGGGACAGCCGGTGTAGAGGACGGATAAATGCACTTTATAAGAGCAGTCAACGCGACGTCGTTGTCGTCTCCGTTTTTCTACCCGCGCGCTACTTCAGCCTCGTTTTCATGGTCTGGCACGTACCCGTGGCGATCATATAGGTTGTGGCATTTGTCCCTCCTATATAGGAAAAAAGCATCACCCCGATGCACCAACCTACGAAGGTAGTGCACAGATTGTGCAATGTTGAGGTCATTAGGAGAAGTATTGCTTCATACGAAGCACGTGCACGACCTCAAGCAGATGGGGCCGGTGTCTGCGCGGTAATGACTATCGGGAACAACATAATTCACATCGCTGATGTGGCGCAGAACTTTGTGCGGGCCAAAGAATCTTCTCAGGAGCTTCTCAGATATCCCCCGCCGATGAATAGGAGTCGAGAGCCACACCTGTTCACCGACGTTGTACGTGATGGGTCTGTGTCGAATTTTGTAGTGTCTGGCACCATAGTCCTGTTGTTCTTCGATTCGCAAACGCGCAAGCTGCCTGGCTTCCTTTCCGCGTTGCGTAAACTCCTCGGCACCAGCCTCGTCGTCCCCGCACTCGTGTGGCAGCGTTGCGTCCAACGGTGTTGTTACGTCCCGGCCGTAAACGAGGTTGAAAAGTTCTCTTGTTGTCTCTTGGCGAGCCATGTTGTACGCAAATGCAACATAAAGTAAAATCTCGTCGCAGTTCTGGTCTACGTCTATGTACATACCATCATGTCTGCCGGAGTCTTATTCAAACGTTCTGTCAGCCCATTTGTTTCAGAATGATAAGCCGTGATCTTTCGGTGAGTGGTACCACTTAGTCGCAAACGGTATCCAAAAGCGCGGGTGGGAACGCGGCACCTCTACCTGTTATGACCACTGCGGGAGCGTCATGCCTTAGTACGACGGCTTCCCCGCTGTCCCCCGTTGTATAGCACCTGTTTCGGCGTATCGAGTAAAATAATCTGTGACGACGATTATCCATCTATTGTCGGCAGTAGACAGGCGAAACGCACCTATAAGGTCCATGCCAATTTGTTCGAACGGTGCTTGCGGTATCTGAACAGGATACAGCAGTTCAGCTGGTTTACTGGGTAGGGCTTTGTGGCGCTGGCAATCCATGGCATATCCGGATGTAACGTTTCACGACAGCCGCACGTCTCGGCCAGTAGTACTTTAGCCTAATTCTCGCCAATGCGCTGGCGTAGCCCAAGTGACCAGCGGTCGGCTCGTTGTAACAGGCATGTGGGACTTCGTCGCGAAGAGATGCGGTAATGACGAGTAGGCAGGGGTGCTGGCACTAAGTGGAAAGTTCTTTTTATAGAGCACGTCGTGGCGCCAGTAAAATGAAGGCAGCCCTCTGGCGAATAACCTCGGCACACATCTTGTTCTTCCCTCTAAGTAATCGATAAGAGGAACCAGTTCTGAGTCCTCGTGTTGCTGCCGTGAAAGGGCTACAATATCTAGCATGCCTATAAAAGCCGCGTCCTCATCGTCGTGTACTGCAGTCTCAACAGGAGACCGAGAAAGGCAGTCGGCGTCCGCGTGTCGTTTCCCCTATTTGTATACAACGGTGAAGTCGGTCGAACTCCTGGAGCCAAACACACCAGCGCACAAGCCGACCAGCTGCATTTGTTAGTCAGCCAGCAAAGTGCATGGTGATCACTGACAAGGTGCGACAGCGGCCGTACAGATATAGGCGAAATTTCACGACGGCCCGTACCACTGCGAAAATTTTTTTTCTGCTGTGGAGTAGTTGGCCTCCGTTCTTGATAGCTTCCAGCTGGCGTAAGCCGTCAATCTTTCGGTGCCAATGCCGACTGCGCCAAGGTCGACATTACTAACATAAGTATGAATAATCGTCGGAGCATCTTCATTAAATTTGGGGCGTCTTTGTTGAAAAGACCCCGACGATTAAGACGCCCCGACGTCAAAGTCGGGGCGTCTTCATCAACGGCGGCAGAGGCTGCCGTAGGTCGTGAAATGCCCGTTTCTGGTCTTCGCTTCACATGAAGGGGACATCTCTGGTGAGATGTGTTAATGGCCACGCGATGAGCGAAAATCCCGCAATAAATCTTCGCTAGTAGGCGCGAAGCCCCAGGAAACGTCGCATGGCCTTTTCATCAGATGGCATCTGAAAATTAGCGACGGCAGCGATTTTATCAGGCTCAGGTCGGACACCTCCACGACTAACGACGTTACCGAGAGATTGAAGTTCTTCAAAACCAAAATGCACTTTTCAGGTTTCAAAGTCAGAGCAGCTGAGCGTATTGCTTCAAAGACCATCTTCAGTCTCCGTAAGTGTTCCTGAAACGTGGCGGAGAAAACAACCATGTCGTCGAGGTACAGCAGGCAGGTTTGCCATTTGAGGCCTGAGAGTACCGTGTCCATTAGTCGTTGAAACGTTGCTGGCGCAGAACATAAACCGAAGGGAAGCACCTGAAATTCATAAAGTCCCTCGGGCGTCACAAAAGCGGTCTTCCCACGGTTTCTTTCATAAACTTCCATATGCCAGTAGCTGCTTTTCAAGTCCATCGATGAAAACTAACGTGCGTTTCGTATCCTGTCCATTCAATCATCGATGCGCGGTAGCGGATAAACGTCTTTCTTTGTGATCTGGTTCAGTTTCCTTTAGTCGACGCCGAAGCGCTGGCTACCGTCTTTCTTTTCCACCAATATGACAGGCGATGCCTAAAGACTCCTACATGGCCGAGTAACCCTGTCCGAAAGCATCGTCTTCAATTTTGTTTCTATTGCCTCGCGTTCTTCCGGTGCAACCGCAATAAGGGGCCCTATAGCGTAGAACTATTCCAATATGTTTTTAATCCAATCTCCTGACGTCAAATTTGCGTAACCGCTGGCGCAAACCTCGGATGGTGACCCGCAGGGTTCTCTGAACAGACAAATCAAACACTCTCCTCGTTTATAGGAGGTCACTTTCGTTTGCTTTCAAAACGAATAAGGTTGCCTACACTGAGCGGCTTGTCTGACAAGAGGCGTGGACCACGCTCAAGTGGAGAGGGATTCGATGGGACAGAGCCAGTGCACTGAAAATCGATAACCGGATGAAGAGTGAGTTGCCGGTGTCTGCGATTGGTCCACTTTCCCTTACTTAGCTTTCGGTGGCTAGTCGAAAATCGCGGCAGCATGCAATCGAAGTTTAAGAAAAACGGATCCTCAGCAAAGAAGAGTTGGCAGAGCGAGGCCGTAAACGTGCCGAAAGTGCTAGAAAACGTTAGACTGCCACGCAAAAAGTTTTATTGTACGCAAATAAACCCAAGCCCTCCAGCAGGTGCGAGTAACCAGTGCCTGAGCGATCGGCGGCAGCCATCTCTTATTCCTTTACATTTGGGTACATTTGGGGGGCCACATGGGAAATGGTCGCTACGAGACCGGCCAAACCTGCTTCTTTTTGTTTTCAGAAGGGTTTCGATGGGAATTTAGGGTGCAGGCTCCTTTCCCAAACGTATCACCGTAGAAGGAAGCTGAACGTACACTGGCCAGGCCAACGTACACTTGTGGCCATTTCAAACACTGGGTACGCCGGGGTGGTAGGAATCGAAACCGCAGCTTAGGCGGGCGCTCTACACCTAGGCCGCTGCTGCCGGTTACATACAAGATAATATACACAAATAAAATTGGTACAAAAAAATAATACACAATTTCACCTGTCAGCAAACGTGCCAGCACGTCTGCTGACAGGTGAAAAGATTTTCTGCCGCATCGGACCTCTTTTCGGGTCTACTCCAGTAATACTCGAACGAAGCAGCTTACTGTTCGTGATTCGGGGCCCGTCTTTTATTCGTCTCCTCGGCAGCCGGTGTTTCGTGAGCATGAATGCGCGAAATGCCACCACTCCGCGCTCAATAGAGGTTGTACTAGGCACTTCGCCTACACTTGGTAGTCAATAATACTCTATTTTATAGTTATACTACCAACTAGCCAAGCAATATTCAACTACAATGGCATGATATGAAGATTGAACAAGCGAAATATTTATTTTATCATCTGTATATTAAAACGAACATTTATATGGCTAGGCGAAACGAAAATCCGTTGGTCCGCGCCTGTGTACAGAAAACTATCATCATGAGTAATGGCTGGAGTGTCGTCTTACACAGCACTATATTCCACAGCTAGCTCGTTGGTGCTTTTCGGCGCAGCCGCGCGAACGCGCTCGTGCGGCTTCACCCGCGCTCGTAATAGCCGTAGTCTTCTACACCTGGCTCCGTCTCCGCTCATTATTCCAGCGTAGAATTTCACTTCTATTCTGTCGTCGTGATGGGGAGGCCGCGTTTACAGGGGTATCAGCAATTGGTTAAGAGGGTATGGTATGGTAGGGTAAAACGTTAACGAAGTCCTGCAGATCGTGAGTCTTCACGGTGCGGGCCGCCTCCACGTGGGAACGGGAAGGCCGAGCCTCTCGGCCGCATGGTGGGCCTCCTGGACAGCCCATAGTTGGTCAGCCAGAAGAGGGCTGCGGAGAACCGCCTCCCATCTGGCCGAGCTGTTAGCGATGACAGAGCGTGACCGGGCACACTGCCAGAGCTTGTGGTCTGACGTGGCTATTTCTCCACAATCGTGGCAGGTAGCATTGGTGTAAGTATCCGGATAGATTTTCTGTAAAGGCGACGGATTGGGATAGGTATTCGTTTGTAGTAGACGGAGCGTTAATGCTTGAGCTCTATTGAGGCGAGGATGAGGAACAAAGTAGGTTCTACGGCTGGGATAGTAGTGTTTAGTAATCTCGTTGTAGGTGGAGGGCGTGTCCCTGTTCTCTGGGGAGTCGGCTTCCGATTGGTCGAGGGTAGCGCGGTGGGCAAGTTCACGCGCAGCCCCGTGAGCTGACTCGTTGAGGTTGGGAGGAGCACCCTTTATCTGACCGTGATGCGTGGGAAATCAGTAAATGAAGCGGTGCGTGATTGCTTTGCCCCCAATAAGTCTGAGGGCCTGTTTGGAAATGGTGCCTTTTTCAAATGCTCTGGCTGCAGATCTTGAATCACTATAGATGACATCCCGTGAGCTATCCAGCAGGGCTAGTGCAATAGCCATTTCTTCAGCTATTTCGGAGTCCCCCGTCCGAACCGAGACGGCATTGGTGATTCCTTGCCAACCATCAACAGTGACGATGGTGAACGCCCGACGTCCCTTACAAGAAGCGGCATCCACAAAGCTGACCTGTCGCTGATCACTGTGTATTTGCCTATGGAGGTTGGCCACCCTTGCCCTTCGTCTACCGCGATTATGATCGAGGGGCATGTTACTAGGTATTGGCGCAACCGTAATGTTCTCACGAATCGACGGAGGAATGTCAGAGAACTCCTCCACTACTCTATCGGGGTGATATCCGAGTTCCTGCAAAATGGATCTCCCTGCCTTCGTTGTTGTGAGGCGGTTAGCTGTGCGCGCTCCTGGGCCTCTGCAATCTCTTCAAGAGTGTTATGAATGCCAAGCTGCATTAAGCGCTCTGTACAAGAGTATACGGGTAACCCGAGAACCCACTTAGTAAACTTCCTAAGCTGTGCATTCCATTTATCCCGCTCTGCCCGTTTCCATCGATGCATGGCTGTCACGTATCTAAAGTAGAACAGAACGAAGGCTTGCATTAGTCGAATGAGGTTATCCTCCTTGAGTCCATGATGCCGATTTGAAAACCTCCGAACTAAACGAACAGCACTTTCAGTTTTAGCAATTAGCTTGCGTATAGTCTTGCCATTTGCACCCCCTGACTCAACGATCATGCCCAAGACCTTGATTGAATTGACTCTGCGTATACGGCAAACGTTTCTTTTATATAGGTTAATGTCTCTGTCTTCTAACGATGTCCACCCCTTGGGCCTTGGACCGCGTTTCGTGGGACTTCAAGAGGAGCATCTGAGACCGGTGGGTTTGAGATAGGTTTCGATAGTGTCTATGGCCTGCTGTAAGTCTCCTTCAACCTGACCGTCATTGCCTCCTGTGCACCATAGACTTATATCGTCAGCATACATAGTGTGTTTGATACCTTCAATCTCGAGAAGCTTTCTGCTTAGGTCGACCATGGCTATATTGAATAAACAGGGGGAAATGACTGAACCCTGTGGGGTGCCCCTCTCGCCAAGTTCCAGCAGCTGTGATTCGAGATCAGCTACCCGGAGGGTAGCCTTCCTATCTGAGAACAACGATCTAACGTAGTTATAAAATCTCTCACCCAGATTGAGCCGAGATATCGAGGCTAGGATATGCGAATGTAGAACGCTGTCGAAGGCCTTCTCAAGATCAAGTCCCAAAACGGCCAGAGTGTCGCTAGAGTCGTTGTCTATGATTTCATGCTTAATCAGTTTTATGATACCCTGTGTGGATAGGCCTGGTCTGAATCCTATCATACTATCGGGGTAAATGTCATTGTTCTCCAGGAACAGGGAGAGCCGATTCAAGGCCGCGTGCTCCGCTACCTTACCCACACAGGATGTAAGCGAGATGGGCCTCAAGTTGTCAACACTAGGTGTTTTGCCAGGGTTGGGGATGAGTACTGCGAGAGCAGTCTTCCGAGGTAATGGGACGGTTCCATTCCTCCAAATTTCATTAATGTCCTCTGTGAGGTATGCGATTGATTTTTCATCCAGATTTCGCAACGCCTTGTTGGAGATGCCATCAGGCCCTGGTGCGGATCTACCATTGAGTCCATCTAGAACGCTACGAATCTCCTCAACGCCAGACTCTGCATCCAGGTAGGAATTCGCCTGGCTCTGGTAATCGAGATGTACAGGAGACCGCCCTGAGCCGACTGGAAGATATTTGTTAGCAAGCGTGCGGATTAATTCGTCCTCAGAGGTCATTCGTGGGGCCTCATGTATGGTTCTACCAATGACTTGCCTCTGATTAGACTTAGTATTGGTCTTGTTAAGCAGACGCTTAAGCAAGCTCCAAGTTTTACCGTTGCGCATTTGGCCGTCTATCGAATTGCAAACCTCGTCCCACTGCTGTTTAGAGAGGGTCACACAATGCTCCTCAATGTGTTTGTTAATCTCACATATCTTTTTTCGTAGCCTATGATTAAGCCGTTGACACTTCCATCTGTTGAGAATGGGCTGTTTGGCCTCTAACAGATGGGCTAACCTGCTATCCATTATCTCAACAGGAAGGTCGGTGCAGACCTTAGAGGTTGCACGCCGAAGGTCCTCTTTTTATTTACTCATACTGTTGGCCTGTCGCCGTTACTGGGTGGGTCTAAGTAGCACTTCAATTAGTACAATACATGGCATTACAATAATACATTAGCACAAAAACAAAACAAGTCAATAGCAGTATTTCGGGAATTAGTACAATACATGACTAAGGCAGTACATGAATATTGTTTTAATAGGTGAACATAAGCAAATAAAGAAGATACATAAGCGAAATATTCTGTAGATACTCAGACAATATGACTATAAATGCAGTGTTAATAAAAGAGGTTATACACACCCCCCCCCCTCAAGAAAAGAAAAAAAGGAAAGGGTGAGCAAGTATGCGTGCGTACATCTTTCAATGTTGCTTTAAGTTTTTCTTCCGCACTGATGCTTTCTCGCATTAACACCAGTAATTCATTCCATTCTTTAATGGTTCTTGGGAAGTAGGGAAATGCGTAAGCGTTAATGTGCATCCGAGGTATTTGAAAAGTATTATATGTGCTTTCCTTGTCTTTCTAACAAATACTGTTCGCTGTTAATGTTGAATGTGTTTTTGTCAGAAGAATAAAGAACTTTAACCTAGCTATGCGCCTGCATTCAGCGAGCGTAGGCAAGTTCAGCAAACCGAGCATTTCGGAGACTGAATCTGTGCGAGAATAGCGCGATAGAATAAACCTTGGTGCTCGACGTTGAACTCTTTCCAGTCTCTCAATTAACCCTGACTGATAAGGGTCCCAGATTATGCTGGCATATTCTAACGTGGGTCGAACGTACGTTAATTAAGCTGTTAGTTTTACTGACTGGGAGGCTAAGTGCAATTTCCGTCGCAAGAACCAAAGCTTCTTCTCCGCAGTTTGGCATATTTTTGTAACATGGTTCGACCAGCTTAAATTCGCAGACATATGTATGCCTAAGTATTTCAGCACGTCAACCGTGGAAAGCACCTGAACCATCCACCTGGACCTGAACCATCCATTGCTCTATGGTAATTCGGGAATCTGAGGAAGGCCCGTCCTCCCGAAGCTTGCGGAATTTCTCCCTGTCCGTGTACGAGAATTCACGCTGTTTTTTACCCATGATAGAAAGCTGGGCCTCACAAATCTATAGTGGTCACTAGCAAGGTTCTCAGCCAAGTTATTCCATTTGGTTTCAGTCACGTTCTTGACGAAGATGAGATCAGGTGTAGAGTCTCTACACGTGGATATCCCGATTCGTGTTGGAAAGTTAGGGTCAGTGATCAGCGTCAAGTCCAGATCCATGGCATTCTGCCAGAAATGCTTACCCTTACTAGTATCATATTTATAACCCCAGACATGAAGCGGGGCATTAAAGTCCCCGGCGACAATAAGACGGCTTGAGCCTACCATGTCTATGGCCTTGCGGAGCAGTCTTAAATCCTTGCCTTTTTTCATTGGGACTACTATATATGTTAAGAACATATATGCTGCCTCGGTTGACCCGACCATGTATGATCTCTACCATAACATACTCAATATTACTACCAGCCAATTTGAGATCATGTGTCACATGAGCGTGTTTCTGACTAACGAGAGTACACCCCCCCCCCCCCCCCCGACTGCACGGCGACCGAGCAAAACCCAGTCATCGAGATGTCAGACGAGAGAGTTGCCTGTAATAAGATAACCTCGGGCATCTTTTTACAACTGCGTAGATATTGCTGTAGGGGAGCCTTCTTTCTAGAGAAGCCCCTACAGTTCCATTGCCAAATTCGGAGTGTCTCAAGTGGTGCAGCCATCTCTTACGAGCTGGACACCGACCCTAGGTGGGGCTAGAATCGGGGCTACGTTGCTAGCTGTTGGGTCAGAAAGACGTATCGGTAGGTTCGGTGGCATTACCGGGCCCACAACAAACGCGAGAAAGGATTTCATTTTGGCCAACCGTTGGTTGGTGTTTGCGTCTAACGTAGTCATCTTGCTTTGCATCTCAGTGATCCTATCACCTGACTGTTTGATACTTTCGCTGAGAGCGGTTAACATCTCGCGCACCTCTGATTTAGCTTCACGTGACATGCTCTCCTGATCACAAGCTATTGCTCTCTTCTTCAGTGGCCATGAACCGTCGCTACCATCGGCCATCGGGACTTCCAGAATTTCCGCGTTGACGGTAGCGGTGGGTTGCGAGTTTCTAGCGCCCTTAATCTCTGCTATGTCAGCCATTAGCCTATCTATTAATTTTCTCTCTCATGGCCGCGTTCTCGCGCTCTAATCTCGTGCTTTTTTCCAAGCTATCATCATGCTCTGGCAGCGACCTCGACATCACCTCCGATGGTCCTCGACGGACCCGATCTGCCCAAGAGGGGCGGCCCTCCTTGTGGACCACCTGCTGCTGATGATGATGTTCCTGGGCTCTGCATCTTGACCTGGACCGGCTTCTTGGCTCGAAGCGAACTATGGAACCAGATCGTCCCCTGGAGCGACCACGGGAATGGCTCCGGTATAAACTCCTGGAACGGTGGCGATCCCTAGACCGCGATCAGGAGCGATGGTGACGTCCCTCGGGGGCTGTTTACTGGTACCGATGCTGGTCGAGCTCCGGCACCACGGTAATCCGGGGTAGGGCTTCTCATCCGGCTCCTTTCGGCTCTGGCTCGTTCACTTCGACGAAGTCGAACGAAGTATGGGATTTTAAAGCGTTGTCTGCATTCCTTTCCTGCCGTGAGATGGCTCTCGCCGCACAACTTGCATTTAGGCATGCACTGATGCTGCTCGTCTCGGTTCGAGGCTCCACATCCTCTGCATACGGCTTCGCTGTGCGTCGGACATACGTCGGCACGATGGCCAAGCCTACCGCAAATGTAGCAGATGTCGATCTGCTCACGATCTAAAGTACATCTGACCAGTGCATTGTCATAACTGACGTAGTTGGGTACCCGGTATCCGTCAAAGGCAACTATGAAGGTGCCGGTGTCCTTGATCCTCTTGGCTGCCAACGTCAGGGGGTTTCTTGCATTAACAATCTTGCGGTGCAACACCTCTGGCCCGTCACAACGGGCAATATCTCGTATTACACCTTTGCACGTAGCATGTGGTGTCGTGCGGTATGCCGCCACCTCGTGCAGACGACCCGCCACTAGAATATTCTTGATTCTAACATATTTGGTTCCGTTCTCCTCCTCGGGGGTACTGACCACGACGATATTCTGTTGATAGTTAGGACAGGTCATGTCCGCTTCACGCTTCGAATCTTCGATGCAAGCAGCGGTGTTGATTGCATCAGCCACCACAGTCGGGCCTATCCTTGATATATTCAGGCCACCCCTCACTCTGATCAGAATTTTTATGTCCTCCTTGGGAAGCAGCGGTATTCTTCCGCGACGAATAATGCGGCTCTTGACACCAGCTCCGGTTCTGCCACGATCGTTGTGGCCGGGCACCGCGTTAGGCCTGGCTCCATTGCCGGGCCTGTCTTTCGACGATTTCGTCAAATGGTGTCTTCGGCCAGCTAATTGCCAGCCAGAATCATCGAGAAAATCGTCGGGGGGGTAGCTCCTCCCCTTGCACGGTATATCCCATAAGGAGAGGTCGCGCCTAGTGGCCAAAAGGCCCGGAGCGGTTTCCTGTCACGAACTCTTGTGGTCCACCGGGGACTAGGTCGAAGTGAAAAGAGCCGTAAAATTTGAAAAAGCCCACTCACTGGCAACAGTGAGTGAGTAAGAGTAAGTGGGTAAGAGTAAGTGATTGAGTAAGACGGTATGAGCCAGTTATTCTCTTAGGTGATGGAGATTTAATTTTGAAGCAATTTAATTTTGAAAAATCGCAAACGGCGATGGCGGGCGGATGCTGCTATGCACGCCGCCAAGCAAACTCGAGTTATCGAACGCAAGCGACAGCGGCGGACTGAAGTCGACTGAATACTGAGGTCACCGACGTCGTTCTCTCTGTAGCAGACGAACGTGTGTGTAACCTCATTAAGGAACACGAAGACGTCACTAATAATTGACAAAGACTTTAATGAACCATAGGGATTAACCCAGTGATTTTTTCACTGGGATTAACCCAGTGAAATTTCAAGTTGGCCCAACCGTAGATTTTAGTTCTGCCAAACCCTAATTTCAAGGAGGCCCACCCCCAATTGTAAGGTTGGCCACCCTCAGCCCCAAACTTCAAGTTGACCAACCCCTAAAATTAAATTGGCCCACATGCCAATTTCAAATTGAACCACCCCCAAACTTCAGTTGGCTCACGTTGAGATTTCAAGCTGGCTCACCCCCAAATTTAATTTGGCCCTGCCTTAATTTCTAGTTGGCCCACCCCCAGCATTTAAATTAGGCCACCCTTTATTTTCAATTGGCCCATTCCACATTTCAAGCTCGCCCACCCACAAATTTCAAGTTAGCCCGCTTGCAAGTGTCAAATGGGCAACCACCCAATTCATGTTGCCTACCCTAAAATTTTCCCTTCGCCCACCTCCTAGTTTCAAGTTAACGCAACCCCATATTTCAAGTTTACGCACCGCCAAGTTTCAGTTGGCCCACCTCTACTATAAGCTTCCGCATGCATTTTCTAAGAAATCCTATGGATATCTACGGGTATTCTCTTTTCACTTTGTTTTAAAGCGAAGCTTTCTTTGCCCCTTTTCCCGACTTTCCTGGTGCTGCTGCTCTTATGGTCTCGCCGCACGGGCTGCTGGGTTTCTTTCAACACTACCGTATGACGCTACCGCGGTCCGGGTTTCGGAGTTTGTGCGTATGGCACGTGCTGTGCTTGCTTTCCTATGCCAAAAAATGCACGTGCTGGTATGCGGAGGTCCTGTGCTGGGCTGTGATAGCGCAAACATTACAATCGTCCATAGCCAGAAAAGTGCGCTTGAAGCTGCTTGGAGCTTGCTTGCGCAGGGAGAGTTTTCAGGTATTTGTACAGGAAGAACATTGACTCACGGTGAAGGAAAAGAACTAGGAAGCTTACCAGCAAGTGGCATCGAAAACATGGCAACAAGAAACGTCAAGCTGAAAGTCAAAGGAGCTGATATAATCTCATTGGCGGCGGCAATGAAAAAGAAGCCTGTTATGAGAAACTACTTAAGAGAAAAAAGAAAATAAGGAAACAGACAACTTATGATAACACAAAGGGATGCTCATTACTTTTTCAATCCAGATTAGGGTGCCTTAGAACCCGCACTCTTAAAGCGAGATATAAGAAGGAAGAAGAGGTGTGTGCTCCTGCTGAACATGCTGCTTCACTTACACCTCCGCTTCCGAAAGAAATGAACACGTAGTCCCCATTTATTTAGCAATCCGTGACATGCACAGAAAAGCCAGTTTCGGCAATATTCCAATTGCCTCACTCACACGTTCGAGAGATTTCCGGATTATCTTCAAGTATTCACAGATACATCTGTACACAGCGAAGTTCAAGACGCCTCTGCAGCTTTTTTCTATCCGTCGACGCAAATACGACGTATATTTCATATACCCCATCCATCCTATCTACAACTTCGGAGCTAGCAGCGAGTGATGTTGCGCTGAAATACGTGCAAGAGAAGTTAACAGCCTCGAATATTGTCTTCTTTACGGGCTCCTGCACTGCCTTCTGCTGCTGGTAATTTGAGACCGAAAACTTTTCCGTAAATAAAGAACGGGCGTGGAACCGGCAATGCAGAAGCGGTGCCGCTCACGTTTTTGTTGCTGCTTTTGCAGGCACATGGCATCTCAGCTTTGAAGCAATCTTTTGGCGACGCCGTTTCATGTACGTCAACTACGAGTTCACCCTTTTGGTCTGGGATGTGCGTTGATGAATCAGCGAATGGAACTCCGTCTGCTGCTCACGACGACGAATCGACAAGCATAGCCGCTGACTTCGGCCGATGTACCGTGCCGATCAAGGAACATTGGTGCAGTGATCGCCTTATCGTCAGCCTACAAATACCGGGATCTGGCAGTCACTCAGAGGGGCGTAGGACCGGCATGGCAGAAGCGGTGCCGCTCACGTTTTTCTTGCTGCTTTTGCAGGCACATGGCATCTCAGCTTTGAAGCAGTCTTTTGGCGACGCCGTTTCATGTACGTCAACTACGAGTTCACCCTTTTGGTCTGGGATGTGCGTTGATGAATCAGCGAATGGAACTCCGTCTGCTGCTCACGACGACGAATCGACAAGCATAGCCGCTGACTTCGGCCGATGTACCGTGCCGATCAAGGAACATTGGTGCAGTGATCGCCTTATCGTCAGCCTACAAATACCGGGATCTGGCAGTCACCCAGAGGGGCGTGGGACCGGCATGGCAGAAGCGGTGCCGCTCACGTTTTTCTTGCTGCTTTTGCAGGCACATGGCATCTCAGCTTTGAAGCAGTCTTTTGGCGACGCCGTTTCATGTACGTCAACTACGAGTTCACCCTTTTGGTCTGGGATGTGCGTTGATGGATCAGCGAATGGAACTTCGTCTGCTGCTCACGACGACGAATCGACAAGCATAGCCGCTGACTTCGGCCGATGTACCGTGCCGATCAAGGAACACTGGTGCAGTGATCGCCTTATCGTCAGCCTACAAATACCGGGATCTGGCAGTCACCCAGAGGGGCGTGGAACCGGCATGGCAGAAGCGGTACCGCTCACGTTTTTCTTGCTGCTTTTGCAGGTTAGTAATCCGAACTTGCATTGCTTTCGCACGCATTTTGTTTTGCCGGTTCCACCCCAAATGTTATTTGCTTGCCTGAAAACCCACTCGCAAGTGAAAAATTATTCGCGTCATCGCTTTCGATTATTGCGTCGTATTTCCGTATATCTGTTGCTGCTACTATTAAGCGGCGACGTTCAGCTTAACCCTGGCCCGACCACTGCCGAAACTCTGCAGAGGCTCCTCGATGGTCAAGACAGCATTAAGGCCAAGTTAAATGCAATAGAACTAACCCAAGTTTATTTATTTTTATTTATTTAGTACATACTGCAGACCACATTGTGGTCCTTGCAGGACGGGCAGACAATTAGTACAAGGCATATACAAGATACGTCCGTATACATTCATAAAATATATAGACTTTACAACGATATTGCTCACAGAAACACTTAATGAAAATATCAAAACACAATACCTAAATCAATCCATGGTGCAAACAGAACAATGTAAAAAAAAGCAAGGGAATTGCACATCAAACGCAAGGGAGAGTCGAGGATTTGCCTTGCTCATTCAACAGCAAGGAGAACACATTACATGTAAAAACAAAAAAGACAATAAAAACTTACAAAAACACAGTCACATGTTGTAAGGGGCGGGCAGTGAATTCCATTCAGAAATAGTCCGGGGAAAGAAGAACTTATAGCTGTCTGTCCTAGCATAGATGGGTGTCAGTGTATCCGTACGATGGTGTCGTGTATACCTTGTGGAGAGGCGACTTACATACAGTGAAGGGTCCAGAGCCAAATTGTGATTAATTAGATTATGTAAAAAATCTAGCCTGTGTTTCTGTCTTCTCTGTTCAAGTGAAGGAATGTCGTTAGCCAACATCAACTCTGACGGCGAATCCGAACTTTTAAACTTGGAATAAATAAAACGAACGGATTTTCTCTGTATTCTCTCAAGTTTGTTAACATTGACTTTAGTATAGGGATCCCATGCAACGCAAGCATATTCAAGTTTTGGCCGGATATAGGTTAAGTATGTGAGTAGCTTAACGTTTGAGGGGGCATTTCTTAGTTTGTGTCGCAGATAGGTTAGCTTACGAAAGGCAGAAGAACACGTGTTATCAATGTGAAGGTTCCAAGAAAATTTATTAGTGAACGTTATGCCAAGGTACTTGTAACTCTCAATTTGCTTTAATGGAACAGATCCCATTTGATAAGCGTACTCCAGGGGATTCTTTTTATGCGTTATGCGAAGAGAGACAGTTTTATCTATGTTTGCAGCCATGCCCCATTCTTCGCACCACAAAAATATATTATTCAAGCTAGAGTTAAGTTCCTCCTGATCATCCACGGACTTAATAGTACGAAATACAAGGCAGTCATCTGCAAACAGCCTTATTTGTGTTCCTGGTTTGACTACGGTAACTATGTCATTAATATGTAAAAGAAAGAGCAATGGACCCAGGACGCTGCCCTGGGGAACACTTGAAGTGACTGGTAGATATCCCGAGTTGTGATCGTCAAGTGAAACATACTGTTGGCGATTATCCAGGTAGTCTGTAATCCGAGTAATTATGATGTCCGGAAGGTTAATGTTCCTTAATTTTAAAATTAGCTTTTTGTGAATTACCCTATCGAATGCTTTACTGAAGTCTAAAAACACTGCATCAATTTGACCATCGGCATCTAAACCTTTCGTAATTGAATCGATTATTGTTACTAATTGTGTGGTAGTGGAATAACCTTTTTTGAAGCCATGTTGAGCACTTGTTAGTATGCAGTGTTCATCTAAGAATTCATTAATGCGAGTTGCGATTATGTGCTCGAAAAGTTTGCAGCAAGATGACGTTAATGATATGGGGCGGTAATTCTCGAGCAATAATCGATCGCCTTTTTTAAAGACCAGAACAACTCGAGCCATCTTCCAATCCTCAGGCACTTTCGCGCATAACAAAGATGCTCTGAATAATACCACTAAGAACTTGGCAACAGTTTCGGCGTATCGGCTAAGAAACACATTCGGGAGGTTGTCAGGGCCAGGAGTTGTTTTGGTTTTTAAATTGAGCCACATAGACACAATGCCATGGTAAGATATAAAGTTCGCCTCATGCTCTTCAAACCCTGCAGAACTCAAAGATGGGCCTGATCGTGCACGGGAGAATACGCTATGAAAATAAGAGTTAAAATGTTGTGCAATGGCATTCAAGTCGTTAAGAATGGTTCCATTAACTGCAATTTCCGTAATAGCCTTCTTGCTATTGCCAAGGTATCCCCAAAACTTATCCGGTGCGTTTTTTATAAAGTTCGGTAATGTTGTGGAAAAATAAAATGTTTTTTAATCGCGCACGGCGCATGACAGCTTGCGTTAGAGTTCCGTGATAACGACCATGCGTGGATGCTTCTTTTTTATTCGTTTGATTTTGCGCTTTAGTTGTACTATTCCACGCGTCATCCAAGGCGTACTTTTATTGACTTTCTTAGTTTTAGTGGGTATGAATGTATCTATGCAATGCCTGCACATTGTAACAAACGTGGTCCAAAGTGTAGACACATCACTACCATTATCTACAAAGCGCGTAAGACAAGTTTCCATGTAGTCAACTATGCTGGCGTCATCCGCTCTGGTGTAATCTTTAAAAGATTTGGTATTGTTAGTTTTAGGAACGGTAGTTTTGACAATGGGCAAGGAAAGTGCAATAAGGTAATGGTCAGATAAGCCATCTTCGATTGACACGGTATGCTCTGAAAAGGTTCGGTTTAAAAAAAACATCTAATATAGAACGTGATGACCCTTGCACACGCATAGGTTCATTAACCACTTGAATAAGATCATGTGTTAGCATAATGTCAAAAATAATGTTAGCATTTGCATCAGCCTTATTGTTTGCTTGGAGGAGCTCCCAATTGACACCAGGCAAGTTGAGATCGCCGATCAAAAAAAAATTTCTTATTTTGATACAGAGACATGTGCTCTTTAAGTTTAATCAAGTAGTCTGGTGTAGCATCGGGCGGTCTATAAAATGCGAACAGCACAAAGGATTGACCCCGGCACGATAACTTAACGCATAGGTACTCTAGTTCGGGAGTATCACCAATAAGCGTGGCTCCGATTTGATTTTTAACTAGAACCGCTATACCTCCACCTGTGCGCAGTGTATCCTTACGAAATACTTTGTAATTGGGGGGAAAAACAAGTTCATTTGTTATATCGCTGCGCAACCAGGTTTCCGTTATGACTGCGATGTGCGGATCGTGTTGTAGCAAGTGGATTTCTAAGGAATCTGTCTTGTTCACCACGCTACGAGCATTAAAATTCACGATACGCAGACGTTTGTCCTTGGCTGAAACTGAATTGCTATGGATGGCAGGTTGGAAGATTTCTAAACATGAAAGTTCTGAAACATTGTCTGGATCATCGGCGACGCTCGTGCCTATTTCTGCGCTTGCGCGTGACGGCGGGTCGTTGGGTGGTATGGTTTTTCTGCGTCGTTTTTTTTAACAGGTATTCTTTCATTTTTTTCCTCGCTCCAAATATAAGCTGTCCTATTGATGTATAATTTGTCAAAAGCTAAGGAAACTTTATCACCCTTCTGGCGGTTTTCTTTCGCACTTGCCCACAGCTTCCTTCTAACTTCTCGAACTTTTCGCGAATAGTCTTCACTTATTGATATAGTAGTGTTCTTCACTTTGTGGCATTGTTTAAAAATTAACGCTTTGTCTCTTGTGTCGAACAATCTCAAGATGACAGGTCGTTTCTTATTCGCGGACGGACGACCTAATCTATGTATTCGTTCAATAGCTATCTGGTTAAGTTTGAGAAGTTCTTGGAAAATACCTTTATTTACAGCTGTTTCCAGTGATTCGCCGTTTTCACTCTCTGGTTCTGTTAGGCCAATAATAATTAAATTAGGTCTTCTACTGTGGTTCTCCAATTCGTCTATTTTCTTTTCAAGGGTCAGAACAACTTCGTTAATATGTGAAAGCCGGTTTTGGCATAAAGTGACCTTGTCTTCAAGTTTCCATAAAGCGTCAACCTTTTTTTCAATTTCAACCAGGCGGTTTTCTTTGATATCATTAATATCAGCAGCGATTTCCTTAAGTTGTTTCAAGATTTGAGCAACTTCGGGCCAGGGCTTAGTTTCGATGTCCCCTCCTAAAAGCAGCAACTTCCGGAGGCAAAAAACATCAAGCAAGCAACACAGCCATGGGCACGGCAGCACAACTAGAAAAGGATCGCTTGAACGGTAACTCTTGTTGTAATCCTTCCTCACCTGCACAAAGAAAAGCAGAGGATTGGAACGCATTCTTTCGGTGCCACCGTGCCCAGTGGTCGCGTATTCCAAAGGGTGGCCCTTTATACTTGTTCCGCACGGTGTCGTCACTTGCAGAGGCTGCGTGGCGCCCTCTGCGCTTGCTGTTGTTGTATGATGAGGTGGTCTGATGGGTGGCAGCAGAAACTGATCAGTAGCTTGATGGTAGATGAGATCACCGTGCTTGTACGTAGCGGTCGTGAACACGTTGTGATCCAGGCAGTATGCAGTGCGCAGGAGGCAGAACTGCACAAAGAAAAGCAGAGGATTGGAACGCATTCTTTCGGTGCCACCGTGCCCAGTCGTTGAAAGTTGAAAGTAAACGCGCTATGAATGATCTCAGCGCCCGTGTAGCGTCTATAGAATCTAAAATATCTAGTATTGACCAAATTAGCTGCGCAGTTAAAGAATGTATGAAACAATGTGAAGAACACCAGCGTATGCTGGGTTCAGTTATGGCGAAGGTAGACTATCTCGAGAACCAGAGGAGGCGTTGTAATTTGCTTTTTTTCGGTGTAGAAGATACAAAACCAAACGAGTCAAGTGAGGACTCTGCAGTATGTGTAATTGATGTGTCCAAATCAAAATCGGGTAACCAATCAGTGAAAATGGCAAATGCTCACAGGCTAGGCAAATTCAAGACTGGTAGCAATCGTCCTTTAATAGCGACTTTCGCTTTCTACGTTGAAAAACAAAATGTTTTGAAAAGTGCTTATAAATTAAAAGGAAGCAATGTCAGTATTTGAGAGGACTTTTCTGAGGATGCACGTAGAAAGAGAAAGCATCTATGGCAGTTCGCGAAATCACGACAACAAAGTAGCGACAAGATCAGTCTTAAGTACGACACTCTTATTATAAATGGTCAGAAGTACTTGTTTCATGATAATACAAAGGAGGTGGTACCAGTAATAAAAGACAAAGCAGATGATGCAAAGGTAGTAGAACCGGTCGGATGACGGCGTAGGCATAATGCAACGCATATGTCCTTTCTTGTAATTAACTGCCGAAGCATTAAGAACAAGGTTGATGAATTTGCATCTCTAGTTGACATGGTAAAGCCGTCTATTATTCTCGGTACTGAATCATGGTTCGCAAATGAAGTTGCTGATGGTGAAGTATTCTCAGATCGATCTAAGTGTTATAGAAAGGACAGATACTTGCATGGTGGAGGTGTATTTATTCTTGTGGATTCTAGAATTTCTTCTTCTCAGATAAATGCTGGCACCGATGAATGTGAGGCTGTATGGTGCAGACTGACGCTTAATAATAGCAAAGTTTTAACTGTGTGTTCATTCTACCGCCCGCCTGATTCATCCGTTGATGTGCTTAGGCAGTTGGCAGTGAGAGTTGACGCAGTTCAGACTTCATGGTAGTTGGAGGTGGTTTCGACCTGCCTAATATTGATTGGAGTCATCAACCTCACTTTCACTCTTTTTCGGGTCAGTCCCGTCAGGAACTGATTAACTTGGTTGAATTTCTTGAGTTACGTCAAACTCTATTGGAACCGACACGTGGGAATCATATCTTAGATTTGTTATTCACAAATAACCTGAATTTGTCCGGTGTACTCACGTGCTACCTGGAATAAGCGATCATAATGCTGTGCTTTGTGAAATGAATGTTGAACATGTAAGAAGCATTGGAACAGCAAACAGACGCGTATATAACTACGAAAAAGCAAATGTATGCGAGATAAATAAAGCGTTGAATGAGTACCGGACGGTATTTGAAACATATGCCGACTACACTGGAGTAACTGAAAAATGGCCTATATTTAAGGAGAAGATGTTTGAGCTGAGGCAGCGCTTTGTTCCGGCGTGGACATTAACGAAAAGAAGAAGTAAAAGTAAACCTTGGTTTACTCGGGAGTTACGCGGTCTAATACGCAAAAGGCAACTAGCTTACAGTAAATACAAAGAAAAGCCGACACGTGATTATTGGTTGAAGCTGCATGAAACTACCGAAGAAATGAAAGTTGCAGTGGTAGCTGCAAAGCATTCATTTGGAATTTCAATGGAGTCGAAATTAAAGAATAATCCGAAGGAATTCTGGAAACATGAAAAGAGAAATGGGAAAGACACTGTGACTATACCACCGCTTGTGTCTGGTAACAGCTTTATTGATGATGACGTGGGAAAAGCTGAGTTCTTTAATACGTATTTTAGCTCTGTTTTCAGCTGTGCATTGCAACAGAGACATGATATGATTACCTTGAATTTCCAGCCGGTGGTGAGTGATATGGATGATGTTGTTATTAGCATTAATGGCATAGAGTCTCTGCTGCAGAATCTGAAGATTGGTAAGGCTGGGTGTCCTGATGACTTGCCAAAGAAGTTTTATAAATTTTGTGCTCAGTCGGTTGCACCGTACTTGAAGATTATTTTCGAAAAATCGCTTGAGGAATCCTGCCTTCCAGATGACTGGAAAATCGCAAGCGTAGTGCCAATTCACAAATCTGGTCGTCGTGACACCGTCTCAAATTATAGGCCAGTATCACTAACTTCAGTTGCGTGCAGGACTCTTGAACATATATTGTATACTAGTATAGTAGCACATATGGACGCACATTCATTGTTTAATCCTCAGCAGCATGGTTTTCGAAGGGGCCTATATTGTACTACGCAGTTGACTGAATTTGTGCACGAGTGTTCTTGGATTTCAAAAAGGCATTTGATACCGTGACGCACTGTTTACTAATAAAAAAAATGGCCTTTTACAATATCAGTCCTCAAGTGATATCATGGGTAGAAGATTACCTACGCTTACGTCAGCAGTTTGCGGTCGTGAAGGGTACTCAGTCACAGAAGGGGCAAGTTGTGTCCGGTGTTCCGCAAGGCTCCATGTTGGGGCCGCTATTGTTCTTGCTGTACGTGAACGACATTAGTGACGGAATAGTGTCTCAAATACGGTTATTTGCGGACGACTGCGTTCTCTATAGAGTAGTCACTTGTGACCGTGATGCTGGGGTCTTTCAGGAAGACTTGAACAGAATCTCAGAGTGGTGCGTCAAATGGAATATGAATTTGAATTTGTCTAAAACTGTTCATATGAAATTTACAAGAAAGAAAAACCTTGATATGCAACCGTATGTTATTAGGAATGTAATGTTGGAACAGGTATTCGAATTGAAATATTTAGGTGTTTATTTTACTCCCGCTTTGAATTGGCGCCGTCAAGTCGATTATGTCACTGCTAAAGCATGCAAAATCCTGGGATTTCTTCGCCGAAATGCAAACACTTTTCCACAGTCATGTCGGGACATTTTGTACAAGACTTATGTGAGGTCAATTCTGGAATACGCGTGTACGGTTTGGGACCCGCATACTCGTAGAGATAAAGATAAGCTGGAGCGGGTGCACAACGTTGCCGCTCGTTTCGTATCTGGCATACGCGGGGCTCAATACAGTGCATCGCGTACGAAGGAAGCACTCAACTGGGAATTACTTGACACGTGCCGTAAGAAGTTGAGACTGAAGTTTTTCCATGCTACTTATTATTCAGCTGTTCGGGTTGATCGCGAAAAGTTTGTGCAAGAGCCTTTTTATAGATCCAATCGTGTTGACCATGATTTTAAGGTCCATGAATTTGCGACAAAAACTGAATTGTTTAGAATGTCTTTCTTTCCTAAAGCCATTAGGGAATGGAATAGACTGCCGAGTGATGTTGTGAGGGTTGAATCAAATGATGCTTTCTTTTTGATCTTGTAGATTGTAGATGTGCATTGCTAAGGGCTTTGCCTTTTTTTCGTTTTTTTTTCGTTTTTCGTTTTTTCTTGTCACTTTTAACACTGTACAGGAGCAGAGGTGTCGTATGCATTTCTTCTTGTACCCCCCCCCCCCCCCCCCCCACTGTAATGCCTGGGTGCTGTGGGTTCCTTAATAAATAAATAAATAAACGGTCATTTCCGTAGAACGGACAACTGTAAAAGAGAGACCGTTATAAAAGATACGAGTGCTTCTGTATTTAGAAAACGGAAGACTCTGTATTCTGAATCTGCACTATAACCGTTACAGTGCTTCTCGTATTCAGAAAACTGCACACTGTATGCTAAATCTGTACTATACCCGTTAAGATACAGATGCTTGCCATATTCAGAAAACGAAAGACTCCGTATGCTGAATCTGTACTTTATCCGTTAAAGTACAGGTGCTTCCCGTATTTCCTCTTGCAGAACATATCCATTGTTCGGAGAATGTGCCATCGGGGACAAAATTGCCCAGGACGCGCGAGAGTCAACCGAATTTTATTGGTGCACTATTTGCTGGGATCAGCCGTGCTAACATCTGCATTCGGAATGTGCATAAGTGACCCACTGTTTTCAGCGGTCTTGAACAGAAATGCAATTTGGTCAATGCTCGCACTTCCAGTGTACTTTTGTCCACGATAGTACATCTCCTTTAATGCAAATGTCATGAAGGCAGCTCATAGCCGAAGCAGCAGGTCACTATTGAGAAAATTGTCTTGCCAACACACTGACATGCCTGCAGAGATAAAACACTTTGTGTTACGTTTTGCGCCAGGCGTGTCGAAAGGATCAGACAAGTTCCGGGTGAACGACGTTTATTAACCCATGCTTGTGGGTTGAGGCTCGGCAAGAAAGAGAGAGCCGCTAGCAAGGGGCACTCTGCTTTTAACACTTAGTGGCGCATGCGCACTTCGCAGAGTGCTCTTATCAAGATGAGCGCCAGCCGACACAACACCACCTCCCCTTTTAATGGAGCACACAGTCACTCAGAGTCCAGCTTAGAATCTATACGGTGGGCGACGATATCGTATGGGGTAGCGTCTTGCCTCGGCGGGTGCTGGTGTTGCCTGCTGCGCAACCGGAGTTACCATGGGCGGTTGTGGACTGGAAGGAACTGGTGCGCCGGCAGTCTCAGGATAAAACAGGAACTCGCTGGTCGTAACTTCGCCAGCTGTTCCATGCCTAGGGGTAACGTCCTCTGCAGGCCTCTGTAGCAGCTGATCCTGGTGACGACGCCAGGTGAAGGTGCCCCTCGTGGTGGTTACACGTACTTGGAAAGAGACAGGTCCTGTTTGAGCAACAATCGCAGCGGGAGCCCACTTTGGTTTTCCACAATAATTACGTGCTAACACGCTGTCGCCTACCAAGAAGTGACGTTCGCGACACGGACGACTTAATGCCTGAGTGCACTGTATGTGTGCTACTCTTTCCCCAACGGAAGGCTTTACGGCATCTAGCCGACTGCGTAAGCATCGTCCTAGGAGCAATGCCGCTGGTGGTTCACGAGTCGTCGCATGCGGCGTGTTGCGATACGATAGCAAAAATTTATGCAGCTTTACCTGCAATGTTCCTACTGTGCCGTCTTTGCGCAGCGCATTCTTTAAGGTCTGGATAAAATACTCTGCCAACCCATTAGAGCTGGGGTGGTAGGGAGCCGTGAGGACGTGGCGCGCTCCCATTGCCTGCACGAAGTGCTTGAACTCCTGCGAAACAAACTGAGGTCCATTATCGGAAACAATTGTTTCAGGGTAACCAAAACGTGCGAAGAGCCCAGTCAAACAACGAATCGTGCTTTCTGTAGTTGTCGATCTCATTTCGAAAACCTCTGGCCATTTAGAATGTGCGTCGACCACCACTAAAAGCATGGTATTCTGATAAGGTTCCGCAATGTCTACGTGAACATGCTGCCACGGTGAAGTCGGCCATGACCACGGGTGAAGAGGTGCGTTGATTGGAGCGTTACGTTGCTCTTGACAACTAGCGCAGCTTCTGATACGAAGTTCGAGGTCAGCCTCAAGAGTTGGCCACCACACGTAGCTGCGTGCTAGTTCTTTGCTGCGCACGATGCCGGGATGGCCGTCATGGAGTTCGTCCAGAACGAACCCTTGCAGCTTTGCAGGCACGACTACTCTTGCGCCCAGCATGACGCATCCCTGATGCACCGTCAGTTCGTTGCATCTGCGAAAAAAATGCTTCAACTGTTCATCCTTGATCGACGCGGGCCATCCCACATTTGTGAATTCCTTCACTTGACAAAGAATTCGGTCTTTACATGTGGCAGCCGCGATATCTCGACTAGAAACAGGCAACGAGTTCAATCGCAACGAATAAAATGTTTCTTCTGTTTCTTTGGTTTCCGTTTCAAGATCTGGCAGCGGCAGACTCGAGCAGAAATCGGCTTCCGCGTTCTCGCTCGATTTCTTGAAGATAAGATTGTAAGAGTAGGCTGCCAACGTAACGGCCCAGCGTTGCAAACGAGCAGCTGCGATGGTGGGAATACCGGTTGTCGGGCCCAATATTGTTTGAAGAGGCTTATGGTCTGTGACCAAGGTGAATGAGCGCCCATAAAGATAGAAATGGAACTTCTTTACACCGAAAATGATGGCTAACGCTTCTTTCTCCAGTTGACTGTATTTCTTTTCCGCCTCAGATAGCGTTCGTGAAGCGTAAGCAATGGGCCGTGCCCTTCCGTCATAGTAGACATGAAATAGGACTGCTCCTACACCATACTGAGACGCGTCGCATGACAGCCTAAGTTGTCTTTCAGGGTCATAGTGTGCGAGCGTAGGTGGTTGTGCCAATAGCGCTTTCACTTGGTTGAACGCTTCTCTAGCATGCTCCTCCCAGTGCCATGCTACCTTTTTTTGCAGAAGTCTGAAAAATGGTTGAGCTATCGTTGCTAACTGGGGCACGAACTTGCTGTAATAGTTGACAACGCCCAACAAAGACTGAAGCTGCTTTTTTGATTTCGGCTCTGGTGCCTGGAGAAGTGCGTCAACTTTATCTGACAATGGGGAAATGCCTTCAGCGCTGATTTTGTGCCCAAGGTAGTTAAGTTCGCTTTGAAAAAACGAGCCCTTCTCTTTCTTTACCCTGACACCTCGGCTTTGAAGACGCTCCAGCAGCGCTTCGAGATTAGCTAAGTGGTCTTCTAGTGTTTTCCCATTTACCAAAATATCATCTAGGTAGCAGCAAACACCGTTGAGGTCCTTCAACATCGTGTCCATTATCTTTTGGAATATCCCCGGTGCGGAAGCGATTCCAAAAGGTAATCGGTTGACGACAAACAATCCCTTGTGGGTGTTCAAGGTTAGGTATTGCTTTGAGGCATCAGACATGACCACTTGCTGATAAGCGCGGTTCAGGTCGATCTTTGAAAAATGTGTGCCTCCAGACAGAGCCGCGAATAAGTCATCGACCTTCGGCAACGGGTAACGCGTGACGTCAAGGCACGGATTCACTGTCACCTTATAATCGCCACAGAGGCGTATGCCACCGTCTTTCTTGATAACGGGTACCACTGGCGTTGCGTAATCTGATGTGGCAACGGCCGTTATGATGCCCATTTTTTCCATCTTCGAAAGTTCAAGCTCAACCGCCTTTTGCAGTGCGAACGGCACGTTTCTTGCTCTGAGAAACTTCGGTGCCTGATTAGGCTTGAAATACAGCTCGGCCCTTCTGTAATCATGCCTAGCTCATCTTTAAATAGAGAGTCGTACTTTGCGATCAAGGCGTGCAGCCTTTCCTCTAAACGACAAGAAAAAGGCAGCTCCGACCTTGGCAGATGGTGGACGTTCAAGATTTTGTTCCACTCCAGCAATGGAACTGTCGCTCTATCCGAACCAAAAGAACAAACCTCCAAGAACTGACCAAACTGGAACAACCAGATATCATCGCTCTCCAAGAAACTTATCACACCAATCTGCGCATACCGGGATATGATACACACACCGGATCTCAGAGAACAGCCATCCTGACGAAGAAAAATCTAACCACGCAAGGTCACACAATCCAGGGAACAACCGTGGAACACACCCTAGTGGAAGTGCTACCTGAGAAGAAGACAAACCAAAGACTATACGTACTATGCTTATATAGTCCACCCAGGGATCCATTATCCGACTTTGTAAACTTCATCACCCAAGCCAGAAGACAATCTAAAGGCCATAAACTCGTAATAATGGGGGATTTTAATGCCCCGCACACAGCATGGGGTTACCAGCACACGACGAAGAAAGGAGCGCGAGTGTACGATTCGGCGCAACAGAATCACCTCACCCTCTGGAATGATCCTAAACTAACGACTCGAATAGGCAACAGTGTGTCCAGGGACACAAATCCCGACCTCACCTTTACAATAGGAATATCCAAGGCAGAATGGACCCGACTTGAAGAAAATCTCGGCAGCGACCACCACATCCTTCAGCTTGAAATCCTGCACCATAAAAAGCCGAGCAGAACCGGAACGGCAAGGCTGACGGACTGGAAGGCCTTCCGAGAGCATGACATAGAAGAAAACATCGAAAATATTGAAGAGTGGCTCACCGAAGTGGTCAAGGCGGCGGAGAAGCATACTAAAGTCATCCAACTCACAATGGACACGCCGGCCGTAGACTCTCACCTCCTACATCTTTGGGATGCCAGAAGAGGACTACTGAGGCGGTGGAAAAAGATGAAACTTAACCGCAAACTGCAGAAACGGATTGCTCACATAACAAAGAAAGCAGAAGAATACGGAGATCAACTGAGCAGTCAGAACTGGCATAAGCTGTGCGACCAACTTCAAGGCACACTCAGCACGAAGAAGACCTGGCATATACTGCGAGCACTTCTAGCTACCACCAAAAACAAGACCCAGCAAAGACATGACCTCAAGAAAATCATTAACTCCCATCCAGGAACTGAGAAACAAATTCTGGAAGAAATCAAGCGTAAACTTGTCGGAGACAATGCCCCCAAGGTTACCGATCCCCGACCGTACAAAGGCGAACCAAATCCCACCCTCGACAGCCCTTTCACGCTTCCTGAACTCCATGCCGCCCTTGCCAAATTGACCCGTAACACATCGCCAGGAAATGACAAGGTGACCAACAAGATCCTACGAAACCTCCCAGACAAGGCCCTAAATGGGCTCCTCGACTACATGAATAACTGCTGGGAAAATGACAAGCTCCCGGCAGAATGGAAGCACGCAGAAGTCATTATGATCCCGAAACACAACAAGCCACTACAAATCAGCAACCTACGGCCCATATCCCTTACTTCCTGCGCTGGAAAGCTTCTCGAACACATGGTTCACGACCGCCTCACCACATACCTCGAAGACTCGGGTCGCATGCCTGACACAATGTTTGGCTTCCGACAGCACCTCTCAGCACAAGATGTACTACTACAGCTCAAGGAAGACCTCTTGGACTACCTAGAACGCCACAAAAAGTTCTCTATTTTAACAATAGATGTTAAAGGAGCCTTCGATAATGTGAAGCATGAAGCAATCCTCCAAAATCTCCAAGACACAAACTGCGGAATCCGGACCTACCAATACGTACACGACTTTCTCAAAGATCGCACGGCTACGGTGGGTATCGGCAACATCCGAAGCGACAAGTTCGAAATGCCCAACAAAGGGACTCCACAAGGGTCAGTCATTTCACCTTTGCTGTTCAATCTCGCCATGATTAAGCTCCCACAACAACTCGAAGGAATCGAAGATTTAAGCCATGCAATATACGCCGACGATATAACGTTATGGACTAAAGCGTCCACAACCGGCCAACAGCAAACTACCCTCCAAGAGGCAATCGATCAGATAGAACAGTACCTCTCAAGATGCGGGCTCCAGTGCGCCCCCGAAAAATCAGAGCTACTTATACTCAAGGCAGGGACCCGGGGAAGACCACCAGCCTACGTCGCTCCAGATCCCAACGTCAGGCTCAATGGAATCAATGTCCCTCAAGTTGGCTCACTGCGCGTCCTTGGCCTCGCAATACATAAAGACGGTTCTGGTGCAGCTACACTTCCGAAGCTTCAGAGGACCCTAACACAAGTAACCCATCTCATTCGGCGTATAACCACCCAGAGAAGAGGACTTAAAGAGCAAGAAACCGTCCAATTAATCCAAGCACTACTTATAAGCCGGATCACATATGGCACCCCGTATCTACTCCTCAAGAAAGCTGAAATTGAAAAACTCAACATCATCATCAGAAAAGCAATCAAGAGCGCACTAGGACTACCCAGTACGACCTCAACCATGACACTCCTAAAACTTGGCCTTCATAATACCTGGGAAGAAATGAGCGAAGCGCACAGAGCCAGCCAGTTGGAACGCCTTAAGCTGACTCAAACAGGCAGAGCAGTACTTCGCAAACTCGCATACAGCGAAAACTTCATAGCAGACTCAGATGCGAAAGCCCGATTGCCGCCCCTTCTTCGTGACTCTATCTCAGTCGCTCCAATACCTCGCAACATGCATGCAACATACCACAAAGACAGAAGACAAGCAAGAGTCAGAGCGCTGAGCAAGAAATACTCAAAGGACCCCAACACGAGATATACAGATGCGGCAAAATACCCAGCTAGAAGAGCATACGCAGTTACCGTGACCAACAACCAAGGGAAGGAGCTAATCGCTGCCACCATACCGGCCAGAAATCCAGAAACGGCGGAGGAAGTGGCCATCGTCCTCGGCATCGCCACATGCAAAGACACAGCAATCATCTTGAGCGATTCGCAAACGGCATGTAGAAACCTACGAAAAGGCCGAATTTCTGCCGCAGCAGTGAAGATTCTGAAAGAAATAACAAGACGTCAAAAACTACCCGAAACCTACGTCGTATGGACCCCAGGCCACGAACACCTGGCAGGAAACGAAGCAGCACACGCTGTGGCCCGAGATCATACCAGCCGGGATTTCCTGCCACATGGTCTCCGGAAAGCGACGAGGGTGGAGGACATTCCCATCAATTACGCCGTAATATTGCAACATTACCGACTGGAAAGAAGACAATATCCTCTATCACATCCAAAATTAAGCAAGGAAGAAGCCACCGCCCTCCGCAGACTACAAACGAATACTTATGTCCATGGAATTATCATGCACCGAATGCACCCCACCGAATTCTCATACCTATGCCGATATTGTGAGGTACCAGACACCCTACAACACATGGTGCTGGTGTGCCCACACCGCGAGAACAACACTCAAGATGATGCCCCTGAACCGCTACAAGACATCGAAGAAACGTGGGAGGCAATGTTAAAGGCACAGAGCCTGGAAGATCAGCGAAGTCTGGTGGACCGGGCCCGGGCTGCGGCATTAGCCAACGGCTTTCTGGACTAAGAGAGCCGCCCACCTAGGGCGAAGAAAGAACACTTTCTTGCTGTTTCACACAATAAACGTTCATTCCTCCTCCTCCTCCTCCAGCCTAATTGCCTGAAGCCATTCCCGACCCAGCAACGGTGGCCCCTCCTGGTCGACGACGTATAGAGGAAGGCTCGCCGTGTTGCCACCGTGCTGCACCTTGACTTGCAGGACGCCTTTTGGTATCACCAGGGCTCCTGTATAGGTGCGGAGCTTCACTTCTGTCGGGTTGAGCCTGGCTGATGAAAGAAATTGGCGGTATTGTTTGAAAGTCATGACTGTGACGGCAGCACCTTTCTCTAGCTCCATAGGGATTGTCACATCATTTACTTTCATCGGTACCATAATGGGCTCAATACTGGGAGCAGATACGCCCCTTACGGCTACTACTTCCGAGCGGGATACCACTGATAGCGTTTTTACAGTGTCCTTGATGGGGCGTTTTCCACGCGACTGGCAGGAGGTGCTACGGCAAACTCGTTGCAGGTGTCCCCTTTTGTTGCACTTATAGCATTTGTCATTTACGTGGGGACACGCTTTGCCGGAATGTTTCGGCGACCCGCAGCGAAAACATGCCTGCGACTGGACACTCGAAGTCGCCTGTACCTTATGCATAGGGTTGGCTGTAGAGACACCTGTACGGGCTTCCGCAGTGCTTTTCGTTGCCGCCTCCATAGCCACAGCGCGCTCTACCGCTCTCTGAAACGTAAGCTTGCTATCCTCAGTGAACAGCACTCGCTGTATATTGACACGTGTGCTTATCTTTATCGGGCGACCACGTTTCGCCGCTTAACAACTGTAATTGCACAGCGAGGGACGCGCCTGCATGTATCCGACGTTTCTCGAAAGTTATCGATGCTTCTACCCGGCTGTCTGTTGTCGCCGAACCTTGTGTTATCTGATTTCATCGCGTGACTCGAATGTTGTAGAACTTTGTGGAAGGCATGCGGGTCCCAACGATTAGTCTGGAACATTCGACGACTGTTGTATAAAAGCCGACGCGCTTGACCCGCTGATCAGATTTTCGACGATCGCCGAGCGTGTTCGCCGCTATCGTTGTGCTATAAGTGTAGCCTGTTTTGTGGGCACAGGTTCGCCCAATAAAAGTTTGTTTTGTCGTTCACAGTATTGCTACTGTGTTATTCAACGTCACCACCACGTGACAATATCCTCTCTTAACAAGCCGCAGACGAAGCGATCCCGGAGGGATTCATCTAACGCACTTCCAAAATCACAGGTTCGTGGTAGCTTCCGTAGCTCGGCAACGTAATCAGAAATGGACTCGCCTTCGACTTGCTGCCTCCTGTGGAACTTTGCTCGCTCGCCAATGACCGGTGGTTTCGGCGACAGATGGTCCCCCAGCGTCCTCGTTAGTACCTCGAAGCTCTTGGCTGAAGGCAGCTCCGGGGCAACCAGTGATTTCAGAAGACTATAGATACTGGGGCCTATGATGCTCAGGAATGCATGTACTCTGTCACCTTCGGGAACGCGGTTGACGATAAGAAACGACGTCAGCCGTTCTTCGTACGACGCCCAGTCATTCGTGGAAACGTCGAATGGTTCCATCTGGCCCAGTTGAGCAGCAAACTGCGTCGAATTTGCACTGGCTTCTTCGTTCATGTTATCAGTCAGCGAAGAAACAAAAAGCAGCACTCTTCAATCGTCGATACTGAACAGAGGCTGAATGCCGAGAACACTTTCCTTCCTTGACGCTGCGCAACTCCTCAAAATCCCATCCTCGTCGCCACGTGTTACGTTTTGCGCCAGGCGTGTGGAAAGGATCAGACAAGTTCCGGGTGAACGACGTTTATTAACCCACGCTTGTGGGTTGAGGCTTGGCAAGAAAGAGAGAGCCGCTAGCAAGGGGCACTCTGCTTCTAACGCTTAGTGGCGCATGCGCACTTCGCAGAGTGCTCTTATCAAGATGAGCGCCAGCCGACACAACACTTTGCACTTTGTGATATGAATGCATTGCATAGCATATATACAAAAAGGTGCAACATTTCAGCCCTCAAGTTATTAGATCACAGAAGCAACTTTATTTTCTTCAATCACTCGTCTTGCACTTTTTCCTGGTGAAAGTTGTTCTTGACCCCAAACGCCTTGCAAGGATAAACTTGCTGCTGTTAGGAGAAAGAAATAGTATTGATGAATTTCCATCCTAAAGAAAGCAGCCAAAAAGTATAATCACAGAACACAACAAAGCAGTAACTTCTGTGTTAGAAAAACATGAAAGTAGACCAACACTGTTGGAACAAGGAATGTTGCTGTAGCCAACATTTCGACATAGGTGCTTGTCATCAGGGTAGCAAATGTTTTCCTTGGCTGTGTTGTTTTGGATTGTGCATAGCTCACTGGCCCCTAGCCTCATTGCGGGAGAAGAAGCTGGTGCATATAATAGGTCAAGAGAAGCCAAAGTGTTGAAATAAAGGCAGGAAGGGTGTGCTTAGCAGTGGTGATTGTGATGCAGTGGGTATGAGCACTGCTGTCAGTTCTTGCTAAGAGTAGGGGTGACTAAAACAGAAAACGATTTACACATATAAACAGTCATTAATCCAGTAGACCTAATCTTTCCAGAAGTCAGAATAGGTATTAAGATAAACAGTTTGCACATTTGGAAAATGAAACGAAGAATTAAGGAAAATAAATTTTGTATCAAAATGCACCTGGTTAAGATCAGTGTAAATGGTAAATGAAGGCACATTATGAACACATGTTTTGTTGAAAGCCGATGAGCAAAAGATATATTAACCAAATAATAAAAAATAGGGACATTAAAATTAAACTGGGTAGGACCATAAAACAGTAAAGAACAGCCTGTGGAAAAAAATGAGATGTACAATATGATAACCAGGTGCAAGATTGCAAAACGTCGAGCGCTGTTTATATTCATGCTGCTGTTGACGGCTTCAAGTTTCTGTCTTCCTGTGGAACGTTTGTCTTACTTGAACAAGGAAATGGGTCATTTTTTAAACAAGTCAGTTCAAATGCTGGTCAAAGATTCACCATTATGATAATGAAAGAAAATTTTATGGGCAGTTCTCCTGGGTGGGCTTTCATTCACCAGTTATTTCCACAGGTGTAAGCTCAAAATTTAATTGTCTAGATGGGCCTTAGCTCCTGGCAAACCATTAGCTGCTCTTTTTTTCAACACAGATGCCTGCACATGATATTTGTTGGCAGAAGCGCTACCCAACTACATTATACTTGTTGCCACAACCAAAGTGAAACTTTGTAACAGTGAGTGAAAAAAACAGCATTCCACAATACTGATTCAAGCCATCTGGAAAAGTTGAAGTTATTGTGCACCCCACACCCCACCATACACACAATTATACACCACACTGACTCTCATGGCGTCAACCATGCTATTATAACACTAGGCATCAAGTGAGGAGAATTAGGGGATAAGAGGGCACAATTCTTTTTGTTAGAACATCAAATGTGCTTTACATTAATGCTACATTCCACTAACGAGCAGCCGGTTTGTGAGATAATAACCAATGCATACGAAAGCTAATGACATTCTGTGCAGCAGAATGTTGCCGATGAGGTCTTATGCGCACAAGTGCACTCTTTCAGACAAAATGACATCCTGCAGTCAAACCTTGTGCCAAAATTAGAGTTTAAAAAACACCAAAGTGGAAGGCAAAGAGTGCTAAATTTGTTGAAAATTACTAAATATTATTCGATTATTCATTATGCTTACTGTTCGCTAAAGATTCACAGACCTACGGGTGCTGTAAACAGGCACCCTGCTTTTACAATCATAGCAAAAATGATCTGCGGCACAGACAAGGAGAAATGCTCATGAAGTTTATGCAGGAGTATACCCTACAAATTACACCCCATTTCACATTCCAATGTGGTAGAAGAGAAAGACAAAAAAACTATTTTCTGGAGGAGGATGCATACCCCAGAGTAGAAGAAACAAGTGTACCCTAACCATTGCTGTTGCCGATGCCTGTGCACTAGCAGTTACATATCATATGGCAGTTACAATTGTTTTTCCACAAGCACTGCAAGCTGCTGCCAGTTTACCAGTACACCCCTACAATACATTTAGGGCGAGTTAAAGCTCTCTAATGGATTTAGCTCATATGACACAATTGGAATGCAATATTCTGCAAAGAAGTGAAGAGCGATGTGCCATCCCATACAATAAAACACCTTTGAAGAATCTGAATCACCACCTGGGCCGTGACGAGGTAAAGAGTGTGTTCTTTGTAAAGTAGTGCACCTGTATAGCCTAAAGCTGTAGAGAATGCATTTAGTATCAGCTGTGAAGGTTTCTAATTTTAACTGCAGACTGTAAAAACCTCCATGCAGTTTTGCAAAACGCAAACCCCCTACCTCTTTGTTGTCTAAGGTAATTACACGTAGGGCCATAACATGTACATTATGGGTTTCGTTCCCAAACAATCAAAGTGAATAGCACCACTCTAAGTGTTATGTGCCTTCTGTCTCACATATTCTGTCAAAATTGTTAGTGTCGGATGCTGCGATCGGCCGAGAAACTGATTTCTGGAGCAATATAATGTATTAAGTAGTGTGACCTCAGTTCTTTCACTGCTGTTTAAGCATTATCGGGCCTTAAAGTAAAAAAAAATGAGGAATAAATACAACATGTATATTTCACGTCACAACCCTCATGAGGTATTTAGTAGTCTGGATTATAAAGGATTCCAGATTTACAACGCAGGACAGATTTTACTCCACTGAAAGAATGGCATCATGCCAATGATTCTTGCACTTGGTGCTATATTTATTTGTATTTAGTTCAGTTGGAATGCGTGTGTATTGTCAGCGATATCGCTTGACATGTTTTAGATTGACTGTTTTCCCAATTCAGGCAAATTCGTATTCGCAGATGACCTTATATGACACCAAGAACTTGCTTAGCAGGAGTATTTCTAACATTTGCAAGATATGAGGCTCCTGAATGAATAACTAAGCCTGGGGTGCACGCCGCCCTCTAATCTCATCAGCAAGTTTCTGGAACTCATCTACAAGGTTTCTTATGATGAGTGGAGAAACAGGGAATTTAAACAGGTGAATTATGCAGCATAAGAATGATGTCAGCAAGAAGCAACCATCAAGAAGCACTGTCACTCGATGTGCATAGACTATCAAAAACAAGAATAATTTGGCATGATTTAAAATTATGGCATCTGAACGAAATGTCTTTTAATCTATATATAAACTCTGATTATTCACTCTACTACCACTAACTTCACCAGAACCATTCCTGATCATTGTCATATCTATGCCACATTATCCTGGCCAATATTCAAGCCTTCATAAGCTGCTTTTTTTACTGCGAATTCTCTGCGGGAAAGAGGTGTCCGTATGAAGACCATACCATTTACTTATTACCCGTTTTTTGATAAATGATAAGGGAAAATTTTCACCCCAAAAATGCATTGAGCTTGAGCAAGTTGTATGTTTGAAGTTGTTGATTCTTTTTCCCTTTGCCATCTTTGACCACCTAGTTAGCTAAGTAGACAGAAAAGCTGCAGGAGAAAGGTGGGGGTGCCAAATTAGACTTGTGCCTCAGGGGACCTTTTCCCGGTCACTGGAGGAACTGCCTGTGGCCTCGGCACCTTCCTTGAGGGTCATGGCCATGTCTAAGAAATCTTGTCTCCACAGGCTGCGTAAAGAAGGATAATTTTCCGAGCGAAGTCTTTTTCTTAAAAGAACCCATTTAAGTTGTAAACGTGGCTTTCCATCACGAAATTGACACGTGACTGGCCACTCAAGACACTTTACGTGTATTCGCAGGCTTATTCCTTGGAAAAACACTTTTAGGTAGCACACAATGAGTAACAGAAATGTGTATCGGGAGGCTTTCATATCGCTCTACAACTTTTCATTTACACTTCTCATTTAATTATTTGCGATGCTTATTGACTAATTAAGAATTATTATGTAATTAGGCAGAATGCAAAGAATAATCCCAGTATCTCCAAGCGATGGCAAACAACATTACCTTCGTTCTGTCTAGTTGCATCGCATTTACATATTTCTAAATCTTGGTGCACAATATTTAGTGCACCCTGTGGATCAAAAAACAATATTATAATTTTCATAATCATCTCTTGTGCGTTATTGGTGGCTACGGCTGCTTCAAATTATTCTTTCAGCAAGGCACCAGCAGTTCTGAAGTAAAATTGTTTTTTAATAAGGGCGTGTAATCTAGAAAGTCAAGCAAAAGGTGAAGCTGTGTTCACTATTCAGATGTTTAACTAAGAAGCTGCAGGAAAAAAAACAGGACACAACACCTAATAAACAATGCAAAATTTGAAGATCTCAACTGAAGAAGAAACCCCTTTTTAAAAATGCAGAAAAAAGCCACTAGCTTACGCCGAGTACACCCTTGGTATGCAGAATATGAACACCACTAAATGAACTGGCCTTTGAAGATTCTTGATCTGAAATCTTCAACGACTTGTTCTGGCGCTTAATCTGTCGAGCTCAGTCTGCATTCTCAAAAGCTGGCTCTCGTCCATAATTTCTCTAAACGCAACATCAGCTTAAGTCTCAAGATAGGGTTAACCTGTAGATAAAGTGGATAATGCATGGCAAACATCATGAACACTCTTACATGTTAACCGGATGGTTCACTCATGCAGCCATGAAATTATGCGATGCAGACACATGATATACTGAAGCTGGTTTTGTGAAGTGTTTCCTGCTTCCAAGGCTTCTTCTCCAGTTGTGAAAGCTGTCTCCACTAGCTAATAAGCGATGAGCATAAAAAATACCTTAAACATGCTAACAATACGTTGGCCATATGCAAGTAACCAGCAGTCTTTTTGGGCTCCTAGGTTGCCTGGTGCAAATCTACTATGCCACAGTACTTGCGTTACCCAGTACCAGCCACTTTAAGATGCAATGTGTTCAGAGCCCTTTACCTCTGTTTTTCTGCTTTGGAAACAGTTTACCATGTGTTCAGTAGGCGCCGAGAAAGGGGACAGAAAACACTGTGCACCACTGATTTCTAATATGTTTTGCTGGATGCAGCACACCGCACCGGATGCAGGTGAAGCCAGTGGAAATGCGGTGTCATGCAGTCGCTTGTCCTGGAAGCAGGGCGTATGGTGGACTAACTAGTGCGCGCGATCACATAATATTGCTGCCGTAAAAAAAATTTCTTTGTGGTTTTTCACATCGTAGAAGGTTTCTCTATATGTCTGGTAAGTGAATTTATGACAAACTGAACCCGTATAAGATAGTGTTCTCTTACATCAAGTTTTTTCTCATTTACCAGTGTTTCCATTGCACGCCACTTATTTTAGCGACACTGTGGACACTGCAATGGAAAAATTCTGGACACCTCAAAACATTACTTGGGTAGTTTATGGCACATCAGACAGGTAGGTTAGGGGAAGAAATGCCACACACCCGTGCAGACGAAGTGCTGCTGCAAAGTTGTGACGCACCAACTTCCGGGACAAGGTTGGCTTCAGTCGAGGGCGCTCGATGTGCTGTCCATCGCCTGTAGTAGAGATCAGTGGTGTGGACCCTTTTATACTGGCTTTCTTTTCTGGTCGGAACCTTGGCAACAGCTTCTACCGTAGTTTTTTGAGCCTGCAACATGTGCAGAGAAAGTCACATCACTGAGCGTTGATTGTATGGCTTTATTTTTCTACACATTCTATCTAATCATGAAAATATAGTTGACACATTTTTACTACTTTATATAGACAGCCTAGTTGCTAGACATGCGAAACATTACCATCCCTCTGACAGAATGCAACAATAGAAGCATACACTGGAAAGCTACACAAAAATTTAAATTTATGTTACAGCGTATGAGCATACAGTATGCTTACTGTATGCTCTAGATCTGTGTCAAGTAAAAGTTAATTGTCAATCGCTTATGTGTATTTCTACTTATTCTGAGCCATCAAACTGTACAATCAATGTTCCAA
This sequence comes from Dermacentor andersoni, assembly GCF_023375885.2. NCBI lineage: Eukaryota > Metazoa > Arthropoda > Arachnida > Ixodida > Ixodidae > Dermacentor > Dermacentor andersoni. The sequence goes on from NC_092819.1 coordinate 74,455,726, forward strand.
GTTTACAAATTGTTGACTTTTTATTGCCTATGTGATCCGTTTATTCCTACTTACACATGCAGTAATCCCACTGTAATGAGGAAAAAGAGTTAGAAAAAGAAATGCCGTGATAATCTTCCACATTTGCTGAGGGCAGGAGCAATGGCCAATAGCACGTGGTTGAAGCTACATAAATATGCTGGTTTCACACAGCTTAATTCTTCAGCAAGTAATAAACAGGCGCGCTGTGTGCCTCTTCATGACCAATCAAATCTGACTACTTGACACTCCACTAAGGCAGCTGCTTGGTACTGTTTGGCAGTTCGGCTTTGGTTTTCTGATATACAGAACTGTTTAGGTACCAGTAGTTTACTTTGTGATAAAATGGAACTTGGAGCACTGGTCATTTGCACATACATAATGCGACTGCAAATATAACACAAAGATAGGAGTATGTGTCTCTTAGAAAAAGTACATACACGTTATGATTGCAATATGATATGATGCCTGAATGAAACAGAAAGCAACGCATAGAAGTGGACGGCACTTCCATGCTACTAAGGTTATTGGACAAACAGTACTTGAGAAGTGCCCGCAACACAGTCAAAGAAGGCAAAGCCGCTTTTCCTTGTGTTCAACACGATGCGTTGGCGGGCTAGTTGGTGCGAATCCATAAATACCTTGTTTATCGCAAAACAATGGACACAAGAAAGACGACCCCCACCCCAGCTTAATGCGCTACTCTCAACTGACATCATTTTATTGCGTCACTCCTTTATATATAGCAGAATCTAGAAGAACATGCGCAGTGAGCACCATGTGCAGGAACCACCAACATCCGATCCCAAGAGCGCACTCAGGCGCTCTTGGGATCGGATGGGATCGGACCCTACAAGCTAGCCCACCTTGGTCTTCCTGAAAATGTGTTTATATGGCTGGTAAGCTACTACTCTTCTAATAGTCAGCTTACCATTGTCAACGGTTCGAGATGATCATCAGTTCCTGTCACGTCGTTTCACGAGGCAAAAGCTAGACTTACCAAACTAACATAAGAACACATAACGCATAAGAAAAACGGCAAATAAAGCCAACAGAAACATTTCATATTTGGCTCTGAAGGCGTGAAAAAGGTGCTGTACACGTCATACATTCGTCCTACTCTGGAGTACGCAAGTGCACTGTGGGATCTTTATGAATAGAACATGATATGTTTGCTATAGCGCCTACAAAATCGAGCAGCCAGGTACATCGTTGGTGTCTGTCACCGCAAAAGTAGCGTCACCGCTATGAAGACCAGATTGCAACTGCAGACTTTGAGTGATCGTAGGTGTTATCTTAGGCTGAAGTTCTTCCATAATATTTTCATGGGCGCTCTGGCATGGATAAAACGAGCTACATGCTCGCACTAAATTACATTTGGAATCGCCGCGACCACGCTTTCAAAGTTCTGTAGACAGCTTCCAGAGGCAATTTTTGAAGTATTCATTTTTTCAGAGAACGGTACCTTAGTGTAACAAGCTTCCTGAAACCATTGTGAGTATCGCATCGAATTGTCAATTTTATAGTTGTGTTCACGCTCTTAGCGCTGCTTTTACCTGATCCTGTACTTGTTTTGTTTTATACGGGTATGATACCAAAATATTACGAGTATATCGACCTATTGCTTTTGTTTACCTGCTTATAAAGCCTTGTTTCGCTTATGACATTTTCCTTTCTCTTTTCATGTACAGAGAGAGAGAGAGAGAAAATGATAAATGAAAGGTAGGGAGGTTAACCAGGACTGAGCTCGGTTGGCTACCCTACACTGGGGAAAGGGAAAGGGGGACGGAAAGATTAAAAGAAGAGAAAGTCCACTGGAGATATCAATCGGTCACTCAGTCCGGATCACAGACGCTGACTCAATTCGGTCGCTTTCAAATATCGCAGCAACGCTTTTGTGACCTTTTGTAGCTGCGATATGCGAGGCTATGATCCCAAGATCTTGTTCAAGGTGAACGGCCTTCCATCTAGTTGATTGAGAGCTGTGCAGAGGTCTTGCCTTTCATTTTCAAAAGATGGGCAGTAGCACAGTATGTGTTCTATGGTTCCCTCGACACCGCAGGCATTGCACTCGGCGCTATCAGCCATTCCAATCAGAAATGCATAAGCATTGGTGAATGCGACGCCCAAACGTAAGCTGCACAGCACTGTTTCCTCATTTCGCGGAAGACCTGGTAACAGCCGCAGTTGCATAAAGGGATCGAGGGAATGCAAGCGATGTTGAGTGAATTCAGGTGTGTGCCACTTCTCCAATGTCAAAGAGTGCACTAGCTTGCCTAAGTGTTGGGCTGCGCCGGTCCGCGATAAAGGTATTGAAACAAGGGTTGCTCCTTCGTGTGCTTTTCTAGCAGCTTCGTCAGCGAGGTCGTTGCCGGAGATACCGCAATGACCAGGCAGCCACTGAAACACGACGTCGTGTCCTTTCGCGATCATGTGATGGTGCATTTCTCGTATCTCCGACACAAGTTGTTCACATGACCCGCGACGAAGAGATGCCAGAAGACATTGTAAGGCCGCCTTTGAATCGCAGAATATAGCCCACCGATTAGCCGGCTGGTTATTAATATAATCAACGGCACCTCGGAGGGCAACAAGCTCCGAACCAGTCTATTTTGTCAAGTGAGAAATCTTGCATTGGATGCCTAGTGATCGTGATGGTATAACCACTGCGCTGGTGGAGCTCGTCTGAGTGGAAGAGTCATCCATATATATGTGGACTCGATCAAAGTAGAGAGTGTGCAAACAATCCAGAGCTACTTGCTTCGAGGCCAAGGTAGGCAGGTCGGTCTTCTTTCTTATCCCTGGAACTGTAAGACGCACTTGAGGTTGTTTTAAACACCACAAAGCTGAGGCTGAACGTGCTGAGGGTGTGAAACCCCAAGGTAAGGAGGCACGATGGATGCTGACCTTGTTGGAGAAGGACGCCTGTGGTCGTCGATCTGGCAGGCACGCAAGAGAGCTTGACTGCATCCGTGAAACATGACGAACATGGGCTCTAAGCGTTTCGGTGCTAATGTAAGTCGTGATCGGATGGTCTTGAGCCATTATAATGGTTCCAGCTGTTGAGACGCTGCGCGGAAAGCCTAGGCAAACACGTAGTGCCTGCGCCTGCACGCTCTGAAGTTCTCGAAGACTTGCATGTTTTAGCAAGCACGGGGGAGCTATAGCGTAGGAATCCGATGAACAGTGCTCGATATACCTGTAGCATGGAGCCCACTGACGATCCCCATGTTTTGCCGGCGATGAACTTGAAGACGTGAACAATAGATGTGAGATTCTTCTTTAAGTGGGCAACATGAGGGCTCCAAGTGAGGTCCCGGTCTACAATGACGCCCGAAAACCGGTGATTTCTCCTGTGGGAGAGGCTGACCATTGATGCATACTGGATAAGGAGTCATCGCTTTTCGCGTAAAAACGACTAACGCACATTTTTTCTGTTGAGATGGTAAGGCCTTGTGTGTGAAGGTAGTCAGATGCCTGTGCTGCTGCTTTCTGTAGCCATGCGCGAACTTGCAGGCGAGTGACCGCTGATGTCCAGATGCAGATGTCGTCGGCGTAGATTGAAACACTCACTGTTTCCGGTAGGGATTCGGCCAGCCCAAGAAGCGTAAGGTTGAAAAGAATAGGGCTTAGAACACCGCCTTGGGGAACGCCTCGGCATGTGTAGTGGTTGGTAGTCGGACCTTCTTCCGTACGTACGAACAACGACCTTTGTGTCAATAGTTATTGACCCATCGATATACTCGCCCTCCTAGTTCAATTGTAAAAAGTGCGTCTAGAATGGTTTGATGGGAAACGTTGTCGTAAGCGCCTTTCACGTCAAGAAAGAGTGCTACTGATAATCGTTTCCGAGATTTTTGTTGTTCCACGGATGATACTAGATAGATGACACTTTCAATCGATGAACGACAGCGTCGAAATCCCGCCATAGAGTCAGGGTAAATTTTGTGGTGTTCAAGGTGCCATTCGAGACGCATGAGGACCATACGTTCCGTGAGCTTCCCGACGCAGCTGTCAAGAGCTATAGGTCGATAGGATGCTAGTTCGAGCGGTGACTTTCCTGCTTTTAGGAGCGGTACCAGGCGGCTGCGTTTCCATTCCTGTGGGACGACACCATCTTGCCCTGAACTATTAAAAACGCTGAGGAGTTCTCTTCGTGCTTATCTGCCTAGGTGGTGCAAAGCAGTATATGTTATGCCATCAGGCCCTGGTGAATACGAACACCTGCATAGCGCCATAGCTGCTTCTAACTCTTCCATAGAAAATGGAGCGTCCATACTTGCATCTCGTGGGCCGGGGATGTTGCCTAGAGCCATGCCAGGGACTAAAACTGTGCCGCCGGTGACGTTCGCACAAAATTCCTCTGCGACGTCTATCTCACGGCGGTTTTGATAGAGAGCAAGGGCGTTGAATGGGTGTCGTTGCTGGGGACTTGAGCAAAGACCCCGTAGGGTACGCCACACACGGGACAATGGCTTGCGGGGGCCTAGTGAGTCGCAAAAACATTCCCATCTTTGATCCGCTAGCTTATCCATTCGGCGTTTGATCTTCTTTTGCATGCGCCGAGCTTCTCTGAGGTCAAGAATTGACTTCGTGCGCCTGTACCTCCTTTCAGCTCGGCGACGTAGTGCACGAAGCCTTTCCAATTCAATGTCATTCTCTGTACGCTTGGATGGATGTGTGAAGCAGCGTGTACAATCTTGCATAGCGTCTGCAATTATGTCTTCTAATCTGCGTGCAATATGTGTCTTGCATGTGTCTTCCACGCGATCTTGAAAGACTGACCAGTCGATTTGGCGAGAGACAACCGGTAATGCGGCGTCTAGTCCATCGATTCTCACATAGGTCGGAATATGATCACTTCCATGGGTTTCAATATCAGTCAACCGCTGCACGCTCAAAGTCAGGCAACGTGACACCAAAGTCAAGTCAAGGCAGCTGCTGTACGTAGTTCCTCGCAGAAATGTCGGGCTTCCGTCATTTAGAAGACACAGGTGGTGGCCTGATGCAAAGGATATTAGTGACCTGCCCCTCGAATTTATTCTGGAGCTTCCCCATATATGGTGATGAGCGTTGAAGTCCCCTGTTATTATCCAAGGACCGGGAGTCGAAGCCATAATATCTTCCAGTCTTTTTCCATCAAACTGACTTGTTGGGGAAAGGTAGACGCCAGTAAGAGTAAAAGAGAGCTTCTTTTTCACAGTAACACAGGCGTATTGGTTACCGTCGTGTGGCGCTACGTGTTGGGAAAAATAAGTAAGGTCCTTGCGAATGTAAACCAGAACCTTACTACCACGGACACACGTGTTTGAAACAAAAGATTCATATCCCGATAGTCTTATGGAGGCTGATAAGTTCGGTTCGCAGATGACCAGTATAGGAAAATGGTTTTCAAATACGAGCTGTCTAAAATCCGAAATACGGGACCTCAGGCCTCTCGCATTCCATTGGAATATGGAGGCACTTCTCACACCATCCCGGAACGGTCGTTGTTGTTGTCGATGAGCCATGGTTCTGCTGTAGAAGTTCTCAAGCACTGGACTTCTGAAGGCTCGCTAGAACCGGACTGATGGCATCCAGCACTTGCAATGCACTTCGAGCTGTTCGTGTCTGTAGCTTGTCTAGAAGAACACGAATAGCACTCACCAGGGAGCTGATCATAACAACAATTTGTTGATCTTGGTCCGCCAATTTATCAGGAACAGACGAAGTGTCCCCTGCTGTAGAAGTATCATTTCGCTCAGTAGGGGCATGTAGCCTAGGGAATGCAGGCCACGCGTCAGCAGCCGTGCTGTTCGATGCACCTTTGTCCTTTGAGCTGACTGCGTTTGGCCTGGGCGGAAGAGTGAGTGGTAATATACGTGTGTGGCGTTCTGCAGAGGCTTTGGACGCTCTTGATCGACGTCGGCGACGCGATCGTCGTCGCTTAATAGATGCTGCTGCTTCTCGGTGATACGAGTGGTCTCTAACCATTTTCTTCAATATTTGCATTTCCTTTCGAATCAAAGGGCATTCCTTCGAAGATGCATCGTGAGGGCCGCTGCAGTTTGTGCACTTCAGCACACTGGCCTCGCACGTGTTTGTGGTGTGGGGCCCAGTGCAGCGAGAACAGACGGCAGTGTTATTGCACACACTACTCACATGGCCAAGCTTCATGCACTTCCAGCACTGCAGTGGTTTTGGTATAAAGGGGCGAACTGCGTGTCGGAAGTGGCCCACTTTTACATGCGATGGGAGGGATTCGCCCTTAAATATGATCTTCACACCCCATGACGTACCGAGACGAAACGCGTTTGTGATGATGGTGTTTTCCGTAGCTGGCTTGATTAAGATTGACAGATCGGAGTTGACAATGGTCTCGTCAACATCGTAAATTACGCCAGTACGTACTTGTTTGCCCAGCGGAATATGAAGGCGGACTTTCATCCCGCCAAGTTCCGTGACCTTGCGCAAGGAATCCAACGCAGCCGCGTGTTCTACGTCAATCGCTAGCACGTTCTTACGGGTGTTCACTCTGATGTCTTTGATTTCGTTTGGAACCAGCGCCTCTAGATGTGAAGACACGGCTTGCCTGTTGAGGCGTCTCAGGTTGTCAGTGGCGAGAACTGGCGAGACCAGGATGGTGAGCTCCTCGGTATCCCGCGAAGATCTCACGGTGGACTCACTCGAATTCGATGATGCGCTGAGAAATCTTCGCTTTGCTTTACGACTATGCACTAGCTCGAAGGTGTCGTCACAAGAATCTTCACTGCTGACATAGTACTGCATAGTGTCGTCGCTGTCAGTGTCGCTCTCGGTGCCGTTGCGCTTCCTGGAGGCAGCCGCCACGGGCACTGCCGAGTCCGGCGGACGCGCGTGAGGCTCCATCTCCATCGCAGTTAAGGAGGAATAGCAGTTCACTGGCAAAGTCTAAGAAATTCGAGTAGAGCTGGAAGAGCCGCCCCCCAACCTTCTGTAATGCTCTTGGAGCGAATGCGGATTTTCGAAATAAATAATAAATGAACGTGCCGTTTATTTGTGAATCGCATTTCCGACTTCAACAACTTCATAATTGCTAAATGCTGCAACAGAGACGCATTTGCTATAATCACTCAAGAGATCGGTACTGGTACGTTACGGCACGGTTGGTCTATTTGTGAGAACCACACGTTATCATAGTATCGCCTCGAAGGGCACCGAACTAAATGCATTTCTCATATTGGGAAAGCACGCATCAACGCTACGGTAGCCGACGCGGCGCTTGTTGCATCAGTGATCAGAACGCCGATCGGCACGGGCTGGGCCGACTGAGGCATGCTGCACCGCAGCATAGACAAAATGACCGCAGACGCGAGAGGAAGATGTATTCCGCTTTTAAGCATGCTTATGCCCGGCGTAGATTAACGTGAGACTTGCAGAAGTCAGTTGAATACTTCGGACGCACTTCCATGAAAACTAAGCCGGAGCCGTCGAAAGTACTTGTAAAGAAAGTTGAAACGAGCGTCCGACTTCCCCTAAGCCACAACCTTTTTTAAATGCCATGCATTTTCAGTAAAACTCCTTCCGGTGCGGGTTGATTCATAATGCTTAGGACAATATAAAATGCGCAATAGACTCGACGTCAAGGAACACGGACTAGCATTAGTCTCTGTCTCTTGACCTCTCCTCCTTCTCTGCGTTGCACACGTCATTCTTCCTGAGTCACACATTTTTATATTCGAGGCATATAATTCTATTTGTGACTCTCTTCCTTCGACTTTCCCGCTGCTGCTGCTGTCTGGCGCACGGCGTCGTTGAGTTGTTGAGAGCGTGTATATACATGACAGGAGCGAGAAAGCGAGGAAAGGCGACGCGAGAACTCATTTAGTCCCCACCGCGTCGAATGGGCACAATGCCCTCTAGAGCTCCCTTGACGTCGCCACATTACCCTCTTGACAGGTTTAATTAACCGTGACCCCTCTCAAAAGCATTGCAGAAACTGCAGTGCTTCCCTTTCTACTAACGTGCCAGTCCAGAGGGGACGTAGATAGAATTGTAGAGAGCAGGGATGAGAAGAGGCAGGTACCATACAAGAGGGAAGGGGGTTAAGGTGATGTGAGAAGGCAAGGAGACCCTACTACTTACGACAACAGTTGCGGGGAAACTGGATAATCTTGTTCAAGGTGTGGTATAGTACGTTCCTGCCATTTCTGAAAAATATACACTTTTCAAATAGGTCAAGTGGAAAAATTACGCAGGGCGTGCAGAAGCAGAGCCACGTTAACTAAAACGCACCGTAAGGTCCAGGCGACACTACGGAAGCGGTCGACCGTCACATCAACACTTCTGTGCCAGCCGCCGTAGGTTTGCCGCTATGGCATTGCTAGAGGTCGCGGATTTGATCCCAACCACGACAGCCGCATTTCGACTGGGCGAAATAAAGAAACGCGCGTCCACTTAGATTTTGGGTCACGTTAAAAAACATTGGAGTGTCAAAATTAATCCGGAGGCCGCCATTACGGCGAGCCTCATAATCTGATTGTGTTTGTTGCACGTACAGCCCCATAATTCAATTCATGTTTAATACTTCTGCCATGATGCGATGTGCCGTGTCAGGCAATGACAATGCTCAACCCTCTCAAAGGTTATGAAATATGGCGCACGACAAGGCCTCAACCAAACACCTCTCCCTTTATGTTCGGTGTACTACGGCAGCCAACAGCAATGGTGCACGCATGGTAATGTTTAACATGAGCTCAACACTCTCGTGTTAGAATAAACGTTGAAGAAATGAAGCTTTCGCCGTCAATATCCCGCCAGTTATCGTCAATCAGAGCTACCAGAACAGAAAGCTTCGATTACATCGATTCCCACAGTGCGTGGCATTTGCATCATTTTTTTTTTTTCAGCTTTGTCCCAACGTGGTCGTGACACGTATGAAATGTACCGAGGCTGTAGGCTTCCCTTCTTTAAGAAAGTGCCAGTTGCAATAACGTTACAAACCATGCCCGAAAAGGTATTTTCGAGCCAAAATACTCTCTATTGGCCGAAGATACTCTAGACCACATACTCGCAGAACGGCGTATTGTTCTTTTTCAACCCCGTCGTTTTTACCGTAGCCGAATATTGTGCCCGTGTCTATTGTGTGCATGTGGCTTAGGAGGAAGGGGTGGGAAGAACCTACGGGCCTTGAACGGCAAGAATACCTCTCTCGGTAGCGAAGTGCCAGGTGGGGGGACTTACGACGACACGCAGTTTTCAGATCAGTTCTTGGAATGCTCGTGTGCTACCGCTTGCTCCGAAGGGAGCGGGGGGGGGGGGGGAGGGGGGGGAGTGAGACCCCACTGCAAAATAAAAATAAAAAGTATGCACGAGGGTGTTCTTCAAAAAACAGCCTTGCAGGACAAACAACTTACAGGTCCTTACAGCACTACGAGAAGATTCAGTCGATCCCGTTTGTAACATCCTGAAGATCCTGGGCGCACTACGTAAAGCTATTCCAAACTTTTCTATTACAATTCTGCAATCAGCCCACCGCCATTGGTCAAAAACTTTTTTGGACCACCCCTACTTCACCTGTCTGTCACCCGACGTCACGAAAACTTCATAGCTCCCCATCTGATAAGTGTACACACTGATTATGCATAATTTGAATGAACAAAACAAACATAGTTATTTCTGATTCGACGCCTTTTTGCCATTAGCCCTCGGCTATTGGTCAAACGTTTTTGGGCTGCACCCACTTCACCTGCCTCTCACGCGACGTCACAAAACCGCAAAAACTTACCACGTCAAACTGACGAGTACGCATTAAAGATGCATTAATATACCGAACAAAACTGAATTTTCTTCTGAATAGCCGCAGGCTGCCCCGTTCCGAAAGGAATAAAAGATGGCTGCAGCCGATCGCTCCGGCACTGGCTACTCACCCCTGCTGGAGAGCATGGGTTTATTTGCGTGTAATAAAACTGTCTGCGTGGCCGTGTAACGTTTTCGAGAGCTTACGACCTCGTTCTGCCAACTCTTCTTTGCTGAGGATCCGTTTTAGCGTCATTCTTAAGCTTCCGCTGCATGCCGCCGCGATTGTCGACGAGCCACCGCAAGCTAAGTAAGAGACAGCGGACCAGTCGCAGACGCCGCCACCAGCCTCTTCATCCGGTTATCGATATTCAGTGCAGTGGCTCGGCCCCATAGAATCCCTCTCCACTTGAGCATCCTCCTGTTCTCTTGTGAGCCAATTAATTAAGACAAGCCGCTCAGTGCAGGCAATGTTATTTGTTTTTTCAAGCAAACAAAAGTGACCTCCTCTGAACGAGGGCAGCATTTGATTGGTTTGTTCAGACAACCCTGCGGGCGGCTGCCCGATGCTTGCCTCGGCGGTTACGCCAATTTCACGTCAGGAGATTGGAATAAAAGCATATTGCAATAGTTTTACATTATACGGCCCCCTATCACGCAAGCATTGGGGCGCAGACCGAACACGCCTGGTACGCATTTCAAGAGCGCATGCGCAGTGTTTTTGACGACGGCTGCGCAGTTTACGGGTCAGCTAGGCAGTCGTACATCAGATATCTTGATACGATACATAGTGACGGACTGCGCTTCTCGAAACTACAAGGAAAATACAATAAATACACCTAGTTTTAGACTAACGTGTCCAAGACAGATGCAAATGTCGGAAGCGTAGTCGCATCGGAACATCGGGAAAATTGTTTTATGTTGCCGCAGTTTGCTTTCGGTTTCTGCCGCCGCAGCATACGCGCTGCTTTTCACTTTCGGACAAATAGCAACAGGAGATGATAAAATAAAGCAGTTATCGAAAGCTTATTCTCTAACTTAGCTCATTTCCTTCCATATAAAGTCAGAATACGAACCTCTTCTCGGCGGCAACCTGAGTATTGTCGGTGAAAGTGAAAATCATGGCAAATGAAGACACGATGAGCGATTGGCAACTGGAAACAAGAGTCGCAAGGAGTTGAGAAATTAACCGATCTACTGAGGGAGAGAGCTGAGGCAACAGCCAAACGGGAAGGAAAAGCAAAAATTAACAAATTTAACCGTTGCTTGTGAAAATATTTATGGATCAATATCTCTTTATGTCTCTCTTAACTACTACACGCAGAGACAAGCAACAGCGCTCGCATTCGATCCCACAGATGAGATGAATATATATATATATATATATATATATATATATATATATATATATATATATATATATAGAAAATTATCAGCAATAGCACTCGTAGTACAGCCCTCTGGGACGTTCTCTTTGTCGAAAGTAGTCTTATTAGTGTTATTATAATTACACGACGGTATTTCGCCCTCGTGAGCAGCAGTCCTTGAGATAGTTACTCGGGCCAGCTTCCCACGCTAGGAGTGCCGCGCTCGCCCCTGTTTAAGCTTTTCCTAGGCTCTAGAACTATACTATGTCCGCGAAGCCTAGAGCGATCGGAACGCACATTTTTTGCGCTTGGCCGGCAGAGACGGGGGCTTTGTTCCGGCCACAAAGCGCTCCATGTCTCAGTAAGGTGCCTGGTTTGGGCTCGTGCGGACGCTGTCCTCTCGGTGAGCGCATATTCCCCTCATATTTTTTTTTTTTTAAAGTTCAATAATTTCAAGCATTTGTCTCGCAAACCATACTTAGTTCAAGAGAATTTTCCACGTTTAATAATTTATCTCGTCGTATCCGAGTGCTGATTGCCCTGTTATAGGTTGTTCACGAAACTTTCTCTCAAGTCTCTAAATATTTTAAAGCAGTTTGTCGTGTGCGTATCATGACCACGCACGCTTATATCTCCTTCCGTTTCTCTACCGCGGGTGCACTTTAAAACAACGGCGCTGCAATTATGCTTCAGAAACTTTCCTTTCCCTTCCTCTTCTCCTCTTGTCCTCCCTGCGGCCTGATCCCGGTGACCAGAACCGGTAACGCACTCTCTCACCAGAGCAGGATTGGCCACCCTGGTGCAGTACTTGGCCACAACCTCCTATATGAATACAACAATCAAACCCCGACCCTCAGTCCTCAGCAGCCGCGAAGCAACTGACCTCGGCGGCGGTCAGATCTGTGACGCAGCAGAGGGTGCTAAGAATACCTGGCTCCGGACAGGCCGCCATTGGAAACTGAACCTGGCAACGTTTAACGTTAGAACGCTATCTAGTGAGGCGAGTCTAGCAGTGTTATTGGAGGAATTAGAGGGTAGTGAATGGAATATAATACGGCTCAGTGAGGCTAGGAGGACAAAACAAGCATATACAGTGCTAAAAAGCGGGCACGTACTGTGCTACCGGGGCTTATCGGAGAGACGAGAACTAGGAGTCGGATTCCTGATTAATGAGGACATAGCTGGTAACATACAGGAATTCTATAGCATTAACACATATGTAATACATAATATGCACGTATGTCCTCTGTGCATATTATGTTTTTCTCATTTGACAACCATGTCGAAATGTATTTATCTTTTATTGCCATGCTGCCTTAGTGAACAGGGGACGTGGGGCCAGTCAAGCTGTTTCTAATGCAGCTTTCTTTCCCTCGTTCCAACCACTTATGCGAACCTCCATGTATGTGGTAAATAAAATCAACTTGAGCTTGAACGAGAGGGTGGCAGGTCTTGTTGTGAAACTTAATAAGAGGTACAAATTGAAGGTAGTACAGGTCTACGCCCCTACATCCAGTCATGATGACCAGGAAGTCGAAAGCTTTTATGAAGACGTGGAATCGGCGGTGGGTAAAGTCAAAGCAAAATACACTATACTGATGGACGACTTCAATGCCAGGGTAGGCAAGAAGCAGGCTAGAGACAAGTCAGTGGGGGAATATGGCATTGGCTCTAGGAATAGCAGGGGAGAGTTATTAGTAGGCTTTGCAGAACAAAATAATATGCGGATAATGAATACCTTTTTCCGCAAGCGGGTTAGGCGAAAGTGGACGTGGATGAGCCCGAATGGTGAGACTAGAAACGAAATCGACTTCGTACTCTGCGCGAACCCTGGCATCATAGAAGATGTAGACGTGCTCGGCAAGGTGCGCTGCAGTGACCATAGGATAGTAAGAACTCGAATTAGCCTAGACTTGAGCAAGGAACGGAAGAAACTGGTACATAAGAAGCCAATAAATGAGTTAGCGGTAAGAGGGAAACTACAGGAATTACGGATCAAGCTACAGAACGGGTATTCGGCTTTAACTCAGGAAGAGGACCTCAGTGTTGAAGCAATGAACGACAATCTTATGGGCATCATTAAGGAGTGCGCAATAGAAGTGAGTGGTAACTCCGTTCGACAGGAGACCAGTAAGCTATTACAGGAGACGAAAGATCTGATCAAGAAACGCAAATGTATGAAACCCTCTAACCCTACAGCTAGAATAGAACTGGCAGAACTTCAGAAGTTAATCAACAAGCGTAAGACAACTGACATAAGGAGCTATAATATGCATAGAATTGAACAGGCTCTCAGGAACGGAGGAAGCCTAAAAGCAGTGAAGAAGAAACTAGGAATAGGCAAGAATCAGATGTATGCGTTAAGAGACAAAGGCGGCAATATCGTTACTAATATGGATGAGATAGTTCAAGTGGCTGAGGAGTTCTATAGAGATTTATACAGTACCGCTAACACCGACGACGATAATGTGAGAGAGAATAGTCTAGAGGAACTTGAAATCCCACAGGTAACGCCGGAAGAAGTAAAGAACGCCTTGGGAGCTATGCAAAGGGGGAAGGCAGCTGAGGAGGATCAGGTAATAGCAGATTTGTTGAAGGATGGTGGTAACATTGTCCTAGAAAGACTGGGCACCCTATATACACAATGCCTCATGACCTCGAACGTACCGGAATCTTGGAAGAACGCCAACATAATCCTAATCCATAAGAAAGGGGACGCCAAAGGCTTGAAAAATTATAGACCGATCAGCTTACTCTCCGTTGCCTACAAAGTATTTACTAAGGTAATCGCAAATAGAATCAGGAACACCTTAGACTTCTGTCAACCAAAGGACCACGCAGGATTCCTTAAAGGCTACTCAACAATAGACCATATTCACACTATCAATCAGGTGATAGAGAAATGTGCAGAATATAGGCAATCCTTATATATAGCCTTCATTGATTACGAAAAAGCGTTTGATTCAGTCGAAACCTCAGCAGTCATGGAGGCATTACGGAACCAAGGTGTAGATGAGCCATATGTAAAAATACTGGAAGATATCTATAGCGGCTCCACAGCCACCGTAGTCCTCCATAAAAAAAAGAAAGGCGTCAGACAGGGACATACGATCTCTCCAATGCTATTCACAGCATGTTTACAGGAGGTATTCAGAGACCTGGAGTGGGAACAATTGGGGATAAAAGTCGATGGAGAATACCTTAGCAACTTGAGATTCGCTGATGATTTTGCCTTGCTTAGTAACTCAGGAGACCAATTGCAATGCATGCTCACTGACCTGGAGAGGCAAAGCAGAAGGGTGGGTCTGACAATTAATCTGCAGAAAACTAAAGTAATGTTTAACAGTCTCGGAAGAGAACAGCAGTTTACGATAAGTAGTGAGGCACTGGAAGTGGTAAACGAATACATCTAGTTAGGGCAGGTCGTGGCCACGGATCCGGATCATGAGACTGAAATAACCAGAAGAATAAGAATGGGCTAGGGGGCGTTTGGCAGGCATCCTCAAATCATGAACAGCAGGTTGCCACTATCTCTCAAGAGAAAAGTGTGTAACAGCTGTGTCTTACCAGTACTCACGTATGGGGCAGAAACCTGGAGGCTTACGAAAAGGGTTCTGCTGAAAGGACGACGCAACGAGCTATGGAGAGAAGAATGATGGGTGTAACTTTGTAAGGGTTAAGAAAAGAGCAGATTGGGTGAGGGAACAAACGCGGGTAAATGACATCTTAGTTGAAATCAAGAAAAAGAAATGGACATGGGCCGGACATGTAATGAGGAGGGAAGATAACCGATGGTCATTAAGGGTTACGGACTGGATTCCAAGGAAAGGGAAGCGTAGCAGGGGACGGCAGAAAGTTAGGTGGGCGGATGAGATTAAGAAGTTTGCAGGGACAACACGGCCACAATTAGTACATGACCGGGGTAGTTGGAGAAGTATGGGAGAGGCCTTTGCCCTGCAGTGGGCGTAACAAGGCTGATGATGATGATGCTGATGATCTCTTTATTTAAAAAGGAAGTGTAGAAAATGCCGCCGGAAGTGTAGAATGATTCCGTGTGTTTTGAATGACGTTTCTTAAGTTATCAGTCAGCCGCTTGAAGAAGACATTTATGTGCGGTGCTTCTGTAGGTCTTTTTATAACCTTTGTTGGTGTACGCAGTACGTCTAGAACCGCAGCGTCCTGTGCTCTATGCAGTCGTGCGGGAGTGGCAGCCACACATCGATGCCCAACTTCCAAAATTACAATACGAGCCCGTTTTCGCACTTGATAGAAATGTAAACGAGGGGTACTTGGCGCACGACAGCCTGCGTTTCTTATGCGGCAATAAACCCTGCACAACACAACACAAACGAACTGTAATTGTTCCGCACATATGTATCTCTACAATTCTTTCAGAGCTAATACAGAAAAACGCAACTAGAAATCTTTATTTTACACTTCCTTCCTGCGCGAATCCATGTGATGTGTTTCATTGTTTGCGAAGGAGCGGTGTATCTCATAGGCGTACCTGTGAGATCCATCTTATTTCATTTCTCTTTTGCAGAACATCGCCTACATAATAACACAATAAAGCCTACATTGCGCCAATACTTGCAAACAAAATATTGTCACGTGGTAGTGACGGTGAAGAAAGAAGCAATACGGTGGAATACAAAACTAGCTTTTATTGGGCGAACCTGTGCCCACAAAAGCACGCTACACTTATAGCACAACGATAGCGGCGAACACGGTCGGCGATCGTCGGAAAACTGATCAGCGGGTCCAGCGCGTCAGCTTTTATACAGCAGTCATCGAATGTTCCAGACTAATCGTTGGGACCCGCGTGCCTTCCACAAAGTTCTACACCATTCGCGTCGCGCGATGAAATCAGATAACACAAGGTTCGGCGACAACATACAGCGGATAGAAGCATCGATAACTTTCCAGAAACATCGGATACATGCAGGCGCGTCCCGCGCTGTGCGATAAGATTTGTTAGGCGGCGAAACGTGGTCGCCCGATAAATATAAGTACACGTGTCAATACCCCCCTCTTAAAAAGCATCGACCCGATGCTCCAAACAAACGAAAGTAATAAGGAAAAGCACTCGTAGCAAAGAAGACAAAATAAGGAAGTTCGTCAGCGTCCGTAAAAGGGTTTAAGGCGCACCACGTGGACCACTTCAGATCGTGCGCGGCGCCGCTGTGAATGCGAAATGCCGTCTGGCACGACCTCATAGTCCAGTGCGCCAATACGTCGGATAACCTTGTAGGGTCCGAAATAGCGTCGCAGTAGCTTCTCACTTAGTCCTCGTCGGCGTATCGGGGTCCATACCCAAGCACGGTCGCCGGGCTGGTACTCGACGAAGCGTCGTCGCAGGTTGTACTGTCGGCTGTCGGTACGCTGCTGGTTCTTGATACGTAAGCGGGCGAGCTGTCGAGCTTCTTCGGCGCGCTGGAGATAGGAAGCGACGTCAAGATTTTCCTCGTCAGTGACGTGCGGCAGCATAGCGTCGAGCGTCGTCGTCGGGTTCCTGCCGTAAACCAACTTGAATGGCGTGATCTGTGTTGTTTCCTGCACCGCCGTGTTGTAGGCGAAGGTGACATACGGCAGGACCGCGTCCCACGTCTTGTGCTCGACGTCGACGTACATTGCTAGCATGTCGGCGAGGGTCTTGTTCATGCGCTCCGTGAGACCATTCGTCTGCGGATGGTACGCAGTTGTCCTCCTGTGGCTCGTCTGGCTGTACTGCAGAATGGCTTCGGTGAGCTCTGCTGTAAAAGCCGTTCCTCTGTCGGTGATGAGGACTTCTGGGGCACCATGTCGCAGCAGGATGTTCTCGACGAAAAATTTCGCCACTTCGGCTGCGCTGCCTTTTGGTAGAGCTTTGGTTTCAGCAAAGCGGGTGAGATAGTCCGTCGCCACGATGATCCACTTATTCCTGGATGTTCACATCGGAAACGGCCCCAACAAATCCATCCCAATCTGCTGGAATGGTCGACGAGGAGGTTCGATCGGCTGTAGTAATCCTGCTGGCCTTGTCGGTGGTGTCTTGCGTCGTTGACAGTCTCTGCATGTCTTGACGTAACGGGCGACGTCGGCGGTCAGACGCGGCCAGTAATACTTTTCCTGTATCCTCGACAGCGTCCGGGAGAGTCCGAGGTGCCCAGCGGTTGGATCGTCGTGTAGGGCGTGCAGTATTTCTGGACGGAGCGCTGACGGCACCACAAGAAGGTAGCTGGCGTGGACTGGTGAGAAGTTCTTCTTCACGAGCAGGTTGTTTCGTAGCGTGAACGAAGACAACACGCGCTTAAATGCCCTAGGGACAACGTCGGTGTTCCCTTTCAAATACTCGACGAGGCCTTTTAACTCCGGGTCTGCTCGTTGCTGTTTAGTGAAGTCTTCCGCGCCTATTATCCCAAGGAAGGCGTCGTCGTCCACGTCGTCTTGCGGCGGGGGATCGATTGGGGCGCGTGATAAGCAGTCGGCGTCGGAGTGTTTTCTGCCGGACTTGTATATTACCGTTACGTCATATTCTTGTAGTCTGAGGCTCCACCGCGCCAGCCGTCCTGAAGGGTCCTTTAAGTTAGCTAGCCAACACAACGCGTGGTGGTCGCTGACGACTTTGAATGGCCTGCCATAGAGGTAAGGACGGAATTTAGCCGTAGCCCAAATGATGGCGAGGCATTCCTTTTCAGTCGTAGAATAATTGCTTTCCGCTTTTGACAGCGACCGGCTAGCATACGATATCACCCGTTCAAGTCCTTCTTTCCTCTGGACTAGGATGGCACCGAGGCCTAGGCTACTGGCGTCAGTGTGGATTTCAGTATCGGCGTCCTCGTCGAAGTGTGCAAGTACCGGCGGCGACTGCATGCGTCGTTTGAGTTCTTGAAATGCGTCGGCCTGCGGCGTTTCCCAATTGAACTCGACATCAGATTTCGTTAGATGTGTTAGCGGCTCCGCGATGCGCGAAAAGTCCTTGACAAAGCGCCTATAGCAGGCACACATGCCAAGGAATCTGCGCACTGCCTTCTTGTCGATTGGCTGCGGGAACTTTGCGATGGCAGCTGTCTTCTGCGGGTCGGGGCGCACTCCAGATTTGCTGATGACATGGCCTAGGAATAGAAGCTCATCGTAAGCGAAGCGACACTTTTCCGGCTTCAGGGTGAGCCCTGATGACTTGATGGCCTCTAATACTGTCGCAAGCCGCTTAAGGTGATCGTCGAAATTTCCGGCGAAGACGACGACGTCATCCAAGTAAACAAGACAGGTCTGCCACTTCAATCCTGCTAAAACCGTGTCCATCACGCGCTGGAACGTTGCAGGCGCCGAGCACAGTCCAAATGGCATAACCTTGAATTCATAGAGGCCGTCTGGCGTGATGAAGGCGGTCTTTTCGCGATCCCTTTCGTCGACTTCTATTTGCCAGTAGCCAGACTTGAGGTCCATCGATGAGAAGTATTTAGCATTGCAGAGCCGATCTAATGCGTCGTCTATCCGTGGGAGGGGGTATACGTCTTTCTTCGTGATTTTGTTCAGTCGACGATAATCGACGCAGAAACGTAGGGTTCCGTCCTTTTTCTTCACTAAAACAACTGGAGACGCCCACGGGCTTTTCGACGGCTGGATGATGTCGTCGCGCAGCATTTCGTCGACTTGTTGTCTTATAGCTTCGCGTTCTCGCGTCGAAACTCGGTAAGGGCTCTGGCGTAGTGGTCGAGCGCTCTCTTCGGTGATTATGCGATGCTTTGCGACTGGTGTTTGTCGAATCCTTGATGACGTCGAAAAGCAGTCTTTGTATCGTCGAAGCAGACTTCTGAGCTGTTGCTGCTTAATCACGGGGAGACTTGGATTTATGTTGAAGTCTGGCTCGGGAACTGCGGTCGTCGGGGTAGATGCAACAGAATCCGAGAGGACAAAGGCATCGCTGGTTTCCTGTATTTCCTCGATGAATGCGATCGTCGTGCCCTTGTTGATGTGCTTGAACTCCTGGCTGAAGTTTGTCAGCAACACTCTCGTGTTTCCTCCATGCAGTCGAGCGATCCCTCTTGCGACGCAAATTTCACGGTCGAGTAGTAGACGTTGGTCGCCTTCGATGACGCCTTCTACGTCAGCGGGTGCTTCGGTGCCGACCGAAATAACGATGCTGGAGCGAGGCGGGATGCTCACTTGATCTTCGAGCACACTCAAGGCGTGGTGACTACAAGGGCTCTCCGATGGTATCGCTTG
Organism: Dermacentor andersoni; assembly: GCF_023375885.2. NCBI lineage: Eukaryota > Metazoa > Arthropoda > Arachnida > Ixodida > Ixodidae > Dermacentor > Dermacentor andersoni. Next base: position 74,475,075 of record NC_092819.1, read on the forward strand.
ATCTTCCGACAGCGTTATTGACTGCGACTTCAGGTCGATGATTGCGCCGTGTTGGTTCAGGAAGTCCATGCCGAGAATGACGTCTCGTGAACACCGTTGCAGGATAACGAAGGTGGCAGGGTAAGTCCGGTCATGAATGGTAATTCTTGCCGTGCAGATTCCAGTCGGCGTAATGAGGTGCCCTCCAGCGGTCCGAATTTGGGGGCCCTCCCATACAGTCTTAACCTTCTTCAACTGGGCGGCGATGTGTCCACTCATTACGGAGTAATCGGCCCCTGTGTCGAGTAAGGCAGTGACTGCGTGGCCGTCGAGAAGCACGTCAAGGTCGGTAGTTCTTTGTCTGGCGTTGCAGTTAGGTCGTGGCGTCGGATCACGGCTGCGTCGTGTTGAACTGAAGCTGGAACGTCGCTTCGTCAAGTCGTCTTTCGTCGGTGTAGTCTTGGCTTCCTGACTTCGTCGGGACGGCGGCGTGTCGTCATTAGGTCGTCGAGATGGTTTCTTCGTCGTCTTCGTCGGCGGCGGAGGATCTTCGTCAGTTCGACGAACAGCAACCGCACCTCCATCGGTTGCTGCTTTTAGTTTTCCGGATATGGGCTCGCAGAGCGGCCCCGGGCTGGGCCGGTGTATGGTCGGTGCTGCGGCGACAGGTAGCGGCCTGGTGACGGCGAACGGGACGGTCGTCGAGGGCTCCACTGAGTAGCGGCGAGGTAGTCGGCGAGGTCACGAGGGCGTTCACCTTCCCTCGGGCGCTGTGCGTTCACGGCGAAGCCTCGCAATCCCAGGTCGCGGTATGGGCATCGGCGGTACACGTGGCCGGCTTCGCCGCAGTGGTAGCAGAGCGGGCGGTGGTCGGGGGCGCGCCAAATGTCCGTCTTCCTCGCGTAGGTGCGCTGGGCGACGGGTGGGCGTGCTGGCGGCGGCGGCGGTGGACGACGGAATTGTGGCGTTACAGGGCCCTGGCGTTTTCGCGGAGGGGGAGCTTGACGGCGTGCGACGGCGGCGTAAGTCATCGCTTCTGGCTGGGGCTGCGGTAATTGTGGTTGCACCTCAGGAACTCCTAGCGATCGGTGCACCTCTTCTTTCACGATCTCGGTGATCGAGGCCACTTGAGGCTGCGACGATGGCAAGACCTTGCGCAGTTCTTCGCGCACGATGGCCCTGATGGTCTCGCATAAATCGTCCGTGGCCAGTGATTGAATTCCGGAGTAGCTTGTTGGCTTGGTGCGTCGGTCAAATTGCCGGTTCCGCAATTCCAGTGTCTTCTCGATGCTCGTCGCCTCACGAAGAAACTCGTCGACGGTCTTCGGTGGGCTTCTTACCATACCGGCGAAAAGTTCCTCCTTTACACCACGCATCAGTAGACGTACTTTCTTCTCCTCGGACATTTCTGGGTCGGCGTGGCGGAACAGACGGCTCATTTCCTCAGTGAAAATCGCGATCGTCTCATTCGGCAGCTGCGCTCTTGTCTCCAGTAGAGCTTGGGCTCGCTCTTTTCGCACGACGCTTTGAAATGTTTGCAGGAAGCCGCTTCGGAAGAGGTCCCACGTCGTCAAGGTGGCTTCTCGATTCTCGAACCACGTCTTGGCGGCGTCCTCCAATGCGAAATAGACATGTCGTAGCTTGTCGTCGCTTGCCCAGTTGTTAAACGTAGCGACCCTCTCATACGTTTCCAGCCAGGTTTCCGGGTCCTCAAATGTGGAACCGCGGAACGTTGGTGGTTCCCTGGGCTGCTGCAGCACGATGGGGGACGCTGGGGCTGCCATTGCGGTTGCCTTGGCCACAATCTTCTTGGTCTTCTCAGGTAGAAGTCCGTGCTCCGGGGGCAGCTGTTGAAGACGGCGGCTTGCTCGGTGGTCCGGGACTACGTTGGTGTTCTGTTTGTGGTCTGGGCTGGGATCACGGCTTGTCGGGGGCGTCCTGTACATGGACGAAAAGCACCTCCACCAGATGTCACGTGGTAGTGACGGTGAAGAAAGAAGCAATACGGTGGAATACAAAACTAGCTTTTATTGGGCGAACCTGTGCCCACAAAAGCACGCTACACTTATAGCACAACGATAGCGGCGAACACGGTCGGCGATCGTCGGAAAACTGATCAGCGGGTCCAGCGCGTCAGCTTTTATACAGCAGTCATCGAATGTTCCAGACTAATCGTTGGGACCCGCGTGCCTTCCACAAAGTTCTACACCATTCGCGTCGCGCGATGAAATCAGATAACACAAGGTTCGGCGACAACATACAGCGGATAGAAGCATCGATAACTTTCCAGAAACTTCGGATACATGCAGGCGCGTCCCGCGCTGTGCGATAAGATTTGTTAGGCGGCGAAACGTGGTCGCGCGATAAATATAAGTACACGTGTCAATATCTTTCACACATGTGACGAATGAAGCGTTAAAAACTCGCCATATCTGTACGTTCGCGGGTGTGCTATTTCAGCAATTTAACATCAAGCTGACAGTCACGCTGAATCGGATTGCGATTACTTAACCAAGTTTTCACCAGCGTGATATAGGTGTTGGACAGACAGAGCATCAACTCAGTTGGGGGCAAAGGCTTTTTAGTTCTGTGTCTTCGAACCCATAAAGGAACAGAGCATTGGTTTAGATGTTTTTTTTTTTTTTTATGTTGACAACCGCAAATACTTCCCCAGCCTATTGCAATCATAGATATTGGAAATTTCGGAACGGCATCTTTAAGTGAAATGAAGCGTCCCAGGAACGAAACGTAACTAGTATACAGAGCGATGCACCTTTTTCTGTAAACGTAATAAATAAATAAATCAAAATTTTAGAGTGCTTGCAAAATTCAGCTAAATTATAAAAGCACAATCGTCTAAGCTATTCAGCAATTACTTCGCCTTTTGCCCTAAGCGAAGTCGGCTGCAACTGCAGCTACGGCGCAGAGTTCGAAGTTCACAGTTCACAGACGACGAAGAAGTGGCTCTTGTGCAGAACCATGCGTGTTAGCCACACGCATCACAGGCTATAACAACAACAACAACAGAACCCCGTTTTTCCACTGCTGTCATTTTAGGAGTATTTTTGCGTGTTTTCGGGAGGCGCCGCTCCCGAGACCTTCGGCGATGGAAACGGAGTCAGCTAGACGTCCGGAGGAGACAGACGTCACAGCGTCAAGCGCTCCGAGGAAGCGCAATTCCCTCATGAGCGACACAGCCAGGGAGGACACCCTGCAGTACTACTCTGCTTCAGAAGAAGATCTGTCGGATGACGGGGATTACTTGAAAGTTTTAAGGCAAAAAGGAAAGAGGAGAATCGTCACTGCTTCCTCGTCTTCAACAAGGATAACGGCGGCGGCAAAGACCAATGACACGGCTCATACCATCCTCTTCTTGCCCGAGACGCCGACCAAAGACCTGAATCGGCTAAACAGGCAAGTCATATCTGTCTCACTGGAGGCTCTTGTTCCGAATGAGATTACGGATATGAGAATTAACACCCGTAAGAACATTCTCGCGGTTGATGTCAAGAACAGAGCAGCATTGGATATATTGAGTACAGTAAGAATGCTGGCCAAGATAAATGTTCGCACCATAACACCACAGGACAGCGATACTACATCAGATGTGATTTATGATGTTGATGAGTCAATCAACGACAATGATCTGCCTATTTTGGTCAAACCTGCCACAGCAGATACAACTCTTATTGAAATCCGTCGCCTAGGAGAATCACGTTGTGTAAAGATAACCTTCAAGGGAGGTAGCTTGCCGTCACACGTGAAAGTTGAATTCTTTCGTCATCCAGTGCGACCATTCGTCCCAAGACCTCTTCAGTGTCGTAATTGTTTGAAGATAGGGCATGTCAGTGGCATATGCGAAAATTCGACCGTGTGCCCAAAATGTTCTGAGCAGCACAGCGCTGATGCTTGCCGTCTTACGGATTTCAAATGTGCCAATTGCTCTGGTCCCCATGAAGCATTGTCGAAAGACTGCCCGAGACACAAGACAGAGCTTAAAGTCCTAAAACAAATGGTGAGAGACAACTCAACGCACAGAGAGGCCACCGCTAAAGTGCGACGGCGTCGTGTCCGCCGTCACCGCAGGCGATCTTTGTCTACTAGAAATACTGATACCGTCGTGAGACAAAAGCTACTTCCTGCAGCTGCTGCTCCCAAGGCACTCACTCACACTAACAACACGGTGCCTGGTGACGCAGTGAATACGTCTACTGCAAACGACTGGCCTGCACCTCCGAGTTTATGTCCTCCAGCACAACAAAGATCGACGGTGGACTACCGATGCACCAATAACGGCACAGATCACGTGCGCGGTTAAGGCAAACAAGTGATCGCCATAATCAAATGTCCAATGAATTCATTCGCGAGTTGATAAGTGACATGCAGACGCCATCCGCTCGAGGTGCACTACAAGTGCTGGATGGCCTGGATCTGTTTCTTGCGAGCCTCGAGTAGCAAGCACAATGGCTCTACCGCGTCAGCCTTTCCTCAGGCAAGTCAAGGAAGCGTCTGTTATGCAATGGAATGCCCGTGGGCTGAAATCCCGTATTGCTGATTTTCGCCATTACGTTTTCACCAATCGATTCCCCATTATTGTCGTCTGTGAGCCGAACCTACAGAAACCCATACGGATCTCAGGCTATAAACCTTATGTGTCATCGACTTGTGATGACATTAACACAGTTATCATATACATACGGTGTGAACTGACTTACGTTGTTTATCCAGTGCTGCCACATGACAGTAATCAGTATGTCTGTTTGACCATGAAAAAACAGCAACTTACGTTTACTTTAGTGGGCGCTTACCTCTCTCCGTGAAGTCGTTTCGATAGACCTAGACTGAGTGACATTATACATGCGACTCCTGCTCCATGGATTGTAGTTGGGGACTTCAACGAACATCATACACTTTGGGGAAGCAACAGGGTAAATTCCAAAGGAAGAAAATTTGCTTGCGACCATAACCTTTGCTGCCTAAAGGATGGCATTCCCACGTTTCTGCGCGGCCGGACGTACAGTATTTGTTTAGACTTAGCTTTTGTTTCGCGATGCTTTACTCACTGCGTCCATTGGTTCACAGATATAGAAACCCACGGAAGCGACCACATTCCTACCCAGCTGAAAATAAAAGGCCTAACAAAATCCCCTCCATAAATTTTAAACAAACAATAGATTGGCCAGTGTTTATATTAATTATGGAAGACGCATACCACGAAGGCTTTTCGTCCACACTAGAATTTGAGATTGCCAAGGCTATGCAGGATGTTATGCGATTATTTCGGCCACTGGAGAAATACACAGATTTTGATGCGGAAATACAGAGCCTCCGTGCAATCCGCCGGAGAGCGGAGCGACGGCACAGACGGACGAAATCGGTCTACGACCTTAGAGAGGCGAGACGCGTTCAAAAGAAAATTAAGCGTCGCCTTGCTTTACTACAAAATCAACGCTGGAAATGATTTTGTCAGTCTCTCAAACCACGTAAACCTCTGTCGGTTGTTTGGAGAACAATCCGCGGACTTCGAACAGCTCCTCAACAGCGCCGTTCAATTAAATCTTTGGCCCTCCATTAAGGGCACCGAGAACTCGACATAGCCGAAGATTACTGCGCAAGGATCACGGGTCCGGCGTTCACGTATTCACCTTGCGTAACTATTCCTATTGTCCCCCCATGCCCCCGACATCCTCGCATGGACGCGCCTTTCTCCATCGAAGACTGGAGGCCGCACTTGCTGGGTGCAGGCGATCTTCGTCACCAGGACCCGTTGGTATCCCATACTCTGCGCTTTGAAAGCCTAGGTCAAGAGGCCAGAGATGCACTTCTTGGCCTATACAACGCATGATGGCGTGATGGCCTGGTTCCTACCCCGTGGAAATCCAGTCGCCTTGTTCCACTCCTCGAGGCTGGCAAATCTCCATTGGAATTGTCATCTTACCTTCCAATAGCACTGGCCAGCTGTGTCGGCAAGGTAATGGAGAGAATTAACCTCACACGGTTGGAATTGTACTTGGAATTTTATAACGTCTATCCAGAGGTAATGGCTGGTTTTTGACGCGGACGCTCGTCAATAGATACCGTTATCGACCTTGTAACATACGGACAACACAAGAAACATCTGAAACGAATTACTGCGGCCTTATTCCTTGATATTAAAGGTGCGTACGACAATTTAGATTACTATGAAATTCTGGACGCCATACAAGTTGTAGGGATTGGTGGACACACCTTTCCTTGCACGCGCAACTATTATAATCGAATATCTTTCTTTATTTTGACTGAAGACGGACCAACGCCATCTAGCTATACCAGTCGTGGTGTACCGCAAGGCGGAGTACTCAGCCTTACCCTTTTCAACGCGGTGCTCGTTGGTCTCGCTGATCCATTACCGCAAACCATTCAGCTCTCCGTATATGCAGACGACATTTGCATATGGGCTTCAGGAGTGACACCTGTACATGTCCGCGCGCGACTTGAGAAAGCTTCAACGGCTGTGTCAACATACCTAAGAAGGCAAGGCTTGGAGGTTTCAGCTGAGAAATGTGCACTCGTTGCTTTTATCGCAAACCGATGGTCCCGTATGCCTTGCGAATTAATGACCAAACTATACGATATCGACTAACGCACCGATTTCTTGGCGTCATCATTGATAGAGACTTGTCTTGGAGCCCTCACGTCTCGTACTTCACAAAGCGTTTGGACACCGTAGTGGACCTTCTTGCGTTCCTCGGCAGCAAGTCCTGTGGCGCAACAATACCATCAATGTTACAACTGTATAAAGCACTGTTTTTTGGGTTTCCTGTGGTACAGCTTACCTGTTCTAGGAAATATTTGCACTACGAATATCCGCAAACTCCAGAGTGTGCAAGCATAAGCACTCAGAACTTGTCTCGGTCTCCCAAAAACTACATCATCGATTGCGACATTGGCCATTGCCAGAGACGCTCGTTTGACAGTTTACATCGATACAGATGTCCTGAGAGCACACATCCGACACCTGAGCCGCATTCCCTCCCACCACCTTGCTTGTCTGCCAGCATAAAGCCACATTCAACTTTTGTCGAAAGTATTGTAAGACGTCAGTCCTACTTACCATCATAATTTACGCCTGCTACACGAGTATCCGACCCGCTTTGGTGTCTGCACCGGCCCCAAGTGCAGTTGACAATTCCAACTTTGGAACACATTCCCAACTTGCACAAATTCCGGCAACATGTCTACACAGATGGTTCGGTGAAACTCAACAGCTCTGCTGCTGCTGTCTTCATCCCCGCAAAATCTGAAGAAATCAAATTTAAAACTTCATGCGTGACCACATCGACGGTTGCTAAACTCGCGGCACTCCGTGCTGCACTTGATTTCATTAAGCAGGAACCACCGCAACAATGGACTGTCTTTAGTGACTCGAAGGCAGCCCTTCAGTGCATACAAAGCCCAATGCGCCACGGACCCAATGAACAATTGGCCTCAGAAATTCGACACATATATCATCACAGCCATGATAAGGGACACAACATAATCTTTCAATGGCTTCCAGGACATTGTAACATCAGTGGGAACGACCACGCCGACGAAGCCACCTGATCTACACGTGAAAGTGGTCAACGAGTCCTCCTTCTGCTTTCCCCCACAGACGCTGCGGCTGGCCTGCGATTTATGTCCCGTAATTGTACTTTGCCCCTGTGGGACTCGGAAAGTTTTCACTATGTGTCGCTTGCGTTCGTTGTCTCCGGGCATTCGGATGCACGTCCCGCCTGGGTTACCACGACGGGAAGAGACCATGCTGTACCATCTGTGGCTAGGCGTTGCCTTTACGAACTCGTATGCTTTCCTTATTGGAGTGGCAAAAAGCCCCACGTGCGACACATGCAACAGCGAAGAAACGCTCAGACACATTATCTGTGTCTGCCCGCGATATAGTGCCCAGAGACAAGTGATGTGCAGAGTACTGGACCAGTTGGACAATCGTGCACTATCAGAACTGAAAGCTTTAGGTCAGTGCTCTGAAAGAACATCCGCGTTGCTGGCCTTACTCGCGTCATTAAGGATCTTAAGGTCTACGGGGCTTAACGATAGACTTTGAGAACGCTGCCCCCTACCACTCTATTAGCCCCGAGAAAGAACTACAGGGGCGGCTGCTAGCGCCGCTCAGGTGACGTCAGGGCAAGTACTCGCGCTTGTCGTATGCTGCAGTTCGGGGGTTGTCCGGGCGCCTTCTGCAGTGTTTTTGTTTGTTCGCTCTCGTTCCCTCTGCTTGCATACTTATGGCGGTCGTCTCAAATACATCTTTACGACGTCTTCGTTTGGGAAAATTTATTCAAAGAGCTTATTTATTAGACGACAATACAGTTCTCAAAGGCAACGTTAAAGTGCAAGCCGAAGGAGGGCAGACCAGCCCAGTGCCGCTTTTTCATGCGCGGGTCGACAACCGCAAAAACATAGAATATAAGAATCCAGTTATGATACCATACGAGCAGCGGTGCAACAAATATATCACAAACGCTGACTATATATGACTTCTACAAGATTTACCTTAATTTTAATTTGCTGCAACAGGTTTGCTCACGGCGAGTAGTTCATGGTATAATATCGAATTTTTGCATTTCTTCACAGAAACGCTCGGCAGTAACACTGAGACTTAACTAACACTGCAGTTTACATTATACCAACCCCACTTGGTTCTTCAACTACTTCTCAGAATTAGGCGGTAATTCCACGTGTTTAATGGCGGTAATTTGAAGTAAAGCTAATTGAGGCTTACAGGTGTTTGCAGAATACGAAAAGGCATGCACCAATATATACTCATTTTACCGTGCTACACATTCAACCTATTTGAGCAATTTGTTGGTGTTTGTTGCTTGAGGAATATACATGACAAATCTGTTTGGCGATCGGACACAGGCCGCTCGGCCCAAATTTTCTAGTGAAATATGACTTTTGGACTGTATGGCTGCAGCCAGAAAGAAGCCGAACCGTGATTCATTAATTGTATGGGACACATTGAAGATTTTATTCCCCGGTGGAGGGTCAAAAATCAAGTGAGATATGTAAGGCTTGTTGTGTCTTTCTTACGAAGGCTTGCGTGGTTCTCTTTTATGTACTTACGAAGCGAATATTTCTCCTGTTGTAGAGTTAAACAACGCCGGATCGAGACAAGGTGAAGCAGAAGGTGCTTGAATTTTCCTTTTCTAGGCAGCTGCGCTGCAGGACTCGAGTATAGTGTAGGCATTGCAAATGGCGCTGTAAAAAACTGCTTTATGGTTTCAATTCAAACTTGTACGGCGCTGATGGGTTTAGCGAACAATGCGTGCCTCGCCATAAGTACAGTCGGTTGCTAACGTTGTTCGAGGTCTGCGCCATATCGTCGATAAAGGCTACTGAGGGCCTCCATGAAACATTTCATCGCTTGCTATTGATTGGCTCTCGACCTTAACCACGAAACTTTATTTCAGGTGATTGCTACTATGGTATTTGAGAATGAACTATGTAAATAATCTACATAACACGCCGTCGGCTTAGCAGCCATGAGCAATTCGTTTGATGGGGGCTTGTTTCAGAGAGTGGTGAAAGTAGTAGCAAACATTTTCATACGGAATGCGCGCCTCACTCTTTCTGTTACGCATAAATAAAGTGCCCATATTTGACTAGAATAACTCACCAGAGTAATAAGAAGCATGATGAGAGCTTCGTAGGGCAGTGTCTTTCTAACACCGACAACACGTTGACACCAAATACCATTGATTTTTCTTCCATGTAAAATGTCTCTCATAACTAAGTACTAAGGGAATGTTACGTATTTAGTGGAGCATCGTACACAACTTCGCGTATTGAATTTGCAGACATTCTTTCTTTACGCAAAATTTATGGACACACACGGCGCATATATATGCATTGCAAAACCAGTAGAGCCCTTCAACGCTACATAGCTTGCGATATGCAAGCCGCAAACTTTCTCGACTCACGCGCCTTTGAAGAAGGAACAGTGGTTCAGACATGGCAGCAGAAAAATGCCGATATACCCTTCAATACCTATGGCTCGAGCCACCCATAACCCAAGCGTACGCGAAAGCAACGAGCGCCCGCGGCCGCCGGTGAGCCGGAGCAAGCGGCGTCCTGGCCGTGACGTCAATCGCGATGGGCGCCACTCCAGATTCTCGCCGCTGATCGTGTACGCGCTTTGTTAGTGCTCGTCTCTCTTTCTCTTTTTACCCCGTTAACCCTTCCCCCATGCAGAGTAGCCAAACGGAACTACCTCTGGTTACGGAACTACCTCCCTGCCTATCTCTGTATCTCTCTCTCTAGAAGTCGAATCTGCCAATAAAAACTTGATGGCGTTCTCTTTTATTTTCTCAAGATAGCAGGAGAGAATCTTGATGTCTCTCGACAAGCTTTCTTCTTCGAAAAGAACTTAGTAGGGAACTGATTTCTATTCATCGCGTTACTGCAAAGTGAGATCATTTCTTTGCACAGACCACAGCAATTAGACATTACACTTTAGGACTTCGCCGTGTCAACTAAGTCATCTACTGTATATGCTCGAGTAAGAGCTCCCTTCCCCATCTAGCGCTAACGCCCATTTTCTTGCGAACATCAGTCGCTGCCGCCGGTGAAAGAAAGGCTGCAACAGGACTTCTCATGTGCAAGTCACCTCGAAGCAGCAAGCACGCTACCGCGCCCCTGTGGATTTTCGTCATTGCGTTTAGTATTCGGTTGATTCCATGAAAAACTCATTAAATTCCGTTTTTGGTCATTAACAGTTTTATGTAACGTTTCAGCTAACCTTCGCTGTCGTGGGATCACTGGCATGCACAGAACGACAAAAACATGACATAGCAACTCACCAGCAGGCCTCATTTAAAGTTACAACGTGCTGCGCGCATAGCCCACCCGTGCAGTCTGTTCGAAGCATTTCCTAAATGTTATAAAGGAAATTCTGTCGTACTGCAAATAATGGCAACAGACAATTGAATGGTATGGGTAACCACTTGACTTTATTTGCACAACTCTTTTGGTTCAAAGGTACATCCACTCCTTTGTTACATGAAAGGGGTAGTATTCAAAACTACTGGGACTGCACATCAATGAATATATCAGAACGTGAGAAGTACAGTTCTAATTTTGTAATCGTCATCCTATTGTACTTGTTCCAAAGAATGCATGTTCTGACGCCTCCGTGAAAGATGTGATATTAGTAGAGAGAAAAAGCAAAGCACTGAACTATGCAATGCATTCGGCAGTACACGCCTGAAGAACTCCAATCGAATGAGACTAAACCATCGCTAGCTTACACACGTGCGGTCAGCGTGTGGCTTAAACGTGACTTGTTATTCATCCTAGATGACGCATTCGGTCCCAGTTCTGCAGCCATTCCTGCACGCGTGTATGCCGCGAAAATTGTGTTTCAAGCACGTTCCCACCCTGCTGTTGCTGCCACACGTAGTAACAGAGCATGGGCGACGGTTCTCGGATCCTCGGGGCTCTGTACGTGGACCTGCACTCCATTCGATGAGGAGCCCGGCATGGTCGCGGAGCGCACATGGGCGACGGTGTATGACCGGACTTCCAAGACGTGGGGCTAGTCACGTGCCCGGCACACGCATCTGTAGAGCATAGCGACAGCGGCGAAGCTGTGCCATCGGAAGTGTCAAACGCCAGCACGGAGGTATCCAGTGAGGGCGACGAACAGGTGCGCAGAGAGTCCGACAAGTCTTCGCTGCCCACCTCGGGAGTGGACGCTCGTGGCATTGCTCTGATCACTGAGCCGCCGGTGTTGAACAGCCATTCGATGTAGCTGCCTGGTTCTTGAATCGGGCCAGCGTTCGTCTTGCTGGGGGGCTCTATGTCGTTGTCGTCAACTGCAAGAGTGAAAAACGCCAGGTTAACAGCTCCCTGGCAAGACGATGCTAAAACAACTGAATGTCTGGCTGGTTGGTCTTCGTACGACGAAAGGCTTCCAACGGCTTTTCCAACGGAAGAATTGTCACGGATGAGAAAACAGTTCTTTAGTTGATCGTTTTCGCGGTACGGACTGTTGTCCCGCGGCTGCTTGCACGAACATTTATTGATGAAATTAATAACAAATAAAACAACGCGTAGTTGTGCGGACTAGGCCTTGTCTATGGAGGATTTAAGAACGCGTTATTCTGTTCGTTATTACTCTCGTTACTAAATGTTCGTGCAAGCCGCCCCGGTCAGCCACACCGGAACGGAGGGCGGCATTCACGTTTTAGCTCGGCGTTTAGCGTGTCAGAGCACACCATTCGCATAGTTGGTTCGCTAGTATCAAGAAAAAAGGAAAAGGTTTTGCATGGTCTGTTTCAATGTTTCAACTTTTCTCGACAGAATTTCCTCTTTTACTGCGACAACGCGTTTTCATTCTTTTTCATATAGAAATCCCGGCAATGCCCATGGGGTCTGCGCAATATGCGCAGGAAAGTCCATTTTCTTTGTATTTATATTAACCTATTACGTTTGCGCTAATTGCCGCTGCACCTTTTCACTGTGCCAAATTTAGTTAGAATTTCCCACACTACCTCACACGGATGACTTGAGCCAGGAGTGGACACCATAGCAACTAAATATTCAATAAACACTGTCTCTCCTCGTGAAAACGTCTAGCTACTTGCACTGTATCCGTCCGCGTATGCGCCGTCTATCCACACAAGCTTTTCTTACAGCATCTCTTGGCGGTTATACAGTCCTAAAATAGCCGCACCCGTTGGTGTGCATATTTGTCCCAGAACAATAATCGTCATCTGCCTTGCTTTGATTTCCTTTATTGAAAACGCTGTGCTCAATACTTTCCTGTCGAGAATGCAATGTCACGTTTACAACGCGCATACGGTTATATATAAAGTTCCGTTTTTACCCTTCCCTTACGTAGAGTAGCAGGCCAGATGCTCCATTATCCGGCCGACCTCTCTAGATTTCCAATCATTAAAATACTTCTTCTTCTTCTTCTTCTTCCGTTTTTACGATAAAATAGGCACAGCAGACACAGGCATTGCTTCCTGCAACTGCCCGATATGAAAACTCACTCTAAAGGGAAAATCATGCCTGCGTCCGCTGGCAAATAGATTTATAGTGTAGGCCTATATTCTTTATTGTGCAGTCACCCAGTAAACCTTGTTGCTGGGCTTGCCGATTCCTAACGCTCAGGAAAATGTGGTGCGCCAAACAAAGGCGAGAAGGCACATACATAGATATGTGCTGTAACCGTACGCTCCCGGGGTGAGCGCGAAATAAATGATTCTATGTAAACGAATACCTTAGTCTCGGTGTTCTTGCGGTGCGCAATGGTACGTTACGATCCAAACTCAACTAACGAACAAAAACAGCTCGCTTCGTCAATGTTGGCGGCTCCCTTCAACATGAACTTGAACAGGAATCGAGAAAAGAAGATGCCAGGTATACGATTTTACTAGTAAATGCCCTAACATAAGCGCACTACGTAAGATAAAAGCGTAATACTTACTCCAACAGAGCTGCAAGAAGTTCTTGTTGAAGTTGTAGTCCATGTCGCGCAGCAATGGGCGTCGAAGCAACTGCAGATGGGCCTTGGTATTGCCGGTCATCATGGATTTCCGCAGGAATAAACTGCCGGATGCCTCTGGTAAACACTTGATGTCGACAGACGAGATAAGTCGAAAAGGCTTAACGTGCAGCACGCGAATTTGCCGAAAGCGCCTGCAAGAACGGGTTGTCGTGCTCAAGACTCACGGTATGGCCAGGCGGTGTACACGGGCAACTGCGGCAAGTAATGGAGAGCGACCGTCTAGAAGTGCGTTGAAAGTAAAGTGACCCGTTCTAGCTTCAAAGCCACTAGCACATTTCTAAAAGCACAGCACAGCCTCACCCTCCTCTCCTACCCTTTTTTTAAAGCTAAGCTTTCTTTGGCTCTTCCCTCGACTGTCTCACTGCTGCTGCTTTCTGAGGCGCCGCGTCGGGGGGTTGTTTAGAGCATGTGTATTCATGACAATAGAGGGAAAGCAAGGAAAGGCGACGTGAGAAACTCGTTTAGTCCCCACCGCGTCGAATGTGCACAATGCCCCCTAGAGCTGCCTGGACGTCGCCGCATTAGCCTCTTGACAGGTGTAATTAACCGTGACCCCTCTCAAAACCATTGCAGAAACTGTAGCGCTTCCCTTTCTAGTAACGTACGAGTCCAGACGGGATGTACATAGAACTGTAGAGAGGAGGGAGGAGAAGAGGCAGTTCCCACACAAGAGGGGGGGGAGGGTTAAGGTGCTGTGAGAAGGCAAGGAGACTTTACTACTTACGTAGGCGGTTGCGGGGAAACTGGATAATCTTGTTGAAGGTACGGTACAGTACGTTCCTGCCATTCTGAAAAATAAACGCTAATGAAATATGTCAAGCGGAAAAATTACGCAGTACGTGCAGAAGCAGAGCGCCGTTTATTAAAGCGCACCGCAGGGTCCAGGCGACACTACGGAAGCGTTCGACTGTCAAATCAACACTTCTGTGCCAACCGCGGTAGCTTTGCGGCTATGGCATTGCTAGAGGTCGCGGATTAGATCCCAATCCCGGCAGCCGCATTTCGGCGGGGCGAAACAAAAAAAAATCGCTCGCGCAATTTGATTTAGGGAAATGTCAAAGAACACCACGGTGCCAAAACTCGTCCGGAGTCCGCTACTACGGGTGCCTCATAATCCGATTGTGGTTTTGGCACGTACAGCCCCCATAGTCAAATTCAAGTTTAATACTTCTGCCACGATGCGATGTGCCATGTGAGGCAATAACAATGCTCAACCCTTTCAAGGGGAAGAAAGTGCCAAGGGAAGAAAGTGCCAATTACAAAAACGTTATGGACCATGCCCGAAAAATTTATTTTCCATCCAAAATACTCTCTGTTGACCGAAAATACTTTAGACTGCATACTTGTAGGACGGCGTATTGTTTTCTTACAACCCCGTCGTTTTTAACATGGCCGAAACCTGTGCAACTGTTTATTGTGCGTATGTGGCTTGGGAGGAAGGGGGGGGTTCCAGGAAAAACCAAGGGCATTGAACCGCAAGAATACCTCTCTCGGCAGCGAAGGTCAGGTAGGAGGAATTAGGACGCCGTGCAGTTTTCATATCAGTTCTTGGAACGCTCTTTTGCTTCCGCTTACTCCATAAGGGGGAGAGAGTGAGATTCCACTGCAAAAAGAAAAAGGAATTCTGGACGAAGGTTTTCTACAAAAACAGCCTTGCAGGGCAGACAACTTACAGATCCTTACAAATGGTTGGCAGCACTACGAGAAGACTCAGTCAATCCCTTTGTAACATCCCGAAGGTTCTATCACGTAATCATTGGGACGCAGACCGAACATGCCTGGTACGCATTTATCGCTCTATCTTGCGCAGGATTATTGACGAGGGCTACATAGTTTACGGGTAAGCAAGGCCCTCGTACATCAAAGGTCTTGATCCCACACATAATCACGTACTGCCGTTCTCGAAATTACAAGGAAAATACCAAAACTACACCGAGTTTTACACTAGCGGGTCCAAGAAAGATATACATGTCTGAAGCGCAGTCGCATTCGAACATTGGGAAAATTGTCTTATGATGGCACAGTTTGCTTCGGGTTTTCACAGCCGCAGTATACGCCCTGCTTTTTGACTTTCAGACAAATAGCTAGAGAAGATAATGAAGTAAAGCAGTTATTTACGCGGATTCTCAAAGTTACATCAGTTCCCCCCATAGAAATTCAGAATACGAACATCTCAGCGGCAACTTCAGTATTGGTCGGTGAAAGTGAAAATCATAACAAAGCAATTCCTCTATGTTGGATTCCCAGCCACGTGGTAATCCCCTGAAATCAAAAGGCGGACAACTGCGCAGCAATGACAGCACATGAAAGCCTAATAGAAATAAATATTCCATTCAATGTCAGTGTGGCCCGTGCGATCACGTTAAAGTGGCGTAAGGATTGGGACTCTAAATTTATGAACAAACTACAAATAATAAAGCCCATACTGCAGGAAAGTTATTTTGTGTTCCGTTCCTATTCGACACACCCATCTCACACATAACTTTTAAAGAAAAACAAAACAAGCACTTTGGAATCAATGCCGAGGTCCTGTAACTATGGCTCACATCTCAATAACGCGTGTGGCGTTCGAGAAAAAATACAAATATTTGTATGTACTTCATAAAATACTAACACCACTTCATCCTTCTCTGATCGTATCTGAAGAACCACTTGCATGTCTAGACGATATTTTTAAGTTCATGGAACAAATCGTTCTAAAAAGCACTGTAGAGTGATGATTTCTGCTCGTTGGAGCAATTTCACCAATTTATGTAATATCATATTAGTGGCTTTTGTGCCATAAAAGCTCATATAAATAACTATCAATCCCGTTTGCAAAAACTTCAGTAGTGACTCAGCAGTAAATGGAAAAAAGAAAGCAATAACGTCAGCATTACGAAAGAAAATGGGGTTGGCACTTTTTATGTCGGTTTTTATGTATGAGTATCCCGGTTGTGAGAGTTCCATTACGCGCAAAATTCACTCAGATAGCGTATTGACACCATGTATTAACAATGAGAAGTTGACTACAGTGAATTCAAGCAGAAAAGCTTTTGACAACACCGATCTACATTTTTAGAGGCTTCAAGCTGAAACTCTAAATTTATTTAACCACTCAGCAAGCCCTTCTCTGCAGTTGTATGAAGATAAAGTTGGGCTGTTATTAATATTAGGGAATGCAGATGGGAGCAGTGAACTTATCGAATGTTCCTGCGGACCTGAACCGTTCAAAGTGAGATCATTTTCCATCTACATGCTCGGCTCGTTAACTAAAACTGTTCCCAAACAGTGCAGCCATACAGCGTCCTGTTATTGCTATCACTCGCAACGTTTACAAAGCAGTGCTCGAAACAAAATATTTTCAATGAAAAATAAATATCACCACCATTATCCTGGTGGTGACGCATTCTGTGCAAAAAATATCAAGCTGTTTCATGTCAGTTGAGGGGTTTCTCAAATCTGGCGCCAGCAAATGTTACAAAACTGGCAAAATTCACTTGGATTATTTCTGGAGATTTCTCTGCGTGACCCAGATAAGTCGGTGCGTTTACCCGACATTCCTTCAAGCACACGTGTCTACTAGAGTTACTGCATAGACTCCCTTTAGGAAAGGAACCTACAATGTCTGCAACCACGCCCTCAACGTAGCCCTACGGAAAGAAGCCACTCAATTGTTGCTTAAAAAGAGGAAGCGTCAGGGACGGCTGACACCTGAACTGCTAGAAGTGTAGGGTGAAGCCAAAATAGAAGAAGCATAGCGGAAGAAGCATAGAGAATGGAAGAGGGGCTGTTTGGTCTACCGTTCACTATAACAACTGATGCCCCCCGCCCCTTCTCCGCGTGACCGTATCGCGTACGTCTGAATGCAAGCCAGCTAGCCAGCAGGTTAGGTTATTATGCCCAGGAGCTATTATGGATAAAGTACGATTCATAAAATTCGCTAGGCTGCACTTTTCCTCACGAGTGACTGAAAGCGTCTCTGAAATGCACACGCAACATGCCGTCATTTCTTCCTTGCTCCTAGGTTCGTACGCCCACATCTGGACAGTGCAGGTCTGGGCGCGACTAGCACTTCTCCTCTTGCGAGAAGCGTCGGCAAGATGGTAAGACAAAAGAAAAGCAAAAAGAAAACCTTTATTGTCCGATGTGGTTCAGATCCAGAACCCTTTCGTATACAAAGTCACTTTTTCCACAATCAGACGCACAGCGACACAGACACAGCAAAGTGCTGCTCCTACCAGAGCACATAGGGATGATGGTGAAACTCTATCGTGGCTCGCACCTACTAAGGGGGATAGGCCAAGAATCGGGTGGCAGGAGGTAGCTAAAGGAATTCCTATTTCAAGACGACAAGCGCGAAGTAAAATAAATACAAAAAAACGGTATGATGCGATAAATAGACCAGTATGCGAGTGAACAGTGAGACTAACGTAAAGGTGAATGTTAAAGGTGAATGTACGGTGGTTGCCTCAATAGCCCGCTGGTTTTCATCATTTGAAAAGATACTACGTGTTGGAGAGCTTCTTTTAAAGGGCCCCTCACCAGGCCCCATAGCATATTTTCCTTATACGCTGGAAGTTGCTACGTGCCCTTTAAGGACCGTCCAGCCGCAAGAATTTTTCAATTAGGCCATTAACAGCCGAGAGAGAAATATTTCAGTGTTCCAAATCCATGATTTCAGGAGGCAAGCGCTAGTGCCGAATGACTCACTCTCTGCACTTGCCCCGTCTAGCCTCCGCAAGCGAAATTCAATTTCTTCCCTGTGTTCTCCCATGCGGGACCTCGGGGATCGCGTGCCGCACGAGTAACGGGTCCCGCCTTCATTTTTAAAGCTAAGCTTTCTTTGCCTCTTCCTTCGACTTTCCCACCGCTGCTGCTGCTTTCTGGCACCACGTCGAGGGGTTGGTCAAGAGCTTGTGTATACATGACAGAAGCACTGTTGAGAGGAAAGAACACGCGTGAAAGTAACTCGTTTGGACCTTTGCACCGCACCGAATGTGCACAATACCCTCCGTATTGACCCACCGCTAAGCATTGACAAAACTGCAGAGCTTACCTTTCCGGTAACGTGCAAGACCAGAGGGCAGCTAGATAGAATGGCAGTCAGGAGGGGGGAGAGGGTGAACAAAAATGGGTAGAACCGACGCGGTGGCGAAACAAGTGCAACTCTTCGCTCGCAGTTCCATACAAGAGGAGTTGCGGGTGGGAGGATGGGAGGGGGGGGTGAGACAGGGAGAAAGCGTCGTGAGAAGGCAAGGACACGCTACTACTATAGTAAAGCCATGACAGCGGTTGCGCGCAAGCTCGGTAAGCTTAAGTTGAAGGTTTCTGCAATTTCTGAAAATAAACACCATGCACTTTGTCGGGCGGACGACTTACGCAGGCCGTACAGGAGCAGAGCCGCATCAAAGCGCACCGCAGGGTCTAGGCGACACTACGGAAGCACTCGCACGTCAAATCAACGCTGCTGTGCCTACCACAGTAGCTGTCGCCTCTGGCATTGCTAGAGGTCGCAGGTTTGATCATGACCGCGGCAGCCGCATTTCCATGGGGGCGAAATAAAGACTGCTTGAGCGTTTAAATTTAGTGACGTGTTAAATAACACCACGGTGTCAAAATTGACCCGGGGTACGCCATTACGGCGTGCCTCATAACCATATTGCGGTTTTAGCACGTACAGCCCCATAATGCAATTAAAATTGAATACTTCTGCCACGATGCGATGTGCCATGTGAGGAAATGACAACGCTCAACCCTCTCACATGTTATTAAGTGTGGTGCGCAACAACGCATCAAGCAAACACCTTTTCCTGTGTGTTCTCTGTACTACGCTGACAAACAGCAGTGGTGCACGCAAGGTAACGCTTGGCATCAACTCGCCGCTCTTGTGTTGGACTAAACGCTAAATAAGTTAAGAACTTACTGTCAAGATCGCCAATAATTATCGCCAATCAAAGCAAACAGCACAGAAAGGTTCCTTTACATCGATTCCCACAGTGCGCGGGATCCGCCTATTTTTTCCCCACGCTTTTTACCTGCGCGGCGCATTTGCGTTGATGTTGTATTTGTCTCTTTTCGAGCTGCACACGATTTCGCGCGCTGTCCACGAGAACACTTGACTAGCGATATAAATCAGTGCTACACAGATATTGAGGCAAACACAAGCGGATCAGAGAGCATGAACGCGCTGGAACACGGTAGAAAATGGCATAATTTCGATGTCTGCGCGCGCGACTGCACCACGTGGAATGAAGCAGACGAAACGGAAGTACATCTATCCTGCTGCGCTGCGAAGTAAAACAAATGGACGCAGACATTCGGTTTGTGTGTTTTATTTATCTTAACCTTAATTAGTTTATTGATGCAACATATTACACAGATAACAGATGTCGCCTTGAATATTTCTCGAAGTCACGTGTCACTACGAGCGACGTCACAGCGAAGACACATGTACCTAGGCGCACTTGCGCGTATACGTCATGCCTCCGGCTTGGAACGCGGCGCCCGCGTGCAGAAGCGCAATCGGCGTTCTGTTTGAAATTTCAGCGTTTTCCTCGGCACTCGCTAGCGCGCATTGTTTGCACGGCGCTTGTCAGCTCAATATGGCCAGACATGATGACGAGCCTTTTAAAGCGAAGCTTTTTTTACCTTTTCCTTCAACTTTCCCACTGCTGCTGCTGCCTGGCACATGACGTCGGGTGGGGAAGGGGAGGGGGGTAACCACGTTGTTCAGAGCGTGTGTGTAAATCACAGGAGCACGGGAGAGAGGGAAGGCGACACGAAAAACTCGTTGGACCTTTGCACCGCGCAGAATGTGCACAATGTCCTCTGGAACTCCCTCGGCGTCGCCCCATTAGACTGTTGACAGCTGTAATCATCCGTGACCACAGCATTTCAGAAATTGCAGCGCTTACCATTACACTAACGTGCAAATCTACAGGGATGCTTGATAGAATGATAGAGGGAAGGGGAGCCAAAGAATGGGTAAACCAACGTAGTCGCGAAACCTGGCCACTCTTCCATAAAGCGATGAAGGGAGGCGATAGGAAAAGGTGGCATGAGAAGGCAAAGAAACGCTACTGCTATGGAAACGACAGCGCTTGCGTACAAACGGGATAAATTTAAGTTCAAGGTGTGATACGAGATGTTTCTGCAATTTCTGAAAATATAAACACCATCCAAATTTGGCAAGCGGGCAACATACGCAGGGCGTGCAAAAGCAAAGCCGCATTAAACCGCGCCGTAGGGTCTAGGCGACACAACATGAGGAGTCACACGTCAAATCCATACTTCTCTATCTACCGCGGTAACTTTGCTTCTATGGCATTTGTCGAGGTCGTGCGTTTGATCCCAACCGCGGCAGCCGCATTTCGACGGCGCCAAAATAAAAACGCTCCTGCACTAAAATTTAGGGACACGTCAATTAACACCACAGTGTCAAAATTAATCCGGAGTCCGCCGCTACGGCGTGCCTCATAATTAGATTGTGGCTTTCTGCAGTTTGTTATGATCGACCTGTCAAGTGGGCGACAAATTCAGGCGTACCTTCCGATGACAAGCTAATTTGCCTCCTCCGAAAAGGCTGTTAAGATAAGCCTGGACATCGACGTGTCAAGTGTGAGAAGCGTTTAAACGGGCGTCCCTATGTCAACATAATTGCCCTCGTCACCGAAACAGCTTCACCCCCTTTATTCCCCGAGCTGACACAAAGGGAAGGACGAAGAGAAGAAAAACCAAAGGGCAGATGGTAGCCGACGGCAGAACCTGACGAAAGCGCTAATATTTCCGCAGGCTACTCAAGAAGACGTCGACGACCACAAAACCGCAAAGCGTTATTTAAGCCTGTCCTGGCTCCCCTGTTAGAACCGCTCGAGACTCGGATAAGATTCACAACCATGTACCAATGAAGTGAATACATTCTTTTCTACCTTTTTTTTTTTTCATCATCACGATGCTCGGTTTCGTAGTCGTTTCCTGATTCTTGCGGTAAAGGCACACCTCAGCCGGTCGAGATCATGTCAAGTCCCATAATAAAATTAAAGTTCGAAACTTCTGCCACGGTGCGGTGTGTCATGTGAGGCAATGAATATGCTCAACCATCTGAAAGGTTATGAAATATGGCGCACAATAACGCCTCAAGCAAACACCTCTTCCTGTGTGTTCTATGTTCGACGCAGACAAGCAGCAGGGGGACACGCAAGGTAACGTTCAAAATCAACTCACCCCACTTATGTTGGACTAAATGTTGAAGAAATTAAACATTCGCCGTCAACATCATTGCTAATTATCGTCAGTCAAAGCAAACAGCGCAGAAAGTTCCGCTTACATCGATTCCCGTAGAGAGTGGGATCCGTATAAATTTTTTCTTTATGCATCAAAGAAAAGTTGATTTCGCTTTTATGCCGTCAGTGGCAAATTTTGGGGTGATTCGGCGATGAACATGGTGTCATAGAGAGCGGCGTACGTGCACATGTGGATAGTGTCCCACGGGCATCGCTAATAACTTGGCTGTATAGCGCGAGTAGAACTCATGCCTGTCTTTTTTTTTTTCTTTTGGTGCTTTCCAGTAGTAATCAGAAAATGTGATCCCTATCAGTGCGCTTCTCAATTCTAGCATGTAAAAAGAGAAATCATGCTCATATAATTTTTTTAATAATTTTGCTTTAGGTCTGTCGACGAGCGTTCGCTCCATCTTTTTTTTTGTTTCATTTCTCGAAAAAACGTTTTAAAGGCACTCGATGTTCGAGATTCTCGAAACTTGTTTATTGGGACAACTGAGCATTCTTGATGATGGCGGTAATCCTACTACCTGGTTAAAGAAATGCTCAAGAGGAGCGGTAAAGAATGTTCCAAGATATCATGTGGCGATATTCAACTCGTCTCCTCGATTAGAACAAGTTAACCTCGTGAGAAAGCACTCACAGAAGCGCGGGAATTCCGAAGCGACGCGCGAGTTCCCATGAGCAGATCACTATGGGCGTCAAGATAATACCAAGCACATAAACAAGAGGTAGTTTTTATTTGCATGTGCGATAATTGAGCGCTTCGTCACATTTTCTTTTGTGTGTATGTGTGTGTGTGTGTGTGTGTGTGTGTGTGTGTGTGTGTGTGCTCACAAGTGCGTGCTTGTACTCGCAAAGGTTATATACAGACGCCCTGTATAAGCACTCAACCGATTCTTGTCGTCGCAATTAACTTTCTCCTGCTGTTCAACGCTGGTCTGCATCGTCTGCAGTGTATAACAGAATGAAAGGCGAAAGTTTCGCAGTTCATACGCTTGTATACTTTTGTAAGAGTGAAGAGCAAAGTGGCTGTTAATACATTTTGCTATTTCTTTAGTCATTGCACATACGCTGGAAAAGTGTAATGAGAAGAAAATACTTTCGACCTCGAACTAGCAGATTGAAGCAACGTTCCTGTTCGATGAACCTTCACGCTTACTATAGGCAGGCTCTGCACACACATATACTCTGCAAGGGTTGCGCGGTGGTAAAGGCTATTGAATTACTTCTTGGTAGCCAGTAGTCGGGTGGGGGGAGGGGGCATTGTGGCGACAGAACTTTTTTTCATCCATTGCGCTCCCCTTCTTCACTAAATCTGTGAGGAGGCCCTACACGAGGAAAAAGCAGACTGTAGATGCGAGTTTTCCCCTTGACAAACAGCCTTGCGTGGTAACCGGCTTATTAATTTCAACACACACAGCTTCTTCAATATGCGTCACCGTGATCAGTGAAACGCGATGAAGACGAAGCCCTTTTCAGCTATCGACCAGAGAGATCGCGTAACTGCAGCAAACGAGCGCACTCAAATGTTTTATAACCACGTGGGTAGGCGCGATGTGCTTGACAGAGGGCTATGTTGGAGAGTTGGCGCACAGCTGTATTGTGGCGCAAAGCAGGAAACTCTAGGAAGAAATAGTCAGAAAGAGCGGCGAAAAGGTCAATAAGTATATTCCTCTATTTTATTATAACAAACAGTACTGTGCTCCACGCCACTATCCATACACACTAGCTGCGGAGGTAATTATTTACGAAAAAAATTGTGTAAAACAAATAGAAGGCAAGTTAAACACTGACACATGAAAGGGATAGTGGCAATTGCAGTGCTGTTCATGTATTTGGCTGTGTTTTTTGTCGTGATTTTAGTATTACAGCCCAATAGCTGTCGTATGGAATAGCAATCAAGAAATAGTAAGTGTGAGGTAGTTCCATTACGAAAGGCGCGCACTCGTTGTACAGGCTGGTCATTTTTTTTTAAGTTTTACTGAAATATTAAAGGTCGCCTATGTCCGATAGCACAATTCTTGTCCTTGAGTTCTATTATTTGCAGAGGCGGACATCGCCAGCACGAGGCATCCAAACACATATTGAACGAATTAAGAAAAAATACACTAATTAGCTTCCTAATTATTTGCATTATAGCATATATTGCACTTTACGAATTGTAGCCGCTGAGTTTGCAAGACATGTTCACTTGAAATAAATCTCTAGGATGACACCAGTTTCGATATATTATTTCCCAAAAATCGGGACGAAATACATGGGCATTCCACATAATTTTGTGCTAAAGAAGCATGAAAGATTGTTTTGTTAAAGAAGTAAGTGGAACAACAGTGTATTTTTAATGGCGACATTGATGGCCCATATTTCCAAACTGGTGCCATACTGGAATTTCGTTATAAGTGGCTGCACCTCGCAAACCCACCAGCCAGAATTAGTAAATTTCAATATGTGCCATCAGGTTACTAATTCAGAGGTTGAGTATTGATTTTTTGTTAATTAGCTGAATATGCGTTTCGATTTCTGGCGTAACTAATGTCCGCCTCTGTGAATACTCCAGCTTAAGCTATCTGCAACCGGCGATCTTTAAGATTCCATAAATCTTAAAGATCAGCGCACTGAATATAAGAATAGGCAGCACAAAAATCACCACACAAAGGCGAAGACCTCGGTGCATAAAGAAAGGGACCACCTCACGTAGTATTCGAGATCAATGGCGGAGCGGCCTGTGGAACGGCGTTCTGAGTTCAGTGTTATGTGAGCAAATGCGCGAAAACTGAACAGAAAATGGAGTTTCTTCGGTGCTCGAAGCTTCCGCATTCTGATTGACTTTTGTTTCCTTTTATTGCAAAAGTAACAATATGGGCAATCGGCGTTGCCGTCGCCATGCTTTTCTATGTAAAGTCCAAGTGCCATAGCACCATGGCAGCGTGCCGTATGCTATAGGTGCGAGTGAACCGAAGATGTTGGCTTGATCTCGCGCGCAGAAGAGAGGAAGATGTGAGGGGGGGGGAGGGGGGAGATTTTACTGCAGTGGCGGCTGCGTGTGGCGCGGCTGAGAGCCGCCGCGCGATCTTTATCTTGAAAGCGATCTGCCATAAGTAGAGATTTTAGGAGCGCGGAGGGCTCATGGCTTCGTCTGCGCTCTGTTCTCGCCGCTTAGTTCGCGTTGAAGCGAGAGGAAGCACGAAGGTCATTTCGCTCGCTACTGCTGCCACTCTTCCTCACGCCAGCGTTTTACAGCGTGTTTCCGCGCTTAACAAGTGACGTGTTTTTGTTTGCCTGTGCAAGCGTGACACTATTCTTGTCACTTTAGTTAGTAAGTGAATGTTTACGAGTTTCTACTACCTACTATCTACTATCTACTATCCTTATTTGGTATATATGTCTAATAATTTGCTATCGCAATCGATGCTTCGTCTTTCGGTCAAAACTGCGAGACCTTTTCATTTTACTTGGCGACTTTCCGCCAACAAACTCCCTAACGCGCCTATCACGCTTGCTTCGAAAGAATGGTTGCATTACTCCCCTCCACGCTACAGGCCGTCAGCCAAACATGAATGAGAACCGCGGCGTGTGTCGTCACCTGTTCGCTGCTTTCCCTATACTGCAGGACGCCGGTTGAACGTAGGAATTACGATAGCTAGGGTTGGCATAGCCATAATGAAGCAACAGTTATTTTTCTAACTGCAGATAATTGTGGATGTGTGCGTGACCTGTAGCATTCCTGGTACGCGCCACCAACCAAATGTCTCATGTTGCGACACCCAGTACAATTTAACACTAACACTGAGTTCTGAAACACATTATATCGAGTACGTGGTTTTCTCATTGGAAATACTTATCGTATTTGCTCACATAGTCCTCACACTAGCATAATGCTCGCATCCCCCACATTGGCCATTTTGTTTTTCGAGCAATCGTCGTACCCTCAAAAATTACAGCAGCGACTGCTGTAAAGCACATTGTGGTCGGTGATGGTTGCTCATGGCAGCTGAGCCGAGTTTACCACCACTTTTTCCCAAAAGCTTTTTCGCCATTGCATGCGCAGTAACGTGCATGCGTTCGATAGTCTCCGATTTCAGCATCAAGAACAACAAAAAAAAAAAGAACTTACGTCTATAGTGGACCAAATAAAGTTGTTTCACTCACTCACTCACTCCCGTGGCTTTTTATCGTCTGCTTATGAAGAAGTTACACAGCAACTTTTATGCATGTCGAAGTTTTAGGAACAAAGTTACGGTTATGTCGCGAAAACGCGACAACAGGTCGTAATGAATCAGAAAATGTTTATTTTCAAACACGCTTCAGAACTCATTTCTTTGAGCTCAGCATATTTGTATGTCAGTTCCTGTGAAAAGAAACGAAACAATTCGAAGTTTTTTTATACACAGATGAATTTTGCACTTTGTGCAGAAAGAAACAGGTTGGCCTTTGCAGCCAGGCCTTTTGCACCGTTGTCATTGCTGCGACACTTCAGGCCAGTGGCCAACATTGTCTTGACGGACTTGAGCATTAGGTGGTGGATTTGCTGGTCCTCTTCTTTTCTTCTTCCCAAGCTCTGCTTCCACGGAGATGGCCGGCCCCTCTTCTTCATCATGTCCAAGCTTGTTCTGATTACAGAGGCAGCTGGCTAGAGAAGCCTTGAACGTTAAAGGATATAGTTGCTTTATCTTTGGGATTGCTAGAGCATCGCAATCCCTGCGGTAGAGCAGCCAGCTGCTCACAACAGCCATGTCAACAAGATGAAAAGAAAATATCGCAGGTAGAATTTCTTCGACTTCAGAAAAAAATTGTAGTACGTCATGAGCCCATCTAGAAGGTCGACTCCACCCATAAAAGCGTTGTAAGTCTTCACAATGGCTGGCTGCTGAACTTCACATCTTTCTTTCTTCTTGTGGTCATACCACTGGCAGCTTCCTGGGGGCTCGGCACTGATGAATGTGCTGGCAATATTCACTCCCTGGCTGTCGTACCACTTCACTACTCGGACTTCGACTCCTTCAAAATTAGCTTCCCTCCCCACGTAGCTTCCTCTTCCGTTCTTCTTCATTTCTGCATCGCTGGGAAGTAGGCATCCAGAAATCCAGCTTGCGCGCGCCGTTCCCCCCCATGGCTGGAATACCGCGCTGATGCAAATTTACCAGCCGTTTTGTGGATGTGAACCAGTTGTCAAAAAAGAGCAAGTAGCTCTTGTTCTCTGGGATGGAGCGCGAAAGCTCGAGCGCAACATTAGAGCTTGCTCCAAGGTCAGGTAATCCAGGAACAGGGCGGATGTCCTTTGTGTAAATAGAGAAGTCATAGAAAAGTCCGTGGATGTCGCAAAGTACAGAAATCTTGTAGCCCCACTTGTGAGGCTTGCTAGGGTCGTATTGCTTGAGGGACGAGCGGCCTTTGAATGGCACAATTTGCTCGTCGAATACCAGCATCTGTGACTTTGGAAGGATTTGAAATTTGGGCAACAGATTGTATATGAGTGGTCGTATTTTCAAGAGCCTGTCTTTGCCAGCATTAGCTTCTAGGAGATTGTTGCTGTTGAAATGAAGGCTGTTCTTTACGGCTTGCCACCTGTCACATGATATAACTTCTGTCATTTTTTCTACTAGCAGCTCGCGGCTCCAGTACATGCGCGACCGCGGAAGCCTGTATATGGACATATACATTGTGGAGCCAAGAAACTGCTCTAGTTCAGCGCGGGTTAGGCGTAATGCTTTGTTGGAATTCTTTTGTACTGCACAGAAATCGGACTGGTCTGTAATCACGGCAAGAAGCTTGTCGTCAAAAAAAAATATCGGAAATACTCAATGGGAGCTTTCGGCTCATCTGGAAGGTCTGGAAGACCGTCTTCCCATTGAGGGGGCATGTCCGCGGTTGGTTCACTTGGTTCCAGAGGAAACTTCTTGCACTTGACGTTGACGGCTCTTCCATTTCATCTTCGTCATCTGCAAACAAAAAAAATCATTGCGAGGTCGGCATACCACATTTGAGAAGCTATACAACCTTGGCTCGAAAAAGAAAAGGACGCGCCTATGCAATACAGCACGAAGGAACGCTGACGGCGTTTCACATTGCAGCCGAATGCAACTCGCCCAACAAAAAAAAAAATTGCACACCTTTGTCGCTCTCAGATTGCCCAGATTGATCTGCTGGGGCAGCGTGTTCTGTGTCAGGGCTGTATTCCGAATCGCTGTCGCTGAGGCACCTATCTTCGCTTTCTTCAAAGGGTGAAGCCCTGATCCCGTAGAACATTCTGGAGTCCATTACGAACGAAAAGCATTGAATAACTGAAAAAACAAAACAATTACTAGTTCTTTGACTACATAACAAGGAAGATGAAGTTGTGCGCAAACAGCGACGCTACACCTTGATGCGAAAACGCGAGAAAGTCATGCGCGTTTGAAAAAAAAGCTACTAATCCTATGAAACAAATCACAGACGAAAAGCATTATAGCTGCAAAAGTTGTCAGTGGCTTAGCTCGGCTATGCCAGGATATACGTAGCGAAAGCTAAGGCACAGCATGGTTAGCCTTGGATAATCTTGATTGCAAGTCCCCGTTAGTCTTGTTGTCTAGCTATGTTGCGGCGTTTAGCCAGTTGTTCGGCGCGCTGTTCGTCTGTTTCCTGGGGGATTCGTTTCCTTTTTTTCTCGTTCCGATGTCGATTCCAGGCCACCTCCTGCTTATCAGAATTGTCGCCGTCCATACTGCCGCCTCAACAGTGGTTGCGGCGCACGCAAGCTCTGCTTATCAATCCTCCGACATGCTATCAGGCATGCGAAGCAGCTGGCGAAGCGAGCGGAGGCGAGCGCGGAGGCGAGGTCATAAGAGGTGAATGCAGACAACACGTGCAAAATTTACGCTGTGTAGACTGATGACTTAGAGAAAAAAATTCCAAGTTCCGCCGGAAAGGCGACATACCGGTTGCGATAGCAAATTAGTCGATAGCTGTTCGAAGTAAGGATAGTAGTGTTATCGGCAGTATGAAATCGTAAACATTTGCTTAATAACTAAATTACCAATGATACAATGTGTAAGCGTGACTCTACGAGGACGTAGGAGGAGGAAAGAGAAAAGCAGAAGGCAGGGAGGTTAACAAGAATAACGTCCGGTTGGCTACCCTACACCGGCGGAATGGGAAAGGGGGAGAGCAATGATGACAGGGAGAGAGAGAGGAGGGATGGATCGAAAGAAGAAAATTAGCGGTGAGTTCGCTGACGCGTGTGGTCTAATAGAAATTGCATTAATAGTCACAGACGTTCACACAAGCCCGTCGTCCTCAAGAAGCACAAAAGCGCCTTCACAGCTTTGTGGGTCGATGAGCGATGGGGGCGGTCTTCTAACAGCACCTGCACAGAAAGCGACCGATTGTCCAGTTCTTGGAGAGCGTTAGCAAGGTCTTTCTGGGGCATATCTTTCTGGGGCATATATGATGATGATGATAGTGATCTAAGGAAAGGAAGGACGCTTGGTTCTGCAACCCGTCAGGGAGCACGGCGAAGCGTCATCAGGGGAGAGGGAATGGGTAGTGAAAGATGATAGAGAAAGAGGGAGGATGTGGCCTAATAGACTCCACTATGCGCGACAGGTGGCAGTCCTCAGTAAAGTTGCCAGCGTTGTAGCGGGCGTTTATAGGGTGTCTATTCCCGTGGAACTTATAAACTCCCGCAGGCTTCGCAGCGCAGGGAGCTGTGGACACACTGGGAACAGCAGGTCAGTCTCTGTGGCCGCTGGAAGGCCGTGGCGTCTGTAGGTGTTGATCACTGTGGAGCGTTCCTGCGCCAAGGATGGGCAAGCACAGAGAAGGTGCTCCAGAGTCTCGGGGTCCCCGCACCTCTTGCAGGCAGGCGACGTGGCGCGGCCCTTGGCGTACAGCCGGGCCGCAGTCCAGGTGCAGCCAGTCCGCAAGCGCAGGAGTGTGGAACGGTCTCTTCTGGAGAGGCCGTTCTCTGGAAGTGGCTTAGACCTCGAGGCACCCTAGCAGCTGTCCGAGAACGCCCCCTCCTCCCTCACCTGACCCTCCTCCCTCGCGCGCCACAGGAGAGCGCACGCATCCGTGCCGCGTTTCTCACTCGTGTACGCAAGATTGAACCGCGTTCGCCGGGTCACCCTCACACGCTTTCACTCATACAGAACCCCACAGCGATGGCAGAAATGCGCATGGAGTGCCCATATAATTGCTATCGCAATAAAAGTTACTTTTATCGAATAAACTGTTTCTCCAGTTCCTGCTTGCGTAGAGCCAGTGCTCATGTGCTGCAGCTCCGTGGCGTTTCTAGCTGCCGAGACGTTAAGCGAGCCATCGCGTCATTATCCGGTCACACCACGGCCAACGCTGATCACGCGGACGGACTTCACTACGTCCAATAGGAATTCAAGCGTTTGTCAAGATAGTCGCAAGTGCGCACACTGTGGACGCACACTGTTTCACATGCAACGCATAATTCAAGGTCAGTAACCTGGCGTCGTTCACC